>NC_135244.1:23236236-23581486 GCF_947623445.1 Clavelina lepadiformis | reverse complement strand
GCCAATCTTGCAAAGTACGTTTTGATATCCTCATCAACGCAACTAACTGCCGAATTGTCAAGGAAGCGTCGTCATTTTTTTCTTCGTTTACTTATTGAGCAATTTCACTTTTTCTTCTAAACTTTTCTGTACCATTCTGTTCTACAAGATGGTCGCAATGGTACCGAAGTAAAAGCGACTATGAAGCTGGCACGGCGTTATATGAGTTCATTGTCGATTGTTACTGCATCAATCGTCATTGTTTCACCATAATCACTCATAATGCAACTGCATCTTGTGTTAAAACCAACCAAGTACTGTTTATTGTTTCATAACCTAACGATGTAACGATAGGAATTGCGAACCTGTGTCCGAATTAAGCGGAGAATTTTCCGAATTAACGGGAGTTTTTTACGTTCAATTTTTACTTTTGTTCCGTTCCCGAGCATTTTGGCTGAATAAAGCGGTTATCCGGGTTATCCGGTGTCCGAATTAAGCGGATTCGACTGTATACAGTTGACCTTAAACTTATAACTGATTTCAGACATTTCAATCATATTTGCATATTTCAATCACAATGTATTGTTTATAACATAACAGAATGAATTCTCTCCAAATTTAATGTCCTGTAGAGAATAGAAGACAAAGAGCTAAATTACGAGCTATGCTTTTAGTTGAGTTCAACAGGCATCAATCACTACTTCTGTTCTGTCCGTAGCTGAAAACGAGAATTCAAAGCTTGCTAAACAGGCATAAAAGCACATTAATGATTTGTCATGCATTGGTTTTCCGATCAACTAATGAAATTTTATGTGGTTATGAGATAGGTAGAACACCAAGGTTAACAAATATTTGTAGAGTCCAACCCTAGTCTATACCTTAACTCAGAAAGGGTCTGTTTAACTACCACCTACCATCTCTATAGGCAAACAGTTTTTCTGTTTATTAACTCTAATGACAAAATCACATATGCCAAAAAACAATGTTGTGTCTAGTATGGAAATGAGGAAATCAAATGTATGGATCAGCGTGGTCCAACTTCTTTTCATCGCGGGCCAAAACCAGAAATTTTTTTTATCTTGCGGGCCAATGTTTTTAAATTAGAACTGAAGAACAATGTGACATTAATATTAGAACTGAAAAAAGTTCTCTTTTTTTATTAAAACTGAAATTAGAATAGTTAAAAATTTAGCTATTAAATGCTGATCAATGTGACATCTGCGGTCGAGGTTCTTCGTCGACAATAGCGTTGGTATCCACGGGAATCATAGTTGTGGCCATGCGAAGGCAAGCCTGAAGAGCCTCGTTTCCAAGTTGATTTCGATTTTTTGTTTTAATATTGTTCATTGCTGAAAACGTACATTCACAAATGTATGTACCTACTTCCAAACATAGAGTACAGCTTCATAGCAGCATCTTTTAAAAGGGGAAACCTCTCCTTTGAGGCTTTGAGACAAACTTGCGGCCCGCGGGCCTGTAGTTGGACCACGCTGGGCTAGGACAACAAGGCGTGTAACTAAAACCTAAGAGAACTTTTTGGACAAAGTGGTATTGTTACTCATTACAAAGCATCATTCACAAAGTTTTTGTCAATAACAATATTATTACACATAACAAAGAAACAAAAATTGAAGTTATGCTGCCAGATTGAATCAAAGCTTACTATCAGTTCACGGGCCAAAAATCGGTGCTTGCGGGCCAACTTTGGCCCGCGGGCCTGCAGTTGGACCACGTTGGTATGGATAATTACACGAAACTGACACATGCTTATGGCTCAACCATGCTGTAATACAACTTCATAGATACAAATCGCAGAGCAGTGACATTATTATTAATGTATTTCCAACCTGCCCAGACAATGTTTTCCCATTTCATTTTTTGCTTGTACTTGGGATATTTACCATTTAAGTTTGCTTCAAAGCAGCTACGAAACCACCAACCTGACTTACGATATTTGGCACAATGAGCATTATTATCATCATCATTGTCTTTATCTGGCGTACTGAACTCATATCCAGATATTGGCGCATAGTCAAAATAATTCGAAAAAGTCCCACTTAAACCACTTACATCTAACGTGTAATTGCTTGCTTTTGATTCCAGCCAAAAATAAGTATATTGAGCAAATGCATTCATACCATCCCAGTCTTCAAGATCAAATCCCATGTCAGGTGAGCGAATATCAATCATACCCAGTACATTGACTGTAGTAATTTGCTTTGATAGTCGATACATATTCTCCAGTCCAAGCCAATATTCACTGCTTGGGTTCCCAAACCCTCTGACATAATCATCCCATCCCCTTTCAAAGTTGACCTCCCCGTTCATTCTTCTTTGTATTGTTGTCCAGCCCTTCTGAGTTGAAACAAGGTCCATATCACAGTAGACGTAGGTGAACTGGAATCGTTCCTTGAGCCATATCGGGTAGATACCACTTGATGTTGAACCACTTGCATAGATGCTTGTGCATTCTGAATAAATTTTAATTTTTTTATAGTATAAATATTTTTAGTAGTATAAATATAGTATAAATATTTATTTAACTTTTGTCAAAGAAGAAAACTTGTCACGTTACTTAGATTTAATTCTTTTACCTTTATACAACTTTCCATATAAATAATCAAAGTGATTCAGATTTGTTTTTAATCCGACCAACTTTTTCAATATTTGGTGCTGACTTTGGCAGTTTTTTATTTGATGAAAATCTCCGTTGGTTAAGTAACTTTTTTTTAAGTTGTCATTAACTCTGTTGGCTCGCTGTAATATGTGGCCAGCTTGGCCATCTATTGCTTGACAATACCACAATTGAAACGGCAACAAAAGCAAGTTATAATAAAACCAGCTATGCTCTAACGATATTCCTTTTAGAAGCAACATGATCTAAATGGTTATTGTCATCAGTTGATGCTGCTAATTTTTATGACTTCCTTCACTTTACATTTCAGGCTTCAGTATGGTTCTTAGAAATGCAAGTGGAACAGTTGTTTTTCCAACCACAGAGGAATGTGATAACAACACCGTGTTGCCTGATACTAGGGAGTGGGAAATTCCATTGAAGGCGGGAGAGCTTGCATTTTTGAGATTTACAGAAACTGCTATCAAGTAAAATATTCAGCTTATTGTAACTAAAATTTGTGTGTAATTTTTCGTGTGCCGTTATAAAATAATAATAATTGGACGTGAAAACGGAAGTTTAGATAAAGATTTGACTATTAGTTTACTTATGTAGCCTACGTCTTATTATAGCCAGAAAAGTTATGATGAACTTTAACTTCAAAATTCATTTTTTAAGTAGACATGCTTAAATGAATAAAGTTTAACATTTAAGTACAGTAGAATCTATGTGATATGAACACTCACTATATCTGAACATTTTGCTTTGGTCCCCAGTTTTGCCATATAAATTCCCTGTATACTATGACCAGTCTTTTATTTCTTTCAACTTTTTTCTCGTTTCAGTTGTGTAACATGACAGTGACAATTTTGCTATGCAACAGTTGACGCAATAATCTAATCGTTTTTTATTTTTTAAATCAAGCATACACTCATTTTAGAAAACTTCATTTTATATATAATTGAATTTAATTTTAGTGTTAAAGAAATTAAATTAATGATTATTGATTTAATTTAATGTTAGGTAAATGTTAACGAAATAAATGAGGAACTTGATTTTTTTGTTATTTTGTGCCTCATTGTATCAATCCTGGTGTGATTGTATGGTAGACCACTGTTGCGGCTTTGATTATTGTGACCATTCAAATATTATGACCAAAATGCCGAAAATTTGTAAATTGGTTCCGAAATGGTTTCTATAAGTAAAGTTTACTGTAATAATTAAAATGTTGAAATTCTCAAGCACTCCCATGTAATGCTTTCTTTCATCATTGAAGGTGTTTTTCGAAGACTGATTGATGTTCTTGTATTTATAGCTGTTTAGATGGATGGCAAGTGCTTAAAACTAATGGGAAACAAACAGATATTTGTGGTCAGAATAAACCTCGAAACTACTTTTCCAGACAAACCGTTATTGTTTCCATGACAAGATCTTCAAAAAGCTGCAATACAACCAAGATGGCTTTTATATATTTTCGATTTGGTGAGGAAACATTAATGTTAGTGGTAGTGTGAGCATTAGTGTTTTTGATTTCTTTTCTTTGTTCATTGCCTTATAAATATGAAAATTAACTACTTTAAGGGGTCACTTCCCAATAGGAAAACAATTTTGAGCCGGCAAAACACGGCGATTGTGACGATGTCGCACTCAAAGCGTCATATTAAAAAAAGTAAGAAATTTTCCTGTCCAATGCGCATGTGATGTCGATGTGGACTGGTTTGTTATTGTTTTGGCGATAGCTGGTTGCAGGTCTAGGCTAAGTAGTAAATTTGGTGTGGGTTTGAATTTTTGGTATTTTGGAGTACAGTATTCGTCATAACCTTTTAAGCTCAAAGCTTGCTGTAAAGTTTAGGTAGTTGTTATAGAAAATTGAGTGCAACAATTCTGTCCAAATTAAGACTGTAGACAGTCATAGCCTAGATTTCGTTGTAAGCCAAAATTCAGGGGAGGTTTATGATGTGGTTTTGCGACAGTAGCGTCTTGATTCAATGCACTTTGCATTGAAAAGCCTATCTCTTTGAATTGGGTCATGACCCTTTAATGTCTTAGATTTATTCATGAATGCATTGCTTCCATAAAAGCAATTTTTTAATTTTACAATTTTACAACATTTCAGAACTTCATCTAACTCTGAGCAGCCATCACGTCGAACTTGGGCAACCAGTTCATTTTTTTGTTGGACTAACTGGAGACTTAAGCTTGAAAAATTATATAGATTGTCGGATAGAATACAAGGGAAACATCACCGTTCCAGCAAAAATAAGTGTTTCAACATCAACCTTATCTACACAACATTTTTTTCAATATCCTGAAAGCTATTTGATACGTGCAAAATGTGATGGCCGTGAAAAACACATTTCATTTAAAACATCGGATATGAATCTTAATGTGGAATGTGACTTGTCCCCTTCATCATTACAAATATCTCAAAACGACTTGAGCATAACATTTTTGAACTCGGTTGAACTTGTATTTCGCCACAGATATTGTTTTCCTATTTCATACTCGCTATTGTTCGATGATGTCATCATAGCACATCAACAGACAGAGCGAGTTCTGAATGAAGCAAAATTTATGTTAAAGTTATTTGAAGAAGTCAGTTTTAAAGTTAATTCATCAATGCAGCAATTACTTGGACCAGGGATACATAATGTCACTTTATTGTTACAAAACAATGTCTCTACAGCGATGTATTTCACAAAAGTCACTTTTAATGATGAAATCAAAGACTTTAAACTGATGGTTAAAGAATATGTCGGTTTTCATCCCCATTATTTCATAATAAATGCGACGGTGAGTGAAGGAGCTCCAATAAGTCTTTCAGTCCAAATCAAATCGACTGAAAGCAACTTGTCACACTTCATTGGTTCTTTAGTTTGTCCTCGTGATTGTCATTCAATGGTGGTGAAGGCAAATTTATCACAACCAGGAATATACAAAGTTGAGGCTATTGCTGTCAATAACATCTCTCAATCATCGTCACGGGCACTCATAGAAGCATTACCACAGATATATAACGTGTTTATTTCGTCACTGAAACCTATCCCTAGCTACAGCAGAAATTACGTCTATGCATTTGTCAGAGGTGACATTGGTGATTACGTGATGACAATATATTTACAAGGACGACCAGAAAACCACAGTTTCACCATCTCCAAGTTGGAATATGATCACAAAGATCTGCCCAGTCTTCCATTTGATGCAAAATCTTACAAATTGATCAAAGTTGAACGAGTTTTATACCACATTGGAATGCAGCAGGTCACTGGTTTTATCAGAAATTCAAGACAATCATTTCCTTTCGTGGGATGGGTTGACGTGTTGGAGACATCATCGTGCTTGGAGGATCTGAGAATTCGTGATGGGAATTATCAAGGGGGGTTTGAAAATCCATTGAAAATCTTTGATTATTTGACCTTCAGTGTGGATTTTAAATTCACCTGCAAGAATATGTCTGAGGTCAGATACAAATGGTTGGTGTTCCCAGTGGCAACAGACATGGACATGGCAACATATACATATGAAGTTGAGTTTGAGAAGGAGTCATTTGAACCAGAACTTATCATCAGAGCTGATACATTATCACCCGGCTTGTATGTCATAAAGGTTAAAGTCACCAGTGAGAATGTGACAAGTGATGTGTTGGAAGGAAAACTCAAAGATTATACTTTGATTGAAATTACCAAGAAAAAGCTACATTTTGTGATCTTAGGAGGAAATGTGCTTCCGACTGGTGAGTCGGTTATTATCATATTTTTATGTGATTCATACAGTAGTTTCTGGAGTTATTTTTTAATTTTTAGACCACATCAGACCATATTTTTAATATATTATGATTTCTCTGCATAGACAACAACGTGACCATCCTGAGATTTGAATCTTCAATTGATTACAACAAATATCATCGACACGTCAGCTACAACTGGTTTTGCTCCATCAAGCAAGAAGAGCTTCCGACAAGGACAGTGATGGGGAAAATACAGAGAAAAGGTTTCAAAGTTTTTTTCAAATCTCACTTTGTTCAAATTTCAATTGTTTTTCTCTTGTTAAAGATTCCTGCTTTGATTGGCACACTCTCTGGGTAACCAGTGGTCACGTGATGGAAATATCCATGAATGAACTCAGACAAAGTGAACATTATTACATCCGATTAATCGTATCTGGACCCCATTATGATGCAACGTACGCAGATCAGAAAGTTGTTGTTCAAGCAAGACGAGCCCCGATTGTTAATTTAAAGTGAGCATCGGATAAAATTGCAGCAAACAAAGTAAAAACATTTCATTTAATTTCTCTTTCCATCAAATCGCAGATGTTGGTCCAATTGTGAGAAGTACTTTTCTCATCACCTGTCAATCATTCTACAATTGGAATGCGATGATTGTTTACGTCGTCAATGGACATTGTCACCAAATTCTGGACTCCAACTGCCACTGTGTGATGATCAGGAGTTTTGCAAACTAAATGCTTCGTTACTTACTCAATCATCAAATATCACAGGAACAGGTGAATCCCCTTTATATTGTGCTAATTCATTCACAAATTCAAACCTGACCTCCATGTGCAGGTTACAATATTCACGGAGAGAACTCCTCAGTGACCATTTTCCTCAACGCTTTATCTTCTCATAGTGGTGGTAGCTGCATTATTTTGCCTCGTATGGGAAGTGCGTATACCACCAAGTTTAATGTCACATGTGCTGGTTACATGGAAAGCAAATACCAACTGATTTACAAGTTTTTCCTCCAAGACAAAGGTGAATAAAGTATCAGGTTGAAATAGAGCAGAATTAGTTGCGACAAAGTCATAATTACATCTAAGAAATAAAATTCCTTCCCAGGCCATCGATATCTTCTACAATATGGATTTGATCCAGTTCTCTATGACATCATACTACCACCTGGACGTTCATCTAATGACGTCACAATTGTCATTGAAATTTGCACTCCCGACCAATCATGTGTTGAGGAAAATCTCTCCGTCACTGTGGTTGATAATTATGACGTCAACGATGACGTAATAAATGAACTGGATGCAGCATTGTTAAGTAACAATCTGCAGAAGATTGCTCAGTTTGTTCTCGTCTTATCGACAACCAACAAACTCAACCAATCAAAGGTCAGTTTGTGACGTATTAACTTTATACTTTTTGTCAAAGTTTTAGATTTAGAAGACAAATTTTTGTTTAAACAGAGAAAGGAAATAGTTTCCAAAATGGCGGAATATCCCATGTTGTCGTTGGAGCCAGTGAAACAAGTTGCCGATGTAATAAGCCACGTAACAAACAATCCTAAACTTCTGGAAGAAACTCAATTGGTAAAGTTTGACATTAATTACACAAACTTGCATTTAGAGTCCATATATTTATCCGTAATATAGACTTTAGACTTAGTAGAAGAAAGTTACTTTGTATTACAGCAAGATGTGCAGGATATCCTGGATCGAGTAGAGAGCTTTGTTCCATTTTCTGCCAGTCGATATGATGACGTAAACTCCATTGTGAGGTCATGTATGACTACGACATCACAATTGATGAGACTTGTTCGATTTTATCCTTTCAAGGTAACCAAGTTAACATTTTCAATAATCTAGCATCTGATTAATTATTCAACTAACAACGACTTTTATCGAAGAATGAAGAAAATATGCGAATGAATCGTCTGGGAAAGTTGCTCATGGCATCATTGACTCCTGGTAAGGAGGCGATATCCTTTGAAACAAAATCTGTCGAAGGAAGAATGTTCAAGTTGAACAATCATGTCACGAGTAAGGAAGAAGTGTTACAATTTATAAGCCACATACATCTGATGTACACATATTGTTCACACACATACAGTGCACAGTGGTAGCAACGTTCTCATGTGTGAGGTGTAACTCTTCATATAAGTTCCAATACTTTGATTATGACCACAATGAAATGTTTTCAGATCCTTTCGACGCTAACACCTCGTTCGTACAACTTTCTAATTTGCAGTCGCTTATAACTGATGATGTCATCAATATCGAGGTAATAATTGTGCTTTGTTTAATCATTGCGATGTTGCGATGATACTACGTTGCGATGATATTCAGAAGAATGTTGTGTAAAATTTTAGATTTTTCGTTATAACTCAACCTCAGCCAACTTCAGTCCATTTGATCTAAAAGTTGATTCTGTGACGTCAGTCAGCATAACAACAGGCTGGAGGGACGAGCTCCCCATCAGTAAAGAAATAGCAAAGAATCTAAAGTTAGAGTTCAGCCTGCCTCAACAGCCCGATAAGAGCAAGATATGGCTGAGGGTTAAAAGTGAATGTGACGGCTCAGCATGCCGTAGCACTGCCATTGGCTCTGCCTTCATAGACGTTGAGGGAGATTTGCGTGGTGCGATGGAAGCAACGATTCTCAATATTGTAGTGGGAAACTATGAAGGCAGAGTCAATAAGCTTAAAATGTTCCTCACCCTTGTAGGCCAAGATATCACCATGGCTAGAAAGGAGTTTGACAAGGAAGGTTGGTACGAGCGTCTGTGATAATTTGCAGTGAGTTACTGTGCATGAGTTACAGTAAGTTACATACATCATACTGTTTTTCACTTTTGTTCTGTAGAAAGGTAACTGTGGAGTAGATTTGATTTTCAGAGTCTTTGGTTCTCAAAATTTGTCATTATATTTCAGAAACACATTATCGATGGACGACAAAGGCGCCCTTTGTAGGATTTGGATCCTACAATATTACCATTCGTGCTGACCTGGGTCCAGGCTACTACCGTGCCGGAACCATTACATCGGCCGTGTTCTCTGTTTGGGCCTTGCAGTGTCTTTACTGGTTTGATGCCAACAATGGCTGGAAAGACAGCCTCTGCAAGGTGAGATATTGAAGGCAGAAAAGTGAAAATTTATATGAATTTAGCATTTTTATTTAATTGAATGCTTTGTGGACTATTCTGTGATATGAGCAGTTAAAATCATCTTATTTCTTTACCAGGCTCATGAGGACACGGTTTCCGGCACGGTTGTGTGCCAATGTGGTCACTACCCTGTTACAAGGGTGGTCTGGACCCAGGGTCATAAAAGAAGCACGGATGATTTTACACGGACGCCTTCGCTGCTCGCGTCGAAATTGTTGGTTTTCCCCAACAAACTGGACTACAATGAGGTAAGGATGTTTATGATGTAACAGAAGATATCACATTCAAATCATGAAATCATGTTCAGATATCCTCCAACATGTGGCAGCGCTTCTTAGAAAATCCGATTGTTTTCTCCATGTTGTTTGTGCTCTATTCTTTGTATGGACTCGGACTAATATGGGCGAGATCAAAAGACCGGCAAGTGGAGGCAGAGGTGAAAATATTTGAATATCCGGTTGAATATGAAGACATGCTTGAGATTCTTTAAACATGGTGTCTATTGTTGTGTAACTGTGATGGATTGCTGCTGTCATATTTGAAAGTGATCAATCAAAATTAAAAAGCAATTATTTTCAAGGACCTGTGTGTGGAAGTCCCGGACAATAGTCCTTTCGATAAATATCGTTACATCGTGACGATATTTACCGGAAGTCGACGAAATTCTGGAACTTCTGCTGTAGTCTGCCTCCGACTTGTTGGAAATATGGCCACCAGTAGTGCTCATGTCATTCAGGTATTGTGACGTCATAATGTATAAAAATGCATTTGATTAAGTCATAAACTGATAATGAATGCTTTTTACAGCACCACACAAAGATTTTGAACAGGGGAAGTGTGAAATCGTTCCTTATCACTACGTCAGAGTGTCTTGGAGACATCACTGCGATTCGCTTGTGGCACGATAATGGCGGACACAGCCCAGAGTGGTATGAAGTAGCAACAACTCAACAGCAACTGTAGGAATTATTAAATGTAACTTTTACGTTAGGTTCCTCCAGAGGGTTGTGGTAAGAGATCTGGAGAAAAATAATTGCTGGTTCTTCCTCTGCAACCGCTGGTTCAAGCATGTCATAGACCACGTGGTCCCTGCTGCACGCACCAAAGACCTGCACAACACCAGGACATTGTTCCCCTTGAGGTTGGAAAATCACCTCAGAGACAGGTAAAGTTTGAGATAATTTATATCCCACAATTGTACCGGATTATTAACATATAATTCCACAATATTGCAGATATCTTTGGTACGCATTTTATGGAATGCGCCCGTGGCAACGTCATGTGATGGGAAGGATAGAAATGTTATCGTGTTGTCTCATGATAACCTTGATGATCATGCTCACCGCGTTAATGTTCCACGGGAACAACCACGCGCAGCAGGGACTGCTCTTAGCCGTCGGTAATTACACTTTTCAGTGGTGGCACGTGGCTGTCGGTGAGTTCAGTTGACATCGGTTTTGACGGAAATGGTTGAGAATGTTATTTATTAAATTAATCGTCGTATTCTTTTGATTTGTAACAAAGGAATCGAGAGTGCTCTGTTGTCATCTCCAGCAACGTTTCTCATAACAACAATGTTTCGCCGATCGCAACGGCCTCATAAATCATTGCTAACTGACTCCAAAAGTGTCGATGACGAAGAAAGTAATGTAAATGATGAACAAAATCCGGTCTCACATCATCCAAGTGTAGCAGATGGAAGCAAAGAGGAAAATCTGAAATTGGAACTTTTTCATCAACAACTTCCAGTTGAGAATAAAACTCGTCTCAGAGTAAAACCTAATCGAGAAACTAGTTTCGTTGAAGTTGCTGAGACTTCACAACATGTTGTGAGTGAAGACCGTCGAGTTCATCATCATCAACCTAAAGAAGCAACTGGAAAGATGAATCAAAAAGAAAGACGAAAACTGAAGAAAGAATCTCCCAAGAAACAGCATCATAACGAGAGAAAAATCCACCATAGATTGAAACCTTATGATAAAAGCCGTGCCTTTGAAGTAGCTGGGACTTCACAACAAGTTTTGAATGAAGAGCATCGAGTACATCATCATCGACGCAAAGAATCAAACAAAGAGCTGGATCAAAAAGTGAGACGAAAGCTGAATAAAGAATCTCCCAAGAAACAGCATCGTGGCGAGAGCAAAATCCACCATAAGGAGAGACTAAAGTGGGTGAAAGAACTCCTCCTCCAAAAACAACATCGTGGTGAGAGCAAAAGTCATCGGGGAGTAAAGCCGCATGGTGAAAACCCTGCCATTGAAGTTGCTGGGACTTCACAACAAGTTTTGAGTGAAAAGCATCAAGTACATCATCATCAACGCAAAGAATCGAATGATGACCTGGATCAAAAAGTGAGACGAAAGCTGAATAAAGAATCTCCCAAGAAAGATCATCGTGGCGAGAGCAAAATCCTTTCTAAAGTGAAACATCATGGTGAAGCCCCTGCCATTGAAGTTGCTGATACTTCACGGCATGTTTTAAGTGAAGAGCGTCGAGTAAATCATCATCAACACAAAGGAGAAAGTGATGAGATAAATCGAAAACCAAGACAAAAGTTGGTAAAAGAATTTCCCAAGAAACAACATCGTGGCGAGAGTAAAAGTTCTAAAAGTCATCAGGGAGTAAAACCGCATGGTGAAAATCCTCCTTTTAAAGTTGCTGATACTTCACGACATGTTTTGAATGAAAAGCATCAAGTGCATCATCATCAAAAGAAAGAAATTAATGATGAGCTGGGTCAAAAAGAGAGACTAAAGTGGGTGAAAGAACTTCTCCTCCATGAAGACCATCATGATGAGAACAAAATTCAACTGGGAGCAAAAGCTCATGGTAAAAACCCTGCCATTGAAGTTGCTGTTACTTCACGACATCTTTTAAGTGAAGACGGTCGATTTCATCATCATCGACTCAAAAAAACAACTGAAAATATGGATCCGAAAGAGAGAAGAAAGCTGAAGAAAGAATCTCTGAAGAAAGATCATCGTGCCGAGAGGAAAAGTCATCGAGGTGTAAAGCCGCATGGTGAAAATCATGCCAACACAGTTGCTCATATTTCACAGCATGTTTTGAGTGAAAAGCATCAAGTAATTCATCATCAAAAGAAAGAAATTAATGATGAGCTGGATCAAAAAGAGAGATTAAAGTGGGTGAAAGAACTTCTCCTCCATGAAGACCATCATGATGAGAACAAAATTCAACTGGGAGCAAAAGCTCATGGTAAAAACCCTGCCATTGAAGTTGCTGATACTTCACGGCATCTTTTAAGTGAAGACGGTCGAGTTCATCATCATCAACGCAAAAAAACAACTGAAAATATGGATCCGAAAGAGAGAAGAAAGCTGAAGAAAGAATCTCTTAAAAAACAGCGTCGTGGAGAGAGCAAAAATCCGGGTGTAAAGCCGCATGGTGAAACTCCTGCCAACACAGTTGCTCAAACTTCACAGCATGTTTTGAATGAAAAGCATCAGGTAATTCATCATCAAAACAAAGAAATGAATGATGAGCTGGATCAAAAAGAGAGGCTAAAGTGGATGATAGAACTCCTCCTCCATGAAGACCATCATGATGAGAACAAAAGTCATCAGGGTGTAAAACCGCATGGTGAAACTCCTGCCTTTGAAGTTGTTCATACTTCACAGCGTGTTTTGAGTGAAAAGCATCAAGTACATCATCATCAACGCAAAGAATCGAATGATGAGCTGGATCAAAAAGAGAGACGAAAGCTGAAGAAAGAATCTTCCATGAAAGATCATCGTGGTGAGAGCAAAATCCTTTCTAAAGTGAAACATCATGGTAAAGCCCCTGCCATTGAAGTTGCTGAACCAAGACAAAAGTTGGTAAAAGAATTTCTCAAGAAACAACATCGCGGCGAAAAAAGTCATCAGGGAGTAAAACCGCATGGTGAAAATCCTCCTTTTAAAGTTGCTGAAACTTCACGACATGTTTTGAGTGAAGAGCGTCGAGTAAATCATCATCAACGCAAAGAAGCAAGTGATGAGATGGATCATAAACCAAGACTAAAGTTGGTAAAAGAATTTCCCAAGAAACAACATCGTGGCGAAAAAAGTCCTAAAAGTCATCAGGGACTAAAACCGCATGGTGCAAATCCTGCTTTTGAAGTTGCTGAAACTTCACGACATGATTTGAGTGAAGACCGTCGAGTGTATCATCATCAACGCAAAGAAGCGAATGCCAAGATGGATAAAAAAGAGAGAGGAAAGCTGAAGAAAGAGTTTCTTAATAAACACCTTCGGGGTGACAGTGATGGTTTTCGCCGAAAGAGTCATCAAACAGGGAAACGTCACCATAAACATTCCATTATCGTCACTAAAACTGCACGACATGTTTCAAGTGAAGGTCATAGTAAACATGATGCCATCTCCCAGCCTCAACCTTCCACTGGAAGAGTTAGATTTGAAGAGGAAAGTTCAGATGATTTGAAACCTCCAATGAGGAAAATATTTTTATCATCCATTGTTCGCGACAAAGATCAACCAAGTACATCATCAGCAGCTTTTGTGACATCTTTGTCAATGCCACCTAGGTCATCATCTATTGTTATGACATCATCACAAGAGCCATCTACATCATCATTTGTTGGTATGACATCATCCCAAGTGCCATCGACATCATCATTTGTTGGTATGACATCATCACAAGAGCCATCTACATCGTCATTTGTTACTGAGCAAGTGACTCCTTCTGCCAGGTAGTTGTTTACGTTAAAAGTTTCTTAGTTCATAGATTTAAGTTGTTTGTGTTTCCAGGTCGCACTTAGCTGGTCAGCGGGTGGCAGTGTCAGGCACTGGTGCTCATCGAGGGATTGCTTTCGTCGAGAATGATCCCAACACAGGGGATTCCCGCGTTCTTCCTCACTTCTTCATATACATTGCCTGGATATTACTGGTTGCAACTGTCCTGACATCGACTGTGCTTTGTGCCTTGTATGGAATGTCATATGGCATAGAAACTTGCAAAGAATGGTAAGACATTGTTGCGTCGTAATGTCAAATGAAGACTACGTAATAACAGTTGTTGAAACTTGATTTCCAGGTTGGTTTCTGTATCGGTTGCTTTCCTTCAAAGTGTCATAATTCTGGAACCTCTAAAAGAAGTCTTGATTGCCTACGTCAAGGTGGTGAATAACCCAAAACTCGATCTTCGCGACTGGATTCCACCTTTGCCCCCTTCAGGTTCATTTCACAACTATGATTTAGCAACATTTTTATTCTTTTTGATGATTTATTGTTTTAATAAAGTTACGCCGAGATCTCACAGCGGTGATTGTGACGCAATAAAGAGGAGACAGGACGAGGAGCGGTCAAGGAATCGGATTTATCGTCCTCCTTCTCAGCTAAGACTTGAAATCACGCTCCAGGATATCGAGGAAAAAATAAGAACAAAAAGAAAGATAAAAGTGAGTTTCATGGAATAGATTTATGAAGCTGAATATGACGATATATTCTATTGTTACGTCACAGAACATATCGCTTCACCTAATATTTTTGGTGCTCTTGTTCATTGTGACGTTTGGACAAACGGACAGGAATTCGTTTCAATTTGGCAAAACTGTGCAGAATATGTTGTTGGATGGACACAGAAAGGTTGATTATTAGCTCATAATTACATCATTTATGACGTGTTTGTTCCAAATGCCACATTTCATGACAATATGTTCTCAGATGTCGTCGGCTAATGACGTATATAACTGGGTCGAGTTTTCATTGGCTGACAAGTTCTCGATTGGTCGACTGACGCATTTTCCTGACAACCAATTGGTGATTCTGACGCCACCAACATTACGTCAGAAGCGAGTAATTAAAGGTTTGTTTCCACAAGAATTGTATTTTCTTGATAATTTATGTGGAAACGCTTTAGACTGATTTTGAATTCTGAAGCTTTACTTTGCAGGTACGTCTTGTGTTCACAGCGATTCAGCATTTAAATACGGTTTGTCCGACACGAACCAGTGTAAACTTCACTACGAAAATCAGTTCCAAGAAAAGAGGAATCATGGACCCACCTGGTCCAGACCTCCTACACACGCAACAAAGCCCTCCCATGACGTCTATGAAAGGTAACTATGGCAACGCAGCGGTGCAGATTTTTTTGAAAAGTGGGAGTTACTTTACCTAACGTTTATTATTAATGACGTCACGTTGCAGTTGTTGGAAGTATTCGACGGCGAATACGTCATGGTTGAGTAGTTACATCGGTGATCTCGCGCTCTTCTACAATCCAGGCGGGTATTACGTCACAATTTCAAAATTAGCCAACGAAACACGTGACCAAGTTCATTACTTGAGACGCTTCGGCTGGATTGACGGATACACGAGGTTAGTGGAAAGATTTGTTGCAAAATCTTGTCAATTTCACTCAAACTATTTCCTTGAAGGTTCCTCATGCTTGAGACAGTCCTATACAACGTCCCACATCGAATATATTGCGTCACTATGGTCGCCATAGAAATATCAAACACTGGCAACTATGTCGTCAAGCCACAATTGATGTTCATGCGAAGTCACCACGTCGAGTAAGTAGATTATGACCTAACAACGTTGTAAACTGCACGAAGTTATGTCGTCATTTCCTGTGAAGGCGTGCTTGGGACGTGGCGGTCCAGGTTGCCTTATATGGCATTCTTGTCCTGGTGGTGTACCACTTGGTGGAGGTAGCGAGTGGCTTCCTGGAAGAAGGCTTCCACTTTCTCAAGAACTTGTGGAATGTTCTGCTCTTGATAATTCTGATGACGTCAACACTGGTGGTGGGGCTTTACCTTAGCAGGTGATGAGTTAGACGTCATCATGAGGTATTTATATGCAAACAGGGATTTCATAAATGATGTTATTTTCACACAGAGTGACTTACACGGACCAAGCGTTCCAAGCTTACAGGAATAACATGAAATCTTTCCATCTCTACCACATGGCTGCTTTCACAGATTACCTCACAAAATGCCTTTTGTCCATTTGTACTTTCTTCACAATGCTGTACACCGTCAAGGTAAGAATATGACGTCATCAACATCAGTACCCGTCATAAAATGTTATTATGACATCATCACATTCAGGTCATGGAAGGTCATCCAATTTTTGATCTCATGCACGCCACCATACATAGAGCAAAGCTTGAAGTCCTAGGTCTTTCACTCTACAATCTACATATTTTTCCTCTACATCGCATTCTGCCATGTTGGTGAGTTAGAAGCTCATGGTTGTCATAATTAATCGCAATTTTTATGCGATTCAGAGATTTGATCGAAAATCATCATTTTCAGGGTTGGTGCTTTTTGGAAGAAGCAAAGATTTCAGCAGTGTGAGCAAAGCTATGCAATCTGTGAGTCACACTTCTTCAATATGACGTATTAATTGTTTGTGAAGTAACTCAAGGTCATTTTAGGTCGTGGGCTTTTCCATGGAAGCGTTTACGTCAACAAACCTTCTTCGTGCTTATCCAATCAGAGGAAGCATTTTCCTCCTGTTAATTTTGTTCATTTTCATAAAAATATTCGTGAATTTTTTTGCTGCGGTTTTGGAAAACACCTTCCGAGAGTTGAAGTTGCTCAGACGTGAGCGCTTAACTCGCCAACACCTCATGTCTTTCGGAAGAAAACATATCAGGTATTGTGACGTTATAATCATCTATTTGTATCCAACGTACAGCTGCTTTATGACATCATGTTTTACAGGACCGTATTCACGATCCGTGACGAAATTTCAGAGAGATTCAAAAAACTACGAAGCAAGAGAAAAGTCGAATAGACTTCTGGGAAATTAGCATTTGTTCATTATATTATTATAACCCAATAAAGTTATTTTGTGAGCATTTGTGGTACCAGTATGTTCAAGTATCACCGCGACTACAGCAAGTGCTACTGCAATACTTTAAGCACAACCACCATAACAACAACATATCGATAACTTGAGATAGATTAAAGTTCTTGTATGTTACGAATTTCAAAACAACTAACCTAGAAAATTAAAAGTTAATTTTTCAGTTTCGGTCATACCTATGTAATCTTTTACAACGCGTTTTGCTTCGGAAATTGTCAAATCTGAAATAGTTATGTGAGCCAGTTATATGATCGATACAGTTTCAAGTTGTTTAGTGAAGTCATCTCTGCTCTGTTTTAATTTCTTTCCCCAGATGATTAGCGTCAGAAATATCTTCTTGAAATTATGTTTCTGTATTTCTTTAACAGTTTTCTGCAATTCAAACATAAACATCTCATATCACTATAGGTCAAAGCTTTTAAAGTTTAAACGGTCCCTAAACAACACAAATACAAGTCACCATATGTAGCCTGGCATTTTTATATTTCTCTTACCTGGTTTATCACTGAGATTTCAATACAACAGACGACCTGAGAGATATTGTTTTGTCCGCACCAGTCTTATAAAAAACGTTGTTTATTATTTTTCTTTTGACTCGCAGAAGGGAATTTCCCTCCTAGGAATTTGTTTCCAAAACATTTGTAAAAAATGCAGTTTGACAGAAGGTTAAAGCAGGTCGCTTACATTGTTCTACAATAAGAGAAACAATTGAAATGAATGTGAGTGACAAAGGCAATCGGTGCTTTATTTAAGCATAAATAGAATGTTTTCTGTCACAAACAAATAAATAGTAATAGGTATAACTTGGTCTTAGGAGCAGGCGTAGGCCTAAATGCTTAATTGCTCCGGAGCTCATTGATACCACTGCTTCGGTTCCATTACTTCAAAATTTGAGGTTTTAGGATGAACGCTCAATTCGGAATATGTAGCGCAATGGGTCAGTCAGTGGTCAGTAAGGATGGGCCGATACGAACCCAAAACCGAATACAATATTACTTGTAACATTACTGACTTTCGTAAAAAATGATGATCTAGTTTCCCGACAATGCTAAACTAGAGTCAGCAGTACTTACAATGAAGGTCGTTTTCCTAACGATTTTGCTTTTTCGAATGTTTTTTTTAACATTATTTTTCGAAAGAAAGCGATTTGTTTATCGATTACATCATTTTAGAAGCAAGACTTGACAAGTTTTGGAGGAAATTTAATTGTTTGGTTGTAATAGGAATAGATTCGGGATTTGTTCGTGTCGACCTCCATGATATTCGGGTTCGCATGAACCCGAATAAATAATCTTCCTCGCGGCACATCCCTAGTGGTCAGTACCATCGGTTGCAGCTATGAAAATGTGACTGCTCTGCTGTCAAATCCCCAGCAATTCTTAATTTTGTGAAAGGTTGCTGTTAAATTATGTGAATTCAGCCAATAGTAGTAGCATAGCATCTTATGAAATACATCGGAGCTGGAGCTATTTTTCAAACAACTGACTCCAGCTCCTGCTCCGTTTGAATTTCACTTAGAGATCCAGCTCCGTTGAAAATGTGCGGCTCCGGCTCCAAAGTCCTGATTATAACGCACTTAAGTGAATAAAAGCTTACTAGGTGTTTAGCCTAACAGGAACACTTTGCGTTAAATTAACCTACACCACCGTTGGGGTATTTGTACTAGTTGACGTAAATGCTAACCTACAGTATATAGCTCAGTTTTAGTTGGTGGCTTTAGCCTAGTCCTATTCCTTTAGCTGTGGTAAAACGAAAAATTGCCTTAGGCCTAGCAGTTTATATTGTGACCTGTTACATTCCTATGCTGAAAATATTGATTACTAATTACTTCCTCCCCATTGCAATAGAACTTTAGACTGTCCTCAGATAGAGCAAATTACTTCCAATATGTTTTTACTAACAAGAACTGTTGTTGACGATATTCCTATATGTTGCTCAGTTGATAGTCATTTAATGAAGTATTCACTCAGTCATTTGCTTACAAAAGAGAACTAGCTAGGAGAAAATCAAGTAGTGGCTACAAGTCAAGAAATAATTGTGTAAAGATATTAAGAATAAGTGTGTCATCATCCATTTTGCTTTTTATTTTAAAAAGGTCAAGAACGTTTGTGTGTCATCATATTTGAGATGGTGTTGGGTAACAACAATAGTTAATTGTTGCAAGATAAAAGCTTGGTTGTTCTGGCTTCACTGACAGTCTCATTCTATTTGTTATGAAATATTCCGCCACCAGAATCTGGATATAATTGCATTTAACCTGACAACACTTGCCCATATAAATGTTCATTTTAATGACATCATAATTTATTCCAAATACACCACAAGAATAACATCACGAAACAGTACCTTGAATACTACACTCTTAAGAATCGAGTTTAGATTGAAAACGATCACACAAGTGAAAAGTTGCATTATAAAGCTATGTATGTTATGTCATTTGTTGAAATAAGCGCAAAACCATACGAAGCTAATGGAATAAATACTTGATAAGATATTATATACAAGTCACTTATAATTCTCGATACAACTTTTCAATTACAAAAGTTTATTTGCCACTAATTTTTACTGTCGATAAGCATGTTTCAATATCTCCTTACAACATAAAGGCACAATAAAAAACGAAGACAATGCAAAATATGAAAATGCTTCGCCAGTTGAGTTTTAATCTGATGATTTACTTAATCTACAGCTATAATGCCTTTACGCAAAAGATGCATTGTTGTTAAAAGAACCTTTGTAAGATGGGAAATTAAACACACAAAAGAGAAATTTCTTGTATATTAAGAACAAGTAATTAAGTGAACTATTTTGCAGACTAGTTTCTGTTTTCTGCAGCCAAGGATAATGTTTTTGTCTATGTCAGTTTCATGGGAACACAGAAGCCGGTTTGCAAAAGTCTGTAGTCGCTTGATATGTTGTCATTTAATTCTAGCTCTCTCGTAATGAAGGAGGGTTCAAGCACCATTCTATGGATCCTGCAGCATCAAACTTCATACAAATCTGGGTCGGGACAATTTTGTTCACCATGTTCTAAGTATGAGCTGAACTGCATTGGTTCAATGCATACCATGGTTGCTAAGGGGATGAGATATTGGACAAAGTAAAATTGTAGAACTTTACGAATTAAAAAGTCCTGCGGATTATTTTCTGCTATGAGCAACCAATAATATCACCTCATGTCTTTACCAGACTCATGAGGACAAGGTGCTGCTTTAGAAAGTTCCCCAGAACTAGAATAGTCCGGAACCGTTCCATCGAACCATTCCTTACGTCTTGCAGCGTCTTAACTTGAGTGGGTTTGGTGGCCGCATTACATTCTCTGATTCGTTCTTAATGCACGTTTATGCCTTTGAGGCCTTGTCACATTTTCCCGTCCAATTTGTGGAAAATTTTTACAAATATTAAAATGCTTGCGACCCCCTGTGTCAGCACAATTTTTCCACATTGAAGACAAAAATTAAAATGAATGAAAATTAATACCAAAAATGGCTGGGAAGACAGGCTCTGGAAGGTGATATATTACTTTACCAGTCTCATGAGGACACGGTTTCCGGCATGGTTGTGTGCCAATGTGGTCACTACCCTGTTACAAGGGTGGTTTGGACCCAGGGTCAAAAAAGAAGCAGAAGAGTTTACAAGGGCGCCTTCGCTGCTCGCGTCAAAGTTGTTGGTTTTTCCCAACAAACTGGACTACAATGAGCTAAGGATGTTTATGATGTAACAAAAGAAGCGAGGCCATTGGATCTGCTTTCATAGATGTTGAGGGAGATTCGAGTGGTGTCATGGAAGCGACAATTCTCAATATTGTAGTTGGAAATATTGAAGGCAGAGTTAAAAAGGTTAAAATATTCCTGACCCTTGTAGGCCAAGATATTGTCATGGCTAGAAAGGAGTTTGACAAGGAAGGTTGGTATGAGCGTCTGTGAGAATTTGCAATGAGTTACTGTGCATGAGTTACAGTGAGTGTAACATCAAACTGTTTTTCACTTTTGTTCTGCAGAAAGGTAACTGTGGAGTAGATATTATTCTCAGTCTCTATGGTTCTTGAAATATTGTCATTAAATTTCAGCTCCCTCCTACCACTGGACCACAAAGGCGCCCTTTGTAGGATCTGGATCTAACGATGTTTCCATTTGTGCTGACCTGGGTCCAGGCTACTACCGTGCCGGAACCATTACATCGGCCGTGTTCTCTGTTTGGGCCTTGCAGTGTCTTCACTGGTTTGATGCCAGCAATGGCTGGGAAGACAGCCTCTGCAAGGTGAGATATTGAAGGCAGAAAAGTGAACATGTTTGTGAATATAGAAATTTTAATTAATTGAATGCTTTGTGGATTATTCTGTGACATGAGCAGCTAACATCATCTTATGTCTTTACCAGGCTCATGAGGACACGGTTTCCGGCAGGGTTGTGTGCCAATGTGGTCACTTCCCTGTTACAAGGGTGGTCTGGACCCAGGGTCAAAAAAGAAGCACGGATGAGTTTACAAGGGCGCCTTTGCTTCTCGCATCAAAGTTGTTGGTTTTTCCAAACAAACTGGACTACAATGAGGTAAGGATGTTTATAATGTAACAAAAGAAGCGACACCATTGGATCTGCTTTCATAGATGTTGAGGAAGATTCTCGTGGTGTCACGGAAGCGACAATTCTCAATATTGTAGTTGAAAATATTGAAGGGAGAGTTAAAAAGGATAAAATATTCCTGACCCTTGTAGGCCAAGATTGCAACCATCACATCGATCGTGTTCTCTGCTTGGGCCTTGTAGTGTCTTTACTGGCTTGATGCCAACAATGGCTGGGAAGACAGCCTCTGCAAGGTGAGATACCAAAAAATTCTGTAACTCAAGAGCTTTCAACAAAGGTAAGTGTCGTTGTTATTATGACGTCTTATTATTGTCCGTTAGCTGGTTCATGAGAACACGGCCCGATACGGCACTGTGCAGTTGTGAGCAATAGCAACTAAAATAGTTTGGAATAAAAAATGCAGAAGAATTTTGAAAGGGATCTATCTATGTTGGCTTCAAACTTTTTGATTTTTCCCAACAAACTTGACTACAATGAGATAAAGATGTTTATGATGTAACAGAGGATTTTAAAAGGAGTCCAAAACTGTTAGCGTCGAAACTACTTAAGAATAATCTTTGCAGGACAGGACTGTCTTTACTAGGCTCAAGAGGACACGGTGTCTGGCAGGTTTATGTGCAAATGTGAACACTTCCCAAACAGAAGGATAGTCTGACCCCACAGACGATAAAGAATCAAAGAACCATTATATCCATTTTGTTCTCTACTAGGGCCTTGTGGTGTCTTTGTCAACATAAACTAACTGTAACCACTGTATTGGAGTTGGATGAGCAAGAAAGGTTGGTTTGAATGGCAACGTGAAATTGCAGTGAGTTACTGCGTTATTTTTCCTTCATGTCTGTCACATTACTTCCACAAAAGGATTGATTTGAAGCAGCTATGCTTGTAAGAGTTTGTAGTATTCGATGTGTTATCACTATGTTTCAGCACCAATGTACCATCTTACCACTGGATCATAAAGGTGCCAATTATTGGCTCGGACTCATGCAACGTCAAAGGTTATGTCGACCTAAATACAAATGCTGGTAGGAAAAGTTCTTGCTTTTCTGATCTTTGCATTCGCAGACATTACCTTCTGTCTGGTAAAAACTAGAATCATCTGGACCAAGCAATGGAAGAAGGAGATTGTTGATGAGATAAACAGCCCTAAGAAATCTTCCATGATGCTTTGACTATTCCAGAACATGAATGAAACCAAAGCTCTATTTCTAATTCAACGCAAGATCTGAAAATTATTAAATCTAGAAAACATTGAATTCCCGGATAATAAAGTCGCTCTGACAAATATTGCATTAATTTTGTTTATATTTATAAATGAGCGAAAATATAAATGTTAAATCAGTTGGTTAAATCAAGGGCTTTCATGCAAAAAAGTTTGATCTGGTGTGAATACATTTAAAACAAAACTTGGCATCAAAAATGAAGCAGGCATAACTTGCAGCAAATGACAGTTTTTGAGTCAAATTGCATCCGAGATTTTTTAGCCGATACAGTATTGCGCATTGAAGAAAGAGCGATTTCTTGAGAAAGGAAACTACTTCTTTTTCTCGTGCACCGGTACAAAAAAATATTTCTTCTTCAACCCCGAGATCTCGACAAAAACTGTCATAGGCTACCATACAGCGACAAAAAATCAAAGGCTACCCGCAGATTGGTATTTTATCGGCCACCGTTTACCGAATTAGGCAATATGCTAAATGCAATAAAAGTAGTTAGTGAATTGATATATAGTTTATATAGCCTACCTTTAATTACACAACCTCTGAGGCTCTGACCATAAGTACGAGACAACGACCAACTAGGCCACGTAGCTTCCCGCCACTTTGTAAGAAAACATTGGGGGATTCCCAACATTTTGGCGACAAACATGGGCGCCACCTATTGTTTGGCATGGTGTGATAAATTGATAATGTTTATCCTCGGACTAAGGAAAGTCTTTGCACGACTTAAACCGATGATTCCTCATCGCTCCAGTCCCGATTACCGGGCTAGACTTTGTGCAAGTTCCGATTGTCAGACGTTTTGTTTTTTGGTGGGATGTTGTCAAGCGTGACGACCAACGAAAGTGCAAGATGATCCAAATTGATAAGACAAATAAATATGACGTCAAGTAGAAAGGAGCAATTTTCCCTAATGTGTTTTAATTTCTTTGATATTGTCTGAATTAAAACCGCCCACCAAATCCATCGAACAGGAGCAACGACGAGCAATTAATTCACTCAATTCAGCATTACAGACTGATTGTTTTTATTTCAAACAACACAATGAACTATGAGAATGGGTGTAGCATCGACCAAAACCTCTAAATATTAAAATGCTTTCAACTTTTTGCCTCTGGTATCCGTTTTACGAAATAATTTTACACGTTTACAAGCCCTGCATCTATAAATCTTTAATTATGTGAATATAATGCTTCTGCATAACCTGGACTCGAACCAGGGTTGCCAGGCCACAAGGTGGAGTACTAAACACTATAGTATCACAGCTGATATATAGCAGAGGATGGTTCCGATTTCATTTTATCAACATAGTTGACCATGCATCAACCGAAATGACTTTACGGGCCGCTTTCAAAATGCAGCGTGCTCACAAGACAAAGAATCAAGAAAGTCATTTCACCAGAAGCGGGCCACGCTGTATGTTACTTGATACAGTACAAGCAATGAGGTTGGGAGAGCGGTGTGGCGTTTGGATATAATCAATTTAAATAAGTTCTATAATTGGCATTTGTTAAACAATTTTTGTGTCTCCAGTTAGATTCTATTCAATATTTGAAGTGTATTTTTCGTATTCAAAAATAGTTCCCAATCGATTTGTGACGTAGTAAAGTGTGCCAAGTGGTTTTTCTGTTCCAAATTCAAATCGATATAATTCTTTGTGAAAAAACTTAGAATGTAGGCTACAACATGGACACGTATATACGTGTCATGGTAAAAGCTAGCTTGGCACTCGCCCATTGGTCAATACGGCGAGTATAAAATCAAATGTTTGATCTAAATCTCTCTCTTTTCGGATTTTTCTGTTTTGCTGAATTATTCGGAATTGGAATCATTACTGAATTCGAGTTATAGCTTTGCTTAAATGTGAAAAGATGATGAAAATGTTTCTAATTTAATACAACCTATTCGGACAATATAACAATTAGACTTTATGAAGCTGGTGTTGATTTGAAGAAACATTATAGAGACAGCAAACGCAACGGAGTCAAAGACAATTGTCTAGGAGTCTAACAGAAAGACTAATAGTCTTGGCTTTAGGCCAACCTAAAAGCAATCCACGTCGCCATCCCCACAGCGGCGTGCAAAACCTGATTTTGAGAACTTTTGATTTAATTCAATTTAGAATCGAAAAAATATTGCAGTGACTATGTTTTGACATAAAAGGTTGGTAAGTGTCATATATCACATGTTTTAAACCCATGTTAAATATTTGCTATGCGACCAATGTAAACCAAAGTTTCGCAAATGCAGAAATTCATATTCATTATTTTTGATATTTTTATTTTGTTTCAGTTGACCTGAAAAATCTACAGATTAAATGTGAAATGTGAAACAAATGTGAAAACTCCCTATGCGGTGTCCTCCCTATGCGGTGTTCTCCCTATTCCTATGCAAATTGTCTAGTGATGTTTGACTTGTTTGTGTTGTTATGTTAAATAAAACATAAATAAAACAAACCTTTGAACTCCAAAGTACATAGGTGTCAAATTGACACCGTCCATCATTTTAGGTCAATACCAACAGATTAAAGAAAATAAGTGCGACAAGCAAAATGCATCATCAGCTATCAACAAAGGATTTGCAAATGGACCATGAAATGGTCCAAATGAGTAGATTAAGTAAAAACCTTGATGTTAGTTGGAATGGTTTTATTTAATTATATATAAGAAATTGAAACAAATCATTTGCTGAGTTGTGTCGTCACTGCGCCAGTTCCCGGCAGGTGCCAGTACTGTTATAGCAATATGGAACTGTTTACACAAATCTTCTACTGCAGGTGCAAGTATGATATTTTGGAGGCTTGTGGGAGCAATTAAGGTCATTGAAAACTAGAAAAGTCACAAAAAAACACACAGAATCGAAATAATTATAACAAGCAAACGTTTGAGAAAATTACAGTAAGGATTAAAACGGATCATAAAATAATTTTCGGGTTACAATAAAAATATTTGATCAGTTTCTTCAAGAAATGATTTATCATATCATTATATCACATTATAACATCATCACATTATTACATCATCACATCATTATATCACTTCATTATATCCCATATTTATTACATCACATCACAATATTTAAAGCAATTTTAATTTGACAACCAAAGTAAAGGACCATTGCGTGTAGATGCAACTGTTACCGGCCTTTTTCTCCTGCTGGTTCGAAGAAACCTGCAGTTAACTAAAGGATTGAATTTCAAAAACGATAAAAACTAGGCACGTCTACACAGCCTTACCGGTATCGGTAGAATCTCATCATCACTCATTGTAGCGACAGACAAGGCGCCGACAAATCGACAAGCGCTTTCATTCGGAGGCAGGCAAGAATGCGGAACGACAAATCAAGAGTAAAACAACGTAACACAACTAGTACCAATAGATACTTGAATAATTTTTATAAATTAAAACGAAAAATGAGCCAAAAATTTTCAAGTTGTCGGAAACTGCTTAAAATAATTTTCAAATATAAAACGATCGCCTTTATGACGTCGGTATGAAATGTAACATGATTACTTGCCAAGATTAGCAAATAAAACAATGAAGATAGAAATATTTCGACAAACCACAAAATAATTTAAATGAACTGTTGAAAATATCCGGATGTGGAAAAAAAACTTCAGATAGAAAGGACGCAAGGAACGTATCGTTCTCTGTCCATGTTGGTTGATACTTGCCATTTGTTGGTGGCTGGATCATAGAACTCGACTGTTTTGGAATCACACCTATAAAGTATATAAAGTAACTTCTTAAACAGAATATGAATACAAATGACAGACGAAGACGCAAAATAATAATTGCACCAGTGTATATATTATAGTGTATGTTAATTAGAACATATTAACCATAATAAATTAACTAGGTAATCCACATCGCAACAGAAGATTACAAAACAATGTGGTCTAGACATCACTCCAGCCTGATCATTCAACAGCTGCTGCTACCACTCATTGCTTTGATGTCATGTGTTGCTGCGTTATCTTTAATTCACCTCTTATATTTGTATTCGCCTCTTATAAAATTCAAAATCAGACGATCACAAATTACGTCTGTGAATTTCGAACTCGTTTATAATTGACAATAATAATTGTTGATATTCTCTATGTTGTCATAATTACCTAGAAACATCAATCACTATTTATTGGCTTCGTTACCAATAAAAACATCCATAAGGCCTGCTTTGCCTCTATAACTGAGTAAAATAACTAATTAATAAAATGAAGCTGTTTTTAAATAGTTTCCCAAAACTCATCATGACCTTCACTTTCATCTGCAGGGTCATGGACCAATATGCTGTATAAGTTGTTATGGAAATTGTAAAATTTTTTTATCATATTTACCCTCAAAACACCCATATACGGCCACCAACTACACAAGCTGATCAAGCTCATCTTTTATGATGGTTTACGAAAAAATCTGTTTTATGATTAATTATAATAATTACAGTAAATATACAATTACTCACCCTCCAAACACCCATATAAGGCCATCCACTACACAAGCTGATCCACCACTTCTTTCCTCATTCATAGATGGAACATCAATCCAAGTTTTTGTGTCCAGGTTGTATTTTTCAACAGAAGAAAGACGATTTGAGTCATCACGTCCACCTGATTTAATTCATTTAAAGAACACGAAAAGTCCTAAATCTCCTTAAACATTTGAAAGATATTTGCACTTGCAGCAAGGCTCACCTATCGCGTATATTTCGTTGTTTAATACAGCAGCAGTTAGTCCATATCTGCAGGTTATCATCGGTGGGATATATTCCCACTTTCCATTTAGTGGATCATAACATTCTGTTGTGTTTGTTGCATTGTTGTCATCATCATCCACTCCCCCAAGCGCATAAAGCAAACCTTTCTTATTTGCATGAGTTACCTTTGGGTAAGTTCTACTGCTTTAGGGCAACTTAATTAATTAAATATTTTGAAGATACTTTCTCAAATAAGTGTTTAAACCTATGCATGAATTTCCCTTTTGCATAGAAAGCGATCAATTCAACTGGATTTTGTGATATTGGCATAATTTATCTCAACACGCTTCCAAGCTCGTAAACCCACGTCATTTATGTGCTCGACTTGGCGCGATTGGCGCGATCAGACAGAAACGTGGATTCGCTTTGGTTTTTCAATTTTTAAAACGTAAAAAAGGCACGTTCATGTTTCGAATACTTTAAACAAAGTACTAAAACGAGTTGAACTTGCTTGAAGACACCATGGCGTGAAGTGTCACCGTTATCAAACTATTTAATGGTGATAGTAAACGCCAAGCAGCTACGTTTAGTTAAACTTTTAGAAGTATATCTAAGTGTCTGGATTCCTTTGAGAACCATGTGCTCGTAAGAACGCTTATTAAGGAGTTACAACAAAGACATGAACACGAATGAGAATAAGAAAACAGCAACCTTGTGCACTTTATTACGTTTTAAAGTGGACTCGCGACGTGAAAATTGTCGATTTCAAGTAAAAAATGCGAATAAAAACGTGAGTATCTGCTTTGCGTATACTGTGGTTCCAGGGCAGGTGCCGGTATGATTTTATCAATGTAGAATCGATCGATTGGTGATTGGCATCTTTCAATTTCCTTCGACAACTTTGACAAAAGTTTATATTCCAACATCACAATAATAAACTCACCTCGTGCACTGACCAAGGCAAGGTAAGTTCGCTTTTTATTCATGTTTCTTATCGAAGACCATTTCCTCTCTTCAGGATTGTAACTTTCACAGGATGATAGACGACCAGTGTCATTATAACCACCAGCACAATAAACAAGATCTACAAGACTCGATCAAATCAACAAATTGGGACAAAATAAAATAAAATTTAAAAAGAAAAAGAAAAAGAAAACAATCAGTAATCGAGAAAAGAGTGAAGAGTGAATGGAGTTGTGACATATACATATTGCGATGTCATAAATGTGGTAAAGACTAAAGTTGGGCGTAAATTAAAAATGGTTTTCGTTGGATCATTGAAAAAAAGTTTTTCAAGTAATCTTTTAAGTTATTTTTACCAACTATTCTTTTTTTAATTTTATTTTTAAGATAACTTAGATGTTAGAAATCTGTCATAAACTTTTGAATACATCTGCTTCTAACCCAGTGCTTCTCAACCTTTCCAATTTTAGACGGAAAACATCTTAGCAAACCACCTCACCACAACATCAATTTAAACAACTGCGTTTAACATTTTCTAAGTAAATTATTGTTGCTTATGAATCTTTTCCGAAATCTCACACACAAAACACAAATCTAATCGTTACAATCACATGTAGCATAAGGCTTTTTGGTTTATTTTTCGATGTTGAAATGACGTGTAGTTTAGAGGTTGTGCAGTTCCAGAACTTCAGTGTCTGGTTTGTTGGTAATTTACCTTCTAATTGTTGTTATTATATGCCAAATTATCACATTAGGAAATATGTGTCTGAAGCATGAAAACGCTTATAAAGTTCATCATAAAAAGATTCCACGTTAATATTAGTATTTGTATTGTTATGATAGTTTAATAACTTACCGTTCAATAGAGACGATGCAAATGCAAGTCGCTTTTCAATCATAGAAGGCAAGTTGCTATTCCACTTTGGATTCTCATCATTCAAGTCCAACATCTCAACAGAGTTGTAGTAAGTCCTACTTTTACCACCAGCCATCAATAAAATTTGTTGATTGTAATTTACAGCAGATGGCCATCTCCGAGCAATGTTTGTATCCTGTATGATAAAATATCATTGCATAAAGTTAACATCAACTGAAGTGAATTGACTAACAGTACCAACTTAATACTGGATATGGTGTTATTAGTGGAAATGGACTGGCCAGACCTAAGTACAAAAACAATCTGCAGGTAACAACACAATATGAATAAATGATGGTCCTTGAACAAGGTCAATGAAGTTATGTGAAATGAAATGGTTATTCGCGATAATACACTTTGACGTGGCAAACGAATGTTACTCGTATACGTCCAGTAGCGCAGTACACTTTATAATTTGTTCAAGACATCATAAACACAGATCTTACTTAAAAAATTTTTATTTATAAAGCAAAAATACCGGTAGGTCACTCCACTGCGTTGTCTTGGTGTTGAAGGTGACAACACTTTGTTGGCAATCCCATCCACCAATGATTAGTATCTCATCAGACTGACCTGGAAAAATATTCCATTTTGTTAGAACCAACATGAAGCAAATACAGGCCGGTTGCAGCCTGTGGACAACTATTGTGACAAGCTAGTTGCTTGGCTGCAAGCAAGTTGAAAACTGTGTAGAATTTATTTGAAACTTTGTCTTTCATTTATTAAGAGTGATAAATGTCTTGTAAGAAGGTGCAAATACCTAAAACTTTTTATTATAAAGCCCCAATTAAAAACATAATGCTACTAAGGACTAAAATGATGGATAAGACGTAAACTTCGATCAAAATAAATATTGTAGTATTTGGTTATTAGCATTGTTACATCACAGAAAGTTATTGGTCGAAGCTACTACTACAGTTGTTGTTATTAATACCATGACGCACTTGGGCATTATCATCCTGGTCTACTTAACAACATACAGGGTTAGTTACATGCAAAGTTCATTTTGGTATTAGTTGTCAGAAGGCAGGAGTTTTTGGTTTATGGAGAAAAGTGAATTGTCAAATCTACTGCTGTTGTTGCTGCTATCGCTAGTCGCTTTTAATTATTCATTACCATCGTGATCCGTATAGGTTTGTAGATTAAATATTATTTGTTCAATATCTCGATATTGCCATTATTCTGTTTAGTAAAGAATTAACTTATATTAATTCAAAGCTGATTTCAAAACTTTCATCATAACCTTATTATATTATGCAGTGTCAAAATCATGAAACATTAGGCAGAGTTAGTTACAAGCAAAATTATATTTAGTGTTAATTTTCAGAATGCATAGATTTATGATGAAAAGCTTCGACAGCAACTGATAAAAAATGATCACATGTCAAAACAATTCAAGTTATTAACCATTGTCTCACCTGGTTTTGTCCTAAACGCTGGAACGTCACATATTCGAGAAAGGAGTGATTTCACAAGAAGTTGCATGCAATCCGTGGAGTTGCAAACCAGTTTCTAAATGATTAAAATTGAAACATATTTGAAACATATATTTAGTGTAAAATTAGTTTAAGGAGAAAAAAATTAATAACTGCAAGTTACAAAAATGTTACAATTGCAAGATTAAAGCCCGTGAAGTTGTGAGTTTACAAAAGAGCAACGACAGTTAATATTTACAAGCCTAAAAATTAGAAACCAACAATTGTAAATATTTTTGCACTATCAGCTTCATGAGCTACGTCATCAAACTGAGGTTAAACGTAGTTTTACTCCTGGAGCAAAATTGCAAAATTACAGAACAATTACATGCTATTGAAAAATTCTTCTGTTTGTTTATGTGCTTGCCGTTAACATTGATAAAAGGAAAATCTCCACAAGCTTTTTAATTTATTTCAAAAAATTATTCTAAACTTGGCAATGCATGATGATGCAAAGAAATCAGCATTGCGTGCCAAACTTCAAGCAAGTTACCTCCTTTTGAACAACCTTTATTAAAAAATCTTTTGATAAATTTTCCAGTTGAATGAGATGAAATAAATCACTGAAGTGTTTTCGTCTATCATCCAAATCATGAAGTGCCCAAGCAACTGCACTTCTGTACTTGTCCTCATCGATCGAATCCTGAAATTTAATCAAGGCTGGGGTGATATCATAGGCACCTTTATATATGTCTAATTACAAGATATGACGAATGCTAAAGCTAAGAATGGTCAAAAAATGGTGGAAGAAACAAAACACTGCAGATGGTATGAATAATGACATTTAATTTTTTCATTTAATGTCTTAACTTAATAACGAAATTATATTAACTGCTAGCAATATTTGAAAATTTAAATCATGTTATCTTATTCGAGATAAGAAGTATCTTGCAAAACCTTGCAACAAACATTCAAGGCCATTCATGCATATATGAGCCAGCCTACATCATATATTTGTTTAAAAACAGATAACTTTAGCAATGCCTCTTCACTTTCCCTTATAAATAGAGCACAGGGTAATGTACAAATTCTAGATATTTAACTATTATACCGCAGTGTAACAATTCTAACATGAAATTTGAGATTAATTATAATTATCTTCTTGCAATTACAAAATTTCACTCAATGATTTAACAACTATCAAAACAAAAACGTTAAAATGATATATTGGATAAAAATCATTACAAAAGAAAAACTTTCTAAGTTTACTTCATCACTATCCAACTTCAACATAGCCTTGACATCATCAACACCAAACTGAAGAAAATCTGCACTTTTCAAAACTGCTCTGAGATTTTTAGAAATGAAAGTTTCAGCTGCTTGAACAAGATCACCCATGTTGTATCGGTTTGAATAAGATCGAATTTTCAAACAATTTTCTCCATTGAGAGATGCTTTGAAAAATTCCCAGTAGAATTGCTTCAAACCTTAAAAAATCTTCCGATTCAATTAGGAGTGAAATCTATCATTTAATTACGACATAAAATTTATTAACAGCCACTCATTTCTAATGTTTATTCAAGTTCCTTGAATTACATATATTCGATAAATTCCCAAATTTTACAGGTTTCTCAAAATTTTTTTGAAAGGATATATCTCTGAAATACTGCATTGTACTTCTATATAAATTAGAAAACATTGATTGCTCATTTATATAGAAGTACCATGCAGTTTTAAATCAAAACCTCATGCAATTACAATTAAATCCAGTGAATACATCCACGGTTCACACAACCAACTGATTATTAAATCGAAATTGCTGGAAACGAAATTTTCGTATTCATCATCCATTATAAAAACCCGATTTAATACTTCCACTTTCGATTCCTCATGGACGAAAATTATTCTTTACTGTGTTCAAACAATTGCCTATGATTATGGTAATGACCAAATGTTAATTGAACAAGTTGTGTGGAGCTGTTTACCGAGAAGAAACAATGGCCGATTATGGACAAATGGTGTGGTATGATAACCTTTATCTCCAGAGGATGAAAAATCTTTCCACAACTTTAACCCAGCGATGAGCCCTCGTCGCTTGAGCTCCAGTTACCAAGCTTGCCATTGTCCAAGTTCCATTTGCAAAACTATATTTTTCGGTTTGCTTTATTGATTTTAAAGTTGAATGTTTCACTTTACATCGATTTCTATATGTTATTTCCCAAACGCAGAACTGTTCACCAGGACCACTGTACAAGAGCAAACATTGTTTAATACCTTGCCAAATAGCATTAAAAAGTAGCGTCACTAGGTATCGAACACAGATCGCGTTATGTGTGAGCCCAGAACCTAAACCGCCCGAATATCAGGAACATCTACTCATGAACGGACTGTTTCTGCCTACAAGTTGAATAAATCAGATCAAAAAAAACGTTACATCCGAAAATAGGTTGGTTGTAAATGTTAAATGTCCGGCGTTCTGAATCAATTAACCGAATTCTACTTAAAAGTATTTTTAAAGGCATAAAAATCCAAACTTTGTACAGTTGTACTAAAGAGTTGACAGTTTAAGTTACTTTTATATAATACACAAATCAATCAACCTTTATGCACAGCGTTGTATCAATAAATACAACAAGTATCACAAAATCAGCTGCATTAATAACAGTTACTTGTAATCCATAGATATTCTGCTGCTTCCAGTATATCATATACATTCTCATTAGTGAGGATTATGCGTGAAGTGTATATGAAGTTTATAATCGATGCCATTGTTGGACCACTAGCTTCTTTAACATTTTCTTTACTCAAACTACTTTCTCTCAACAACAAAGAAAAAAATAGTAAATACTTAAAACTTTTTGGGAAATAGTAAGTTAGTAAGAATTTAATCCATTCCACCTTTGTAGTGAACATTTTTTTGAAATACTTACTAGTGTTGTCATATACTGTATACTACACGTTACAGCATACATGCACTGCATTAGTATTACTGCAGTAGTTCCTTGATTATCCGTACCTCGTTTTACCAGTATTCGATTATTCAGTCACCTTTAAAAGCGACTTTATGATGTAAAAATGTAATAAAGCAAATTAAACGCGAGACCTTTCCCAGTTATACTTAAACTGTGTGTCTGATATACTCTATGCTATATACCAGATGCAGCCTGTTTTCATTAGTGTTATTGCACCACATTTATCTCTTAAATATAAGAACACAACATTACATGGAGTCGACACAGCAAAATAACAGCCTCTTCTCGATTGCGATTTAGCAAAATGAGTTACATCGGGAGTAAACGCTTCAATAGGATAAACATAAACATACGGTAGGATTGCAAGCTGCTTAGAAATTACACCAATTTCTGAGAAATAGGCCTATATATCCTGTGAGCAGGCCTAATGCAAACATAGCTACTGACGTCACATAATTATACTTAGTCTTTTTTTACTGTCGATTTGCAATTTGTTATACCTCTATACGTCATACTATATTAATATTATATTATAATATTATATTATAGTTCAATTGACAATGGGAATCTACGTCACACTTGAGTGCTGATTGCTTGTTGAGAAACTTGTGTCGTGACAATGGACGATGTCAAGTAACAAAATGCAAATAAGAACTCGGCTCCAGGTATACTGCGGTCGCCGGGCAGGTGGCGATATGGATTTATCAATACGGAACTAGGTTCAAATATGATACTTTATAGTCATGTGGGAGAAATATAGGACATTGCTAATATTACTGGCAATATAAGCTTTCGTTGTCAGCAGAAAACGTGATATTAAATAATAATAAAAAATCAAGAATCACTGGAATAATGTTCTCGCACTTAGAGCAGGAAGGCAACACAGGGCATGCATGGTGACAAACTTATTGCATGATAAGAAACACTGTAGTAGGGTCAATATATGAAATATATGGTTTGAACCCAAAACATTCCTACAAAAGGCTTTTCAACGGTTTTTTGTAGTATTTATCATCAAGATTAACATATTAAAAATTTAGGAGAAAGAAAAATATTTTTGACATTTTTTATTAAAAAAAAATAATCTTGTGTTTTTCAGCATTTTGTTATTTAATAATTTACTTCAGCAAGTCTTAGCATTTTCTGTTTTAAAGTTAACCCTGCATTTGAGGATTTTACTTCACGTTTGCATTTTTACATGCGTTAGATGTCACAAGAAAACGGTAGAGACCTCAGATCTCAGATCTAAGACCTCAGATCTATAATGAAGGAGTTTTTAGCAAATAATGATTGCCCTCCTTATGGATCACAATATCTGAAAACCCAATTACAGAAACAATACGGTGAATCTATTTATATAGCTGAAGGTCAGGGCCTTCATGACATTGTCACTATGAGAGAGAAAACATCCGAAATCCTCCGATCTCATTACCTAAAAACAAGGCATGAGGATGATGAAGAGTCACAAAAGAGAGAAATATTTAACACTGCGGCAAGGCTCATCAAAAGTGACATCAAAAATGATTTTACATCTGTTAATGATCACTATCCAAGCACAGAGGCACTCAATCTCGGTCCTGCTCTAATGTACTTGCCTGAAACTTTGCGAACACTGTTGAGTTCCTTATTTGTAGGAAAAGACACTAAGAAAAATGTTGCAAGTATTGGCCAAGCTGTTGTCCAAGCTGTCAGACCACGAGCGGTGATTGCACCATTGCAAATTGGTCTTGCTGTTCAAGGATATCATTTGTACAAGTCGACATTTCTTGTTGATACTTTACACAATATGGGATATTATTCTTCTTACGCAGAAATCCAGAGGTTTGAAAAGAATGCAGCTGATTGTGTAGCGTCAGAACCCATTGTTCCAGAGAACATAGACCTACTCGAAAGTACACTGTTATTTGCAGCTGACAATGTTGATCATAATATTATCAACCTGGATGGGACGGGGACTTTCCACGGGATGAGAATGATTGTTGCCTTGACACCGGGTCAGAAAGCAAACCGTATGATTCCAAGGCACAACATATCACAACTGAACATCACAGAGAAGACTAGGATTGAAATCAAACAACTCCGCTTTGCCAATAAAACGCGTCGTGACATCTTCTTTCAAGATCTCCCCAGATTTTTTGATTGTGATGACAGGATTGACATTTTGTGGTAGCTTTCATTCAATTTCAAGCAAACCCTGCCCAACTGGCAAGGTATGATGCACATTCTTCACCAAGGGAACGATCATCCTGGCCAGTCGTCGATAGTGTTTTTGCCAATGATAGACATGTATTCTGGGGATAAAACGTGCATTCTGTCCACATTGGAGTATGTATCCAATATTGCCTCCAAACATCACGTTCCACCAGTGATCACATTCGATCAGTCACTGTACTGGAAAGCTTCCGAAATCATTGCTGAAGCACCTCAAAACAGTTACCTGAAATCAATTGTTGTAATGCTTGGTTGTTTCCATACGTTCATAAACGTACTTGGAGTAATAGGCACACTTACGGCAGGAACAGGGCTGACGAGGATTGTTGAAGAAGTCTATGGAGAAAACGCTATTGTCCATATGATGACTGGGAAATCCGTCCAATGGGCATTGCGTGGTCTTCTTCTCGTCACTAAGTGTCTGATTGATCTGAGTGAACCAATTGATTGTTTATGAAGTATTAGATGAACATCCGAACTTGTGGTCACTTGTAGATATGGCTGAAGACATCTATGAATCGTTAGTAAATGGCGAGTCAAATTTGGATAGTGCTGTAGCATCTGATACTCTTGTCAGTATGAGGGCAGCATTGGGCAATAAGAAAACTGAGTTGCGTGGAAGATAAAGCGTCCAAGGGTTTACTACCAAATAATAGTCTGGCTAGGACAGGAGAGTGATATGGAAACTTGCGGGTGGGGTTGGAAACTAGAAGGCAGTCAGTTTGTGCCAACAGAGTCGGACATCAATGCGGCCCCAGATTCCCTTACAGAGCTTATTAATGCAGATGCAGAGCTTATATGTCTTAACTTATGTTATGTCAACTTAATTTACCTGTTGAATTAATTATCTGACTCTATTGTTGCGTGCGGTTAGAATACTCTAACCTCTTGTCAGCCGAAAGCTTTTAATGTTACAACAAATATAGTTTACAAGAAAAGGTTTTTATTGTAGGTGCTGTACACTTTCTCAATATTACGCATAATCAAAAACATAGTAATACCACTGCTTATAAGATGCCTATTGAGTTGCAAACACCATGACTAGCGTAGTAAGCTCATATGACTCTCTCTGTATATCTCCATCTGTCTCTGCTCGCTGGTAGAAGTGCGGGCTTATAAAACGTGAAGGGATGGGAGTGAAAATATTCGACAAGAAAAACGCAGCATTTTAGAACAGGTGCAGCGAGAAAAACAAAGGAAGTTGTAGTTTAAGCTGACGCGTGGATAAATTATTATCAGTATAAAGTTAAGAAGCGGGCATTTACAATAAAGATTTCTTATCAGCACAGGTGCTGGAAACAACCTGGGAACGTACTAAAAGGAGTTTTTACATGAAGTTATTTAGAGTAGGTTTCCAAGTATCAAACGACAGTTGAAGTGTTATCAAAAAACAAGTTCACAAACTTCAATCAATAACTAGAAAACATTTTCCCAAGAAATGATGTAATGGTATTAAAAATGCCACCCAAGCCGCTACACCCTCTTGAACATTATCCACTGCAACTGCAAAACTGCCTGTAGCACTGCCAGGTGTAGCTGTAGGCAGAATAATCTACCCTGTTCCTCAGCATGAGGACAGTGCCAACTTGATGCCTGTGACAATACGTACAATCTTTCATTACTGGATGAAGATGATGACCAGGACTTATTAAGTAACTGAATGTAAATAACTTAATAAGTGGTGTGTGATTCTTATACCGCCAGTGTTTCACTATTGTTTTTGTTTCATATAAGCCTTTCCATTAAACTAATGAGTTAATTTTATTTTGAATTGTTTTAATGAATTCCTTGCTACCTAAAACCTAGGGATAGACGCCAGAGTTAGGGCTCTAGCATGAATATTAAGTGAATTATTGTCATTATACTGTTTTGGCGGCCATCTTGAAAATGACCACTTTCCACTGAACTGATTCTCCTAGATTTTTAATATATTATTCTTGATGATAAATACTACAAAAAACCGTTGAAAAATCTCTTGTAGGAATTTTTTTGGGGTCAAACCATATATTGACTTGACTACTGCAATGACGCACATGAGAAGCAATCCTAATCATTTCAACACCAACCAATGTTGGCTGGCCTAATGCCCAGTGACGTCACGACTGAATGCAAACCATGATATGCTTTCATATGGCGCTTGTAGAAAAAAGTCATGGATTTTGAAACTAGGAATGTTCACTTCACTGCCAAGCAACTAATCGGCTTTTATTATAAAGCAGATGCCTCCACATGCATGGATACTGTAGTACATTGGTTAATTATAACTTTTGACTGATTGATTAACTTAACATGAAAGGGCAAATGTTTGAAAGTGCTGAACTACCGTTTAAAGTGTATCAAATGTAATCTGGTGCTTGTATTATTACTGTTGCTATTGCTGAAGTGTATGACGTCCAGGCATAAATTATCATTTTTTTAATAAGGTCGATGTTAAAATGAATTGGAAAAAAATCACGATCACACGGTACAATAATCAAACAATTCACACAGAATCGAAATAATTAAACTAATAATAATAACGTCATGTGAGGAAAGCAACCAATAACAGGCAAAAGTTTAAGAAAATTTATGATAAGGGTTAAAAAAGGAAAACGAAATAATTATCGGGTTAAAATGGAAATATTCGATCAATGTCAACGACAAATAAGCCCATAATTAAATCAATCTTATTTTTGAGGCAACCAAGGTAGAGAGACACTGTATAGATGGAAATATAAAGATATACTGGAGTAAACTTTATAAATTGAAACAACAGACGATAAGAGCAGGAAATACATTTAATTGAAATCAAATATTCGTTTGTACAAAATAAGTAGTTTAAGATGAGGATTTTGATCAAAAAATTTAAGCTGACGGAAACGACGTAAAAGAATTCCCAAGCACAAAACTTCAAATTTGTAAACGATCGCTTTCATGACGTCAAAATCAAATGCCAGACGATTACTGACCAAAATTGGCAAAAAAACTAATGAAGATAAAAATATTTCAACGAATCACGAAATAAAAATGAACTGTCAAACATATCCAGATGAAGAAATCAAAATCCAACAAAACTTCAAATGGAAAGGACGCAAAGATTAGATCGTTTTCTGTCCATGTTGGTCGATACTTGCCATTTGCTAGCGGCTGGATCATAGAACTCAACTGTTTTGGCACCTGACCTATAAAATATATAAAGTAAACTCTTAAACACAAAATGTTTGCAAATGATAAATGACGAGCAAATTTATAACTGTACCAGGTTATATGTAAGTTAATTATTGAAAAGTATGTTATCCAGGATATATTAACCATAATAAAGAAAAAAGCGAACCAATCACGATTTTATCGCGTAATTTGAAATATTCTTGTGATGAGATTAAGTTAGGAACAAACTTGGTTATAAGCTACTGCAGCAAATCTTCTGCCGAATCATAGCAGACTGCCTAACCATTGACAATCAGACAATTACAAGCTATGTCTGCAAAGTAAAACCCCTTTGCTTGTTATGTGAAGATTGCATTTGGCAAGACAATAATAATGTTTTGCTGTATGATGTCATAATGGCCTAGAAACATAAAACACTATTGGCTTTTTGACAAATAAAAAACTTGTCCGAGGTCTGTTATTGCCACTATAAAGCTATGGCACCACCTGTAGTAATTAAAAATTATCACTGCATTTTTTGGTAAAGATTTAAAACGTGCAACTGGAACGTACTGATCGCTGACAATTTCACTGAGTGACCATTAAAGATACGTCAGTGGTGAAGCAGCCGGTGATGACTTAAGTTGTCAAGTTTAGCGATAATTATAGTGACAATTTTAGCAACAGTTTATCAAAAAGTGTTGATAAATAATCACTGAAACTACTACTGGGAAAATAAAATAATTATCTTCCATTAGGAATGCTCAATCTATTTTGAGCCAACTAGTTTTATCACATTTTTAAGTAAAACGTCACTATCGTTGTTACTGCCATATTGCCCGAAATCAAACATGACGAAGTTGTAGTCGGCGTCACAAACGGCAAGCAGAACTATATTAGAAAACGTTTTATAATTGCGATAGAAACTCCCACTTTTTGTTGGACAACGAATGCGTACATGTTTCCCATCTTGCGCACCAACAACGTGTGGCAAGTATCACTTCTCTTCAAACTGTTTTAAGATAGTTCGCCAATCTCCATTTGATGCAAGTATATTTCCATAAGTAGGGACTAGAACAGTGTAGACGGCCTTACAAGTGTCCTGAATGATTGTAGATATAGTTTGACGGCCAAGTCTATACTGCAAGCTCCAAGATATGTTAGACCTACCAGCAGCTAGATGACGAAGTGTCAGAGAAAGTCTTTGTTCAGGTGCAATAGGTTTTCTGTAGTTTGTAACCTGTGTTGTTATTTGAGGGGCAACCAAGCAAAGCAAGTGTTTCAAACAACTAGAGGTCATTCTAATATATCGAAAGTACTTTTCTCTATCTCAATACGCTTGTGGCTTCTGCTACCTTTTTCTTAAACGCATTTCTAACCCACACTCTGTGCTTTCTTTGTCTGTATGTCAGAGCAACGGCTATTATCGCTAAACATTCTTCCTCGCTGCTTGAAGAACTGTCACTCTCCATGTCTCTAACTACGAATGATCTATTCTGCATGCTGGAGTGCTGTTGCAAATTTTTATAAAATCAATCTCTTCAGAGCTAACAATTGTCAATATTATTGTTATTATGACTGTTTTAATTGTCACTTTTATGTGATAATTATTTCAGTGATGACATTTTACCTCAAAATATCGCTGGTGGAGCGGCATTAAAACACCGGCAATTGAGCGGCTCCACCAGGAGTAATTTTTATTAAAAAACCTGTTACTGAGAAAATTGTCACTGTTCGAGCCATAGCTTAACTGAGTAAATTAATGAAATGAAATGTTTTTAATTCATTTCCCAAAACTCATCATGACCTTCACCTTCATCTATTCTAGTGGTTCATGGACCCCAAGTTGGCAATCACTGCATCAGACATTAAGCCCTTAGTAAAAGTAAATTTATGATAGTGTAACACATAAATTAAATGATATAAAATAAAAATAATATGGTTAGGTATAATAATTATGTATGCATATATTTTCTCGCCCTTCAAACACCCATATAAGGCCATCCACTACACAAGCTGATCCACCACTTCTTTCCTCATTCATAGATGGAACATCAATCCAAGTTTTCCTGCCCAGGTTGTATTTTTCAACAGAAGAGAGACGATTTGAACCGTCATATCCACCTGATTTAATTCATTTAAAGAACATGACAAGTCATAAATCTCCTTAAACATTTGAAAGATATTTGCACTTGCAGCAAGACTCACCTATCGCGTATATTTCGTTGTTTAATACAACAGCAGTTAATCCATCTCTGCAGGTTTTCATCGGTGGAATATATTCCCACTTTCCATTTCGTGGATCATAACATTCTGCTGTGTTTGTTTGATTGTTGCCACCCCATCCACCAAGCGCATAAAGCAAACCTTTCAAAATAAACCATCAATCATTCAAACACGTCACTTGCGGAATTAAATTCTTGAAACACTGTTGACCACTTTTAAATGTGTTAGTAGATTAATTACAATGTTTCACTTTTTTATTAACATTAATATAATATTAAATAATTAAAAAAATAATATAATTAATATAATTCATAAATTAATATTACTATTAATGTTTTATTTCCTTTTTAGTTAATGACTGCGCTTTAACAAGCAAGCAAGCGAAATGCGGTTCAGTGCGGTGCGGTGCGGTGCGGTGCGGTGCGGTGCGGTGCGGTGCGGTGCGGTGCGGTGCGGTGCGGTGCTCTAATTTACAGAATAAAGACCTACGCACAAATGAGTACCAGCAATGGGATATCAAGGCTACTGGGTTAGAGCAACTTATTCAAATCTTTTGAAGATACTATCTCAAGTAAGTGTCTAAGCTTGTGCATGGATTTTTCGTTCCCATAGAAATCAATCAAGTCATCAGCATTTTGTTATATTGTGAATATTATTTTGTAAAATGTCTCAACCCGCTTCCAAGCTCGTCACCGTCACGTCACTTATACGAGTCCACTTGACGCGACCAGACAGACACGTAAACCCGCTTTGGTTTTTTACTTTTTTAACGAGAGAAAAGTAGTGTTTCCAATTTGGGACGAAATTCCAAAACCAGGGTTCCAGGTATAAGTGACAAACCCGGTTTTTGGGTTTTCAGAAAAAAAGAATTTATTTGTGAAAACTAACTCAATATTAAGGTAAAATCAACATTATTGTATTACAGTGGAATTTGCATAACTCGTATCCGTTTAAACTTTAAATGATTCATTCATTTATTTGGATCCTGGCAATTCTGTGAATATTTTTATGTTTTCAAGTTCGTTTAATTCGTCTTTGCGTAATTTAATTAGTTCGGGAATTTTCTTTTACTCCAACAAATATTTTGGTTGTCAAATTTTGTCATGAACCATGTAAACATAGACGTGCGTAAACCTAAGCGTAAATATTCAACGACTTGAGAGAACTTTCGTGATCAACGCATTTTAATTGAATGAATGTGTGAGTTTTTAAAGTAAATCCATTTTAAAAGTGTAATTGATGGTGTTTTATGTTGTGTGGAAGCGCTGGAGAGAATGCACTGTGTGTGCCCGTGTGTTATTACTAGTTTGCATATTTATAACCTATAATCCATCTGATCATGCGAGCTCAAGCTTGCGAAAGCTCCTGTTAAGTAAATGAAAGGTCTGAAGTGCCAAGTTATATTGTGCTTGTTAATCAAGTTTACAAAGTTTCTTTGTTTTCCTACTTATGACGCAATAAACATTAATACCCAGGTTACCAGTAAACATATTTCGCACACTAACTATTGTGATAAAATATTCGACTAATACAAAACAATAAATTGCGTGAATACTGTACAGCTACGCCATTTTGTTTGAAAAGTGTGAACGTCAAAGATTTCCTGGATTCGTCAAAAAATCCAGACGCTTACATTTTAAAACCCAGGTTTCGAGTCGTAGAAAAGGGCAGAAAAATTCGGGTTTCGGGTTGGGGAAGATCTGGATTGGAAACACTGGAGAGAAGTGCGCTCATGAAACGAGTTGAACTCGCTTAAAAGCGCTAAGAAGTAAAAAGTGTTATTGCCACCAAACTATTTGATGGTGATGATGAACGCCAAGCAGCTATGTTTAGTTAAACTTTTAGGAGTATATCTAGGTCTGGATTCCTCTGAGGACCATGTGCTCGTAAGAACGAATATCAAGGAGTTACAACAAAGACTTTGTTGCACTGTAAATTGGACTTGTGACGTGACAATGAACATTGTCAAGTAAATCATGCGAATAAGAACGCGAGAATCTGTTTCACGTATACTGCGGTCCGCGGGCAGGTGCCGGTATGGTTTTATCATGTGGAAACAAACTATTGGTGATTGGCATCTTTCAATTTACTTCGACAACTTTGACAAAAGTTTACTTCAAACATCAAAATAATAAACTCACCTCGTGCACTGACCAAAGCATGGTGACTTCGCTTTTTATTCATGTTTCTTATCGAAGACCAGCTCCTCTCTTCAGGATTGTAACTTTCACATGATGATAAACAACCAGCGCCATTCCAACCACCAGCACAATAAACAAGACCTACGGGGCACAATCAGGTGAAAATCTATACCAGAAGGTTTTTGTTATATCCTTCTATGACATCATAATTATTTATTGAACCAATGAAGTATAAACGGAGCTTATTGTGACGCGTTGTGTTTTTTCAAACACTTTGTTGATTATCTCATAAGATTAGTGAGTGGTTGAGCACAGACTCGCAATTATGCGCCTGGGTTCGACACTCGATGGCGCTATCCTACCATAGTAATCTCCTTGGGCAAGGTATTCAAGTAAACTTGCTCCTGTTCAGTGGTCCTGGTGAACAATTCCAAATCCGGGCAAAATAAAAATAAAATTTCAAATTAAAAACAAATCAATTAGAAAACGTAAAAAGACAACCTGAGTGACTGGGACAAGAGCAGTGACCGATCATCGCCTAATTTAAATCTACCTTGTTATTGTGTTGTTATAAACAGGTATGGACTAAAGCTGGGCGTAAATTTAAAATGGTTTTCACTGTTTCATCAGAAACAATGGTATGTTAGAAGTTATTTTTATAGTTACTTGTTAATCTAACTTAAATGTATAGCATAGAAATCTAAATCTAAATTACAACTAGTTAATTAACAACTAATACAACAACAATTAAATAACTAAAATACCCATTCTCCTAACTAGGGTTGGTCAAAGTAGAATCCTAATGGTTTCAAGAATAGAGATAGCAAATCTAGCATTTCGAATCTAACCGTGTCATATGTAGTGAGTTGCAACAATGCTAACAAAATGCAATTTAATCCAACTAAAACAATCTTAAGTCCTGAATAACCCAGCACTCAGAAGCAGATTTTTTAACATTGTTATTTAAAAAGCCCATAAGTACTGTAGACCTATAAGCCCACTTATGCAATCCCAAAAAGCAGCAGTGGGCTTATACGCCGCACCTATTTCTACTGTGCCAACTTTTTATATATACTAAAGTACTTCGAATGAATGAACGCAAGTTTGGCAATTTGCACAAGCAACTTAGTGACGGTTGTCGTAAATAAAATGTGTTTTCTAGACATCAACTTTGTTATTCGCATTCGTTTAAAAACTATAACAACCAAAATGTGCGATATGGCAATACATAAGACAACAAAGATAAAAGTGTCTTGTCAGCAGCAGCAGTCACACATTTTGTGAACTACATTGTGTCTTTGACAACGTGCTATTATTCCTTTACAGTGTTTCCCACAAATTACTTTGTATTCTAGTTGGCAAGTGTCCAACGATTACTGCGTATGACGCTTTCTATTGTTACGTAATAACTAAACTATAAAATAACAAAATCAAGGTAAGGCAAATGCCGTCACTTTTGAGTGTTACGTAACGTATATTATGCTTCAAGCTATAATAATTGCTTAAAATAACTCTAACCCATGTAACACGATTTACAAATCTTACATGGTGACCCAGCAAAATCACTGGGAGTCGCGATGCAGGGATTGAGAAGCAATGTCCTAACCTAACCGCCTATCTTTAACAACGGGATGTGTGACCTTTTTATGACGAAATAGTCACTTTCATTTGAAAATTACCCAGGGTTAATTACAGAACTACGATTATGAAAATACTCACAATTATGAAAACAAACTTATTTATGCACTCTTCTGGTCCATATTGCATGAAACCTCAACGTAGTTGGAGTCAGCCACATCAAACACAAAAGTTAAATCGAGCGATGTAATTACAACTACGCTGACGTTAGTGTCTAAAATCTAAAGTGCGAGCCCTGTGTGGTCTAACAGTCGTCACGACCACCATTACTGTCTGTCAAAGAGAGCGCGCACCTATTTCTTAGGAACGATCTCAAGAACGTCGCTCTTTTTTCAACTTCAAACCGAACCACGAGCAATGAGCCTATATAAGCCTATATAACAATGAGCCGAGTTTTCATCCTGGAATCGTAATTTGCTTTACGTAGCGGTTATTTTTATAACTTAATCGATATATGCTTTGAAATTAGTGTTGCACGTACTCGGAACTTAATTTCCTGATATACTTGACAGTAAATAATTACGTAATTTTTGCTGCTACCGCGCGCGTTGTTTTTTTGTAATACTGTGATGTCATTGTTGTTTATTTTCAAAGCAGGTTTTTATCACAACTAATTGTTTAATATTGAGTTTCAATTTAGCAAATGTTACAAGCAAGTTAAAATGTAAAAAAAGGTTATTTATTATGGTCGTTATTAATCTCACTTATTTTCTTACAAACATTTTCCCAAACTTAATTGCTTATCGTAACTTTATCGACGTAGGGTGTGATCTACTTTTTCACCAGATGCAAAAGCGATATTTCTCCTGGGCTTTGCGCAGTATGATATCACTTTAACAGTTTAGCAGCGTCACTGCCATACTTTCCATAATCGATTTATGTCGTAACAATAGTTATCAAAAGACGGTTATTACGTCACAATACAATTTGCTTTTGCCTGGTTTCGGAAAACGGCGATGTGGGCCAGGAGCCGAGTGCAGATATCGCACATATTTCAATTATTTAAGTGATAATCTCCATAGGAGGCGTATGGGTTTAAAAAAAGGTCAATTTCTTTGTTTATTTCTTTTTAGAGCAAAATTATGCTGTCTCATATTGGAATATGGCAAAATCACATATCTATATATCCCGTTACATAGGCCCAAAATCAAAAGTGGATTTTTGGGCATAAAAACACAAATTTCTTAATTTTTCATGCAAATTTCTATCCAAGTTTTCCGCAAAACCTGAAACTTTAAAACGTGCCAACTGCTAGCGAAATTCGCAAGCTAGAAAACATTTTTATGACATCATAATAACTTACCATTCAATAAAGCTGATGCAAATGTATACCGCTTTTCTCCCATAGAAGGCAAGCTGCTATCCCACTTTGGGTTCTCATCATTCAAGTCCAACATCTCAACAGAGTTGTAGTAAGTGCTACTATATCCTTGCCTACCACCCATCAATAAAATTTCTTGATTGTAATTTACAGCAGATGGATATCTCCGAGCAATGTTTGTATCCTGTATGATGAAACATCATTGCAAAAAGTCAATATCAACTGAAGTGAATTTACTAACAATGTCAACAAAATACTGGATATGATGTTATTAATGGAGATGGCCTGGCCAGACCCAGGCAGAAAAATTATCTGCAGGTAACAATACAATATGAATAAATGATGGCCCATAGACATGGTCAATAAAGTTATGTGGTTGAGAGGATTGTACAGTGGCACATAACAACACAGGTATAAACTTTCTGCAGGGGAGAATTCATAACAATCAATTCGATCAAGAAACAACAATCCACGACATTCCCCGACCGCAAGGAATGTTTATTAGCTCATAACTTTAACATTCACTTTTCTTAGCAGCTTGTCAATTGAAACATTTTTTTGCTTTTAAAATAAAATGGTTAGTCGCGATAATTAAAACACTTTTACATTGTGACAAAACAATGATCTTAATCTTTGCTCCATTTCTCACAATGGCAAGAGCAAGACGAGCAGCCTTGATGGAGTTATGCTTTCTCTGAGTGGATTTCAGCGGTTTTTCGATTCTCTGAGTCATTTCTCGGAGTCATTTGAACGGTTTTTCATTTTGGTTTTGTTTTTTAATTAATTCCACTAAGGTATTTCGGTTGGACATATGTGACCTAGTAATAAGTGAAATGGTGAAGATAATAAAATGGCGAAATTGAAGAGAAAACATGTCTTGATGCAGCGATATTATCAAACACGCAACAAAACGTAAAGTTTAAACTGGAAATGGCTGAGCGGCATGTGGGGGTTAATGGATCTAGAGCAAACAGCAACATGGGTTTGCATCCACACAGTCGTTTCACTTGGAACCTTTGATTTTAATTTCCACAATTCTTACCACTTTTCAAACTTTTGGAAAACTGGTTTATTTTAGTTTTAATTCCTGTTGGGGACGTCTGTCTGTGCCGGGTGTTTTTGACAAAAAGACGCCACCTATTCTAAGGTTGGAATTTGTCATGACTCATGACCAAACACATGAACATTGATTGTTGGCTTTCAACTGTTTTTCGAGTGCTACAATGCTGTGGCAAGACGACGTATGTCTATGACAGTATAATGACTTTTTTTGTTCTAAACCCAAATATTTAAAACGCAAACATACCGGCATGTCACTCCACTGCTTTGTATTGGTGTTGAACTTGACAACACTTTGTTGACAACTCAATCCACCAATCATAAGTATCTCGTCAGACTGACCTGTTAAAGAAATTACAGCAAACGCCGAAAGATCATTAATTCGGCTGTGACCAGAGTACGAACTAGAATTTGATTAACTCGAAGTAATAGTAAGATAGGCGTCTTTTTACTTCTTGTCATTATCAACGTCAAAGACGCGGTCAATATGTACCCAATAGTGACGTGATAGCATTGACTGTGACCAAATCGTATAACTACGGTTGGAGTAACTTATTTATTAATTAAAATATCTCCTCGCAGTTTCCAACTTTGCAGCATTAGTGAGTTTAACACAGGCGCATATGAAACTTTTATCATAAAGTGGATACGAAATTTATTCACATGTGATAATGGATTTTGTTTGTGTTTCTTGGTGAATCAGTTTGTGTTTTAGTTATTTATTTGTTAACAGAAGTATTAATTTAAAAATGTAGCCATCATGTTTAAAAATAACTTATTACCGGGAGCTTCTATAATTTTCATTTTATGAAGTTTAGCTTCCACTTTTCTTGTCATTTCGATACCAGCAATGGATTCTGAAACAAAATAAAAAAATAAAAACAAATCTTAACCAAAGTAGTAACAGAATATTTTTAAGCATATACTGATAGAAGTAGTCATCCACTCATCATCAAATAATAGTATCTACATGCACAAATATTATTATTCTGCTATTATCAACATCAACCGACCCAGATTATTATCAACTCAAACCAGATTTGTAAGTCGGACCGGGATTCTCAGGTCGGGTTCGGGCTTAAGTTTGAAACCAATTTCGGACCAGATTCGAGCTCGAATTTATATTCACACTCTGCCACATTTGCGTCGTAAATTCCCTTTCTCTACAGTGTAGGGAACCAAAGTCATATTTTGATGTCACACTTTGACTTTTATCATTTTCTAAGTTGAGTTTGCTCACTGCAGCAGGTTCTTAACAGTCTGCCCGCTTGTACATTCGTGTACTTAGAAAATAATAAAAGTCAAAGAGTGGCATCAAAATATGACTTTGGCTCGTTTAGTAAAATTAACTTTCGGGGCTAATTGGGGCTTCAAATAAAATTTCGTAGTCGGACCTAGTTTGGGTTAACAGTATAACAGTTTACAACTCTCACTTAATAAATTAAAATTAAATTAATAAATTTACAAGAAGCTGCAATTTTGAATTGACCAAATATCTGAGAAACAAGAGTAAAACTTGAATGATAAACTCACCTATCTCATGAAAAAGTTTATTGAAATTGTCATCAAAAGATCCTTTACTGAAGTCGTAGTAGAGCAAGCCTGCTGTCATCATGCCTAAGAACGTCATCACGCAGTTATACAAGTTTTGTGGAATAAAAACAAGACAACTATTTCAAAATTGTTATTCTGGGTATTTAAGTTTTATCTCGATTTTTACATTATTTCAGAGATGCGACAAGCACGAGCCCGAACCAGTTTTAAACGTTTTCTGCTTCAAGAAGCTACGACTTCATTATGCGCGAGTGTGTACACGATGTAACTTACAACTAATTTGTGTTCTTAAAATATCAATCTCACAATTTGTGTTTGTCAAATGCTAAAGCAAATGTGAAGCAAGCAGCAAACGTGAGATAAACGTGAAGTACACAATCTGGACGAAGCCAACACTATAACGATGTTTGGCTCGGATTTACACATCTTTTAATATGACGTCATACGAGCTCGGCTCGGGCACTCATGAAGGTTAAAGTCAAAAGCTCGGCTTGCCACGAGCCAAAGATTTTTACGATTCCAAAACCTAGTTACTAAGATTTAATTTGTTACCAATTTTGGGGTTTGGTTCGTATCCTTTCTGGACACGAATTGGGATAATTTTCTTCTTCAGATCTTTTGCATAGTTCGCTTCACTCTGGCAATTAGCACTTCTCTCGTAGTTGGAAGAAGTGAACATCAGAACCACGTGAGCGTTGTTCACAGCTCGGCCCATCATTTCGTACATATCTCCTTTCATCTGTTCCTTGTCGATCCAAACCTGGTACCCAGCATCATACAAACGATCATTGATCTAGAATAAACCACGTCGAGTTGATGAAGCAACAATTCAACGAATGGAATGAATTTTTTTATATCGAGATGAAAAGACATTGGAAAAAGATTTGCCTAGTTTTTATTTTACGCCGGTTTGTAGCTTACTCGTAACCTATTATTACGTATTTCACGTCACATACCACGCTGACCACGTAATGTGACCTCATGTCGAGCAAAGCCAATGAGTAGGATACAAAGCACTGTAAAACCAAAATCCAGGCAACCGTTTTCAAATATTTTTCTATTTACTATGTACACAATTTTATAAGCTACCGACCTGAGCGAAATCTTTACAGGTCGATGCATAGAACGCTTGCAATTTAAAAAAGAATCAAAGTGGACATTTCTAAATAAAAATACTTTGCCTTCAACAACAAAATGTTGGCTGTAATTCAGAAAAGGATTGTTCTCTTTACTGCAGTTACCGGGATCAAACAAGGTTAGCGCCAACGACGAAAACTGGACTGTTGCTTAGCATTTACATTCAGTACAAATACATCAGCGGAAGTTTAGCTTTGTTTTATTTCACCGAAAAACATTCTTGTTATAAAGTAAACTTTAATTATGCTTATTGCTTGTTGACCACACAAAATATTCCATTTATACTTCATCTAAATACCTAAGTTATACTCATTGATTTTATATTGTGACGTAACACTGTAATGACCGCCATTTACGTCATTATAAGCAATGATTTTGTATATTTTTGCCACTGATTTCTTTGACACCTGTGCTTTGATTTAGGACAAATTTATTTTTGGATTTGCTTCTCACTTAAATTAACTGGGTCAAACTAGGCAATGATAACAATCAAATGTATAAAAAAGCATAATGATTCCACGCAGATGGTGAAATAAATATGGCTCCCACTCGAGGAAGATTCATCGATCAACAGTTGATATAAATTTTCAAGACATCGCAACATAATTGAGCACAACCCACCTTATGCGCCAACTCCTTCGAGTCACTCCAGTTGTAGCTGATCATGATGTGCTTGCTTGGGCTGGAAGTCTACAAAGACAAGATTTCTACTAAAAAGAAAATGAAATTTTAACGCTATTCCCAATGACAGCCCAATGCTTATGTAAAGAGATGTTTTTAATTTTTTCTTGCTTGGGTTGAAGGTTCGTGTACGTCACGAACTAACTGAGAAAAACAAACGTAAAAGTTTGTGATATGATGTTGCTTAGACAATATGAAGGTTATTAAACAACGAAATCCTCTTAATAATATGCAAACCAAGAAGAGGGTTTTACCGCATTCCTCACCAAGCCAAAAAGATTAATCGAAACCATTTACTAAAGATATTAGTGATCTTCACAATTCATTTAAATCTTAACGGACCAAATGATTCACATAAGGACAAGAGGTGACGTATTCATACGTCACATCGAAGTGACTCGTGAGGAAAATGTGGAACTTTTCAATGAACAGAAAAAAAATTGTCGACAAATTAAAAGCTTAACAAGTTGAACCGATGCCGAATTGAACCGGACACACAGACACAATAACAGGAAATCGTTTATCAAGGACAATCCATTTACCTCGCTATGATTCGATGCCTGGTATTCAAATCAATTTCAGGAAATAAACTTAAAAAATCTCTGCTTTAAACCCGATTGCAATTTGCTCAGAATCATGAAAGTATTTGTGTGTTGTGCTCGACATTTCTTGAATATATGAGGAGCAGTTAAAAAACGTTGTTAAAGTTGTCGAAAATTTAAAAATAATGGTCATAAGTAGTACAGTAATAATAAACAATAATAATCAAGCAAATAGATCAACAAGTGACGAACAATTAATGAAAAGTTAAACTGATTTAGAAGTAACTAAATTCACACTTATTCGCAATTTCGTCAATATAAATTTCGCGAAGACCCATCAATCTTCGTGACATCATCAAATTAATTCATCCTATGCACTATGACAATGTTAATGACGTCATAATTTCACTTACATTTGGTGATGCCATGTTGTTGCGATGACGTAGTCAATTTAACAATTGAGCAGGAAAAAACTGATTGTTAAATCTAGGCTATAAATGTCTAAAACTGATGAGAAAAACAAACAGTTCAACTTGAAATAGTTTGATGTTTCAAATATTTACAATAAAACCTACATCCGTAGACAACCTACAGCCTCAACAGCTGATTACAACAGGCCTTGATAAAGAATAGAACATATTTCGTTTACAAAAGATGCCTTCGTCACGCCATTGTCGTCCCTAGATGAAGTAATACCTTTGTCGCAGGTGTATGGTGTTAGTGGTGTGGTGTGATGGTATTGGTGAGGTTAGTGGTGTGATGGTTAGGTCAGGTGTGTGTTGTTCAGTGACGTACGATGTAACTGATACCACCACAGTACAAAGAGTCCATTGACAGTCTGACCATGCTTTGACCGACTAGTTAGCCTACTGCATTATGGTTCGCTAAACTTCATAAATTTGCCCATGTTAAAAGGTATAACAAAGCAAATACCCCATAAAAAACACAAGAAATCGTAAGCGTTTTTAATTGAGCATACGCAAAATGAAGCTTGTAGAGTTCGTAGCGAGTCGTGGTCACTAATGTGGGGTAGGCTTGTTACTGGATCACATGTTTCGGGATCGCCAGTGGGGTTTCGGTGTAAGAGTTAGAGTTTGTAGCAATCTGACTTCAGCTTAAATCTATTAATATTATATAATCTGTTAAATCTGTAACTCCCTACATACTAACATCAAACAATTGTTTGTCTCTCAACTGTGAATAAAAAGACAACAGCCAAGCACAAAGTTGATCCCGTCAAAAGGTATTTTTCACGGCAACTAAAACGTCGCTTCTCTATTGCGTTGGACGTCACATCCGTGTTATGTCATAATTGTTGGTGTAATCTTTTGGTGGCGTAACGTCAACCAATAGGGTCAATACATAAAGAGCATAAACATCGCACAAGACTTTTTCATTCCCTCCTGTCTCTTCTCTCGTTTATGTTTCTTTCTTTCTCTTCGGACGGCTTCATTTTCTTGGTTTTCACAGACGGCGGACGTTTTGATCTAACATTTGGCGAATGAGCGAATATCGTTACGCTACTGGCGTAAATATCAGCTTAAGCTTTTCTGACGTGACGTCATAAAATCATATCACAAGAAAAGAAATGCGCGCACACAGAGATTGCAAGCGAAGTCAAATACCCTTAAGTTTTTTCTCTTGACAGTTGTAACTTGATAGTGGCAGTGACCCGGATGAGCAGGGAAGCGAATGCCGAATAGAATCGACTCCATTATATTTTTAGTTAATCCGACAGTTAATATTTTTAGTGCTTTTTTCTTATTTCTTTTGAAAACACTGAGAGCTGTGGAGTGTACCTGAAAGGTTTGAAGGTGGTTTTACACAGTATCAGCATCAGTATCACAGTATTTACGTACAAGTTCATTCACTGGTAGTGCACAAACACGGATGGCTTGTTTTTATCCGCTTTTACTTATACACAGTGTACGCAGCAACGTGTGCGTAAAACTTAAGGGTTCATGACCCAATTTAAAGAGATAAGCTTTTCAATGCAAAGTACATTAAATCAAGAAGCTAGTATCGTAAAACCGCATCATAAACCTCCCCTGAATTTTGGCTTGCAACGAGATCTGGGCTGGAACTGCCTACAGTCTTAGTTTGGACAGAATCCTTGTCCTAAAAGTTCTACAACAACCACCTCAACTTTGTAGCAACTTTTGAACTTGAAACTTTAGGATAAATACTCCAAAAAATCAAATTTCCAACACACAGTAAATTTACAACTTAGCCTGGACCTGCAACCAGCTATCGTCAAAACCGTAACAAACCCACATCGACGTCACGTGCGCTTTGGACCGGAAAAAATCCTATTTTTTCAGTATGACGCGACATGGTCACAATGGCCGTGTTGCCCACTTAAAATTGTCTTCTTAATAGAATGTGACCCCTTAAGGTGCTGTTGCTGACACTACGGCATTTAGTTTTCAACATTCATTTAGTTGTTTTTCGGTTACGACAGAACCTAGTCAAGAAGTAGTTAAGCCAATGTGAGGTAATCGTCACGGTGACTACCTTTGCTTCGTTACCATGCCCATATTTGGTTGCATACCGTAAACTTACGTCACTAGTTACCATTACTCTTGGGTAAATTATTTTTAAAAGAATTTCATCGCTAGTCTTGACACACTCAAGTTATGGTGAACGAGTTAACAATATGAAAAATTCGCTTTGACCACCTTACATGTTGGGTCATTATAGCCCAGACGGTCAAATTTAATACAACTGAAAATTAACGTGTATTTATTTGACCGTATGAAAGTCATTCTTAGGACAGCCACTAACCAGCAATAATCTACGCCTTAAAATGAGATTCGTCAATATCGAGAAATAGCCGCGAAATAGCACCAATTTCACTGATTACGTCGCTCGATTCGGAATGACAGTCGCAAGTCGGCAAGTAACATTGACGGATTGCTCTGCTATGCGACCAGTAGCGCAGTAGATATCGTTAAAATGTTACAGATGTTTTAAGCCGGCTTTACACTGTATACGTGCTTCGTTACGTACGTAGATGGATTACAATTCAGTACTACAATCGCCATAATATCATCAACTTCACTGATTACCTCTGCTATACGTCCAGTAGCGCAGTAGACATCGTTAAAATGTTACATCAATTCTGACATCGGCAATCGAAATATCAAGCTCGTTGGTATTAAATACTGGCTGAAGCCCATCTTGTGTTATCATGTTTACCATCATTTTAGTAAACTATGTACAATAGTAGTGAGAATAATTCATTTATAAACCTTTTATAAATGCTATGCGCCACTTTTGATGGCGTAATGCCAACCGCCACAGAGTCAATACAAAAAAAACGTAAAGATCGCACTCGCGGTCAGGGTGGAAAATAGTTTAACTTTCTGACCAGAACTTTAGATCTCAAAACAAACAATCAATTTCACTTATAAATGCAATCGTTTGCTTTATATTTGGTCTCTAAATGTTTTATGGGTTTATGAAATTATCAAACGAATTTTTCGAACTTATAGTAGCGGCCCCCTTACCGCTACTAGTTTAAAAAGTACCACAAATTCAAAGTCTATTGTATTCATTCATGGATGAAAGTGCAACATGCCCCCATCTCCTTGCCATAATTGTACTTAGCGATTATCAATGATGTCAGTGCAAGTGATATCAGTTCGCTCTTTCATCCTAGTTTCGGTACAAGACTTTTTCACTCCCTCCTTCCTTTGCTCTCGTTTTGTTTCTTTCTTTCTCTTCGCGCGCCGTCAATTTTTTGGTTTTCGGCTGATCTTTTGCTCTGACGCTCTGGCGATTGAGCGAATATCGTTACGCTACTGGCGTAAATATCAGCTTAGACTTTTCTGGCGTGGCGTCATAAAATCATGTCATAAGAAAAGAAACGCGCTAACAAAGATTGCACGTACAGTCAAATACCCTTTAGTTTCATCTCTTGACAGTTGTAACTTGACAGTGGCAGTGACACAGCCGAGCAGGGAAGCGAATGCCGAATAGAATCGACTCCATTTATTGAAATAAGAACTAGCTGTGGCGGAAAATAATTAATTAGATTTTTAAAACTTGCGTGGCGTAAAACATAGACTCTAATTTTTTCGGAGTAAGTCTCCCTGTGTTTAAATGCAAGTCTCCCATACAAGACACAGGCCTATGATTAGCCTTCGTGAGCGCCATAAAAATTGCCTATAAAACTGGTGTGGTATGATATCGTAGTTTTTATCCTCGGACTGTTTATAACACTAAAAAATAGTTAATATTTTTAGTGCTTTTTTCCTATTTTTGTTGAAAACACTGAGAGCTGTGCAGTGTACCTGAAAGGTTTGAAGGTGGTTTTACACAGTATCAGCATCACTCAGTATCACAGTATTTACGTACAAGTTCATTCACTTGTAGCGCACAAAAACGGATGACTTGTTTCTATCCGCTTTTACCCATACACAGTATACGCAGCAACGTGTGCGTAAGGCTTAAAGGGTCATGACCCAATTTAAAGAGATAGGCTTTTCAATGCAAAGTATACTAAATCAAGAAGCTACTATCGTAAAACCACATCATAAACCTACTATGAATTTTGGCTTACAACGAGATTTGGGCTAGAACTGCCTACAGCCTTAGTTTGGACAGAATCCTTGTCCAAAGAGTTCTGCAACAACCGCCTCAACTTTACAGCAAGTTTTGAGCTTGAAATTTTAGGACAAATACTCCAAAAAAAACAAAATTTCCAACACAAAGCAAATTTACTACTTAACCTGGACCTGCAACCACCTATCGCCAAAACCGTAACAAACCCATAACGACGTCACGTGCGCTTTAAACCGGAAAATTTATTTCTATTTTTAATATGACGCGACATCGTCACTATCGCCGTGTTGCCCGCTTAAAATTGTTTACCTAATGGGAAGTGACCCCTTAAGATGCTGTTGCTGACACTATGGCATTTAGTTTTTAACATTCATCTAGTGTAGTTGTTGTTCGGTTACGACAGAACCTAGTCAATATAGTAGTAAAGCCAATGTGACGTAATTGTCACGGTGATTACCTTTGCTTTGTTAACATCCCCGTATTTGGTTGCATACCGTAGACTTACGTCACTAGTTACCCTTACCCTCAGGCAAATTATTTTTAAAAGATTTTATCGCTTGTCTTGACACACCCAAGTTTTGGTGAACGAGTTAACAATATGGAAGATTCGCTTTAACCACCTTACATGTCGGGTCATTATAGCTCAAACTTTCAAATTTAATAAAACAACTGGAAATTAATATTTGTTTATCTTATCGTATGCAAGTCCACTGCGCTTCTGGACGTATAGCAGAGCAATCCGTCAATGTTACTTGCCGACTTGCGACTGTCATTCCGAATCGAGCGAGGTAATCAGTGAAGTTGATGATAATTCGCGGCTATTTCTCGATATTGACGAATCTCATCGTAAGGCGTAGATTATTGCTGGTTAGAAGCTGTCCTAACAATGACTTGTATACGATCAGATAAACACATATTAATTTTCAGTTGTATTAAATTTGACCGTCTGGGCTATAATGACCCAACATGTAAGGTGGTCAAAGCGAATCTTCCATATTGTTAACTCGTTCACCAAAACTTGGGTGTGTCAAGACAAGCGATACAAATCTTTTAAAAATGATTTGCCCGAGGTTAAGAGTAACTAGCTTCTATTCAAGGGTGGTTTCTATTCAAGAGCTGCTTTTAATCAAGAAAATAAAGTATTGGGAAACTTTCCAAGGAGATGCTAAAAATCAACTTGGGGTTCGTTTGCCTTGTTTCTGGAGGTGGCGAAATTTTGTAAACTTTTTGATTTTTCCTAGAAAGTTTTTCTTTCAATTTCCTTTTATTTTAACTAAGATGATTTTAATTTATAACTGCTTTTAATTCATTACAGAAAATGCGACGTTTAGGCGATTGTTATTTGAGGACAGAGATAATTGTAGTTGCACCTGCTATAGCTGACTAATAGTGGTGAGCATGAGCGAAGTACAGCTTTTAACATTAACAATGTTTTAATTTCAAAACGGAATGTTCACTTCACTGCCCAGCAAGTAATCGGTTTTTATTATAAAGCAGATGCCTCCACATGCATGGATACTGTAGTTAGTGTAGTAGATTGGTTAATTATATCTTTTGACTTATTGATTAACTTATTATGAAAAGGCAAATGTTTGAAAGTGCTGAACTACCGTTTAGAGTGTATCAAGTATCATCTGGCGCTTGTATTATTACTACTGTCATTGCTGAAGTGTATGATATCCAGGCATAAAGTATCATTTTATTAATAAGGTCGATGCTAAAATGAATTTAAAAAAAATCACAATCACAATCTAGCTACAATAATAAAACAATCCACACAGAATCGAATAAATTAAACTACTGATAATAACGTCATGTGAGGAAAACAACCAACAACAGGTAAAAGTTTGAGAAAATTTATAATAAGGGTTAAAAAACGAAAACGAAACAATCATCGGGTTAAAATGGAAATATTCGATTAATGTCAACGATAAATGAGCCCATATTTAAAACAATTTTATTTTTTGAGACATCCAAGGTAGAGAGACATTGTATAGATGGAAATACAAAGATATACTGGAATAAATTTTATAAATTGAAAGGACAGACAATAAAAGCAGGAAATACATTTAATTGAAATCAAATATTCGTTTGTACAAACAAAGTAGTTTAAGACGACAAATTTGATTAAAAAATTTTAAGCTGACGGAAACGACGTAAAAGAATTCCCAAGCACAAAACATCAAATTTCAGAATGATCGCTCTTATGACGTCAAAATTAAATGCCAAATGATTACTGATCAAAATTAGCAAATAAAACAATGAAGATAAAAAAGATTTCGACGAATCACGAAATAAATTAAATGAACTGTCAAACACATCCAGATAAACAAATCAAAATCCAACAAAACTTCAGATGGAAAGCACGCAAGGGTACCGTCGTATTCTGTCCATGTTGGTCGATACTTGCCATTTGTTGGTGGCTGGATCATAGAACTCAACTGTTTTGCCATCACACCTACAAAATATATAAAGTAAACTGTTAAACACAAAATGTTGGCAAATGATAGATAAGTCCATCAAAATAATTACTGTACCTGGTTGTATATAAGTTAATTAATTATTGGAAAGCATGTTATCCAGAATATATTAACCATAATAAACAGAAAAGCGAACCAAAAACGATTTTTATCGCGTTATTTGAAATACTCTGGAACTGAGATTAAGTTAGGTACCAACTTGGTTATAAGCTACTGCAGCAAATCTTCTGCCGAATCATACCAGACTGCCTAACCATTCATAACACTGGTCTGCATGAAAATTTTATTTTGTATGATGCCAACGTTTTCTAGCTAATTTTGGTGCGCTGATTTCAAAAATGCCATCCTTTGATGGCATCCTTAAAATTGCCAATCTTCTCGAATCTTCTGCCGACTCATACCAGACTGCCTAACCATTCACAATCAGACAGTCACAAGCTACTTCCGCAAAGTAAAACTCCTTCGCTAGTTATGTGAAGAATGCATTTGGCAAGATAACATAATTGTTTTGCTCGATGATGTCATAATGACCTAGAAACATTTAACAATATTGGCTTTGTGACCAATTCAAACATTTCCGAGGTCTGCTATTGCCACTATAATGCTGCGACTCCACCGGTATAGTAATTTAAAATTATCACTGCATTTTTCGGTAAAAATTTAAAAATTGGTATTGGTACTGGTACGCACTGATCGCTGACAATTTCACTGAGTGACAATTTAAAATTGCTAGTTGTGAAACAGCCGGTGATGATTAAATTGTCATAGAGGTCATTCTCATATACCGAAAGTACATTTCTCCATCTGCAATAGCGAGTTCTTCAATAAGCTTGTAGCTGTTGATATCTTTTTTCTTAAACGTATTTCTAACCTACACTCTGTGCTTTCTTTGTCTGTATGTCAGAGCAACGGCTATTATCGCTAAACATTCTTCATCGCTGCTTGAAGAACTGCTGTCACTCTCCATGTCTCTAACTACGAATGATCTATTCTGCATGCTGGAGTGCTGTTGCAAATTTTTTTTAAATCAACCTCTTCAGGGCTAACAATTGACAATTATAGTTATCACTTTTTATATGATAATTATTTCGGTGATGAAATTTATGATATCATAATATATAAATTAAACAATATGGTTACGTATAATAATTAGGTATACATACAAATACTCACCCTGCAAACACCCATATAAGGCCATCCACCACACAAGCTGATCCATCCCATCTTTCCTCATTCATAGATGGAACGTCAATCCAAGTTTTTGTGTCCAGGTTGTATTTTTCAACAGAAGAGAGACCATATCCACCTGATTTAATTCATTTAAAGAAAATGACATGTCATAAATCTCCTTAAACATTTGAAAGATATTTGCACTTGCAGCAAGACTCACCTATCGCGTATATTGCGTTGTTTAATACAACAGCAGTTAATCCAGATCTGAGGGTTTTCATCGGTGGAATATATTCCCACTTTCCGCTTCGTGGATCATAACATTCTGCTGTGTTTGTTGCATAGTTGCTAACCCTTCCTCCAAGCGCATAAAGCAAACCTTTCAAAATAAACCATCAATCAATCAATCAAACACGTCACTTGTGCTTGAAGTTCGAGCATAATTGCTCCAGCACTTTATGAAGGAAAAGTCAAATCCTTTGCAGTGGTGAGATTTTCTTTGACCATTTCTTGTTGCTCCTTTTATCTTCTGCTGATTTTTATAAATTTGTTTCAAAATACACGGAATATGATTTTAGGCGCCAAATTTAGAAATTGTTGGAAGTATGATATCTATGACGTCACACAGACTGTTATTTCAAATCATAGAACATTTAACACGTGACCCGCGGGTTGATCTTCTATTCTCTGAGCTGCGTTTTGCATCGATTAAACTCTTGGACACAAAAGACCACGTCGTTTGTTTCTGCGCTTTTTGTTATGACACGTCATCAACCTTTTTACATGAGTAAGCCTAAGTGAGTCGAGTTAAGTAAGCGACGCGTGTCACGTGCGGGTAAATATTTCTACTCGCTTTGATGTTTATTTACATGAGTTAATTCCTGGTAAGCTGGAAAGTTTTTCAAAGCTCAGCAACAACACTGGAACATAGACTGGACCTGAAGTAAAATAAATTTCTAAAATTCCTAAACGCCACAATTTTTTCTCAAGAAAGCGACCAGACTGACGCGGAAATCGTTTTCATTTTTCACTTTTTTAAACGAGAGAAAAGTAGTTTCCAATTCGGGAATTTCAACAACCGAGTTCCGGGTATAAGTGATGAACCCGGTTTTTGAGTTTTGAGAAAAACGAACTTTTTGCGAAAATCAACTCAAAATTAAGGTAAAATCAACATCATTGTAATATAGTGAAATTTGCACAATTCGTCTCCGTTTAATTTATTAATTCATTTTTGTCGATCCTGGCAAAATTGTGAATATTTTCAAATTTTCTGGTTCGTTCAATTCGGTTTTGCCAAATTCGACTAGTTCGGCAATTTTCTTTTACTCCAGCAATCATTTTGGTTGTCAAATTTTGTCATGAACTTTGAGTAAACCTCAGCATAAAGACTCAACGACATGAGAGAGCTTACGCGATCAACGCATTTTAATTGTATGAATGTGTGAGTTTGTATAATAAATGTAATTTAAATGTTTAGTTGATGGTGTTTTTATGTTGTGAGTAAGCCCTACAGAGAATACACTGTGTGTGCCAGTGTGTTATTACTTGTTTGCATATTCATAACCTATAGTCCACCTGATCATGTGAGCTCAAGCTTGCGAAAGCTCGTGTTAAGTAAATAAAAGGTCTGAAGTGCCAAGTTATATTCTGCTTGTTAATCAAATTAACAAAGTTTCTTTTTTTCCTGCTTATGACGCAATACAAATTAATACCCAGGTTACCAGTAAAAATATTGCGCAAACTAACTATTGTGATGAAATAATCACCAAATATCAAACAATAAATTGCGTAAATACTATACAGCGACTCTGCTATGTTTGAAAATTGTGAACGCCAACGTTTTCCTGGATTTGTCCAAAAATCCGGATGTTAACATTTTAAAACCCAGGTTTCGAGAAATAGAAAAGGACAGAAAAATCCGTGTTTCGGGTTCGGGAGAGAAGTGCGCTCATGAAACGAGTTGAACTGGCTTAAAGCGCTAAGAAGTAACAAGTGTTATTGCCACCAAACTATTTGATGGTGATGATGAACGCCAAGCAGCTATGTTTAGTTAAACTTTTAGGAGTATATCTAAGTGTCTGGATTGCTCTGAGGACCATGTGCTCGTAAGAACTCATATCAAGGAGTTACAACAAAGACATGAACACGAATGAGAGTAAGAAAATAGCAACCTTGTGCGGTTTATTGTGCTTTAAAGTGGACCTGTGACGTAACAAGGACCGATATCAAGCAAAATAAGCGAATAAGAACGCGAGTATCTGCTTCACGTAAACCGCGATCACCGGGCAGGTGCCGGTATGGTTTTATCAATGTGGAAACGAACGATTGGTGATTGGCAACTCTCAATTTACTTTGCCAACTTTGACAAAAGTTTACTTCAAACATCAAAATAATAAACTCACCTCGTGCACTGTCCAATCCATGGTAAGTTCGCTTGTTATTCATATTTCTTATCGAAGACCATTTCCTCTCTTCAGGATTGTAACTTTCACATGATGATAGATGACCAGTGTCATTAAAACCACCGGAACAATAAACAAGACCTACAAGTCATCAGGTGAATATTAGTAGAAGGTTCTTAATATTCTATTTATCTATTAATCAGTTATGGCAAGTGTGCCGGAAACAAAACTCTAGAGCATGTGATTCCATCAAATTTCCTATGACATTTACAACAAATAAATGATAAGAAATTCCAGTTACAGTTCGACACAGCTTTTACAACGCAAATACGATGTTTGCAACATGCGAATGCGATTGGTGTCCTGAAACGAGCTGGAGTGAAAATATTTTTAATCGCCAAAAAGAGCGGAAATGTGAGCGACAAAACGAGTTCTTTTCTTTATAAAAGAAGGTATAGGCCTACACGAATATAGCACGAATAACGGCTTTTTTCATCGATGAGCGAGAGCGTGAGCGACAAGAGAGGTTGCCCACCATCACTGTCTATAATTAGCATGAACTTGAACTTGCACGTCATAATAACTTACCATTCAATAAAGCTGATGCAAATACACCTCGCTTTTCTCCCATAGAAGGCAAGTTGCTATCCCACTTTGGATTCTCATCATTCAAGTCCAACATCTCTACAGAGTTGTAGTAAGGACCAAGCAGTGGCCAACCACCCATCAATAAAATTTGTTGATTGTAATTTACAGCAGATGGAAATCCCCGATCAATTTTTGTATCCTGTATGATGAAACATCATTGCATAAAGTCAACATCAACTGAAGTGAATTTACTAAAAATGTCAACTAAATACTGGATATGATGTTATTAATGGAGATGGACTGGCCAGACTTAAGTATAAAAACTATCTGCAGGTAACAATACAATATGAATAAGTCATGGCCCATGGACATGGTCAATAAAGTTTTGTGGTTGAGAGGATTGTACAGTGGCACATAACAACACAGGTATAAACTTTCTGCAAGCGACAATTCATAACAATTGATTCGATCAAGAAACAACAATCTACGGCATTCCACGAACGCAAGGAATGTTTGTTAGCTCGTAACTTTAACATTCACTCTTCTTAGCAGCTTGTCAATTCAAAATGATTATTGGGTTTTGAACATAAAATAGTTTTTCGCGATAATTAAAACACTTTAACATTTCAATATATTCTTGCTTCTCCGTCAATTCTATTGTTACGTTGTTACTTGTCTACCTTGTTACTACTTGTTACTATCTATTGGCACTAGTTATTGTTACGTTGTTTTACGCTTGATTTGTCATTCCGCAGTCTTGTCTGCCTCCGGATGAAAGCGCTTGTCGATTTGTCTGCGCCTTGTCTGTTGCTACAACGAGTGATGATGAGATTCTACCGATACGGGTACGGTTGTGTAGACGTGCCTAGTTTTCATCGTTTTTGAAATACAATCCTATAGTTAACTGCAGGTTTCTTCGAACCAGTACTAGGAAAAAGCCGGTAACACTATTTTATCCAAATTAAGTTAACACTCGCTTAAAGAGGTAAAATTTGAACGTGCATGAGCAACTCGCCGGGCAACAAACGTCATTTACATTTATTTTTAACAATAGACAATGTGACAAAACAATGATCTTAAACTTTGCTCGATTACTCACAATGGCAGGAGCAAGACGAGCAGCATGGATGGAGTTTTGCCTTTTCGGAGCGCATTTCGGTGGTTTCCAATGCTGTGTTTTTCAACAAAAACCTGAGTGTTTGTTAAGAAGGCAAAGCACGTTGTTAAAAGTAGACAGTTATATTAGACAGAAAAAATTTTCAGGTAAATTCGAAATAACACCGTATAAGGGTGTACTTGAGTTAGCGTATCAACAAATTTGTGCCCGTCTCATTGTTATATGTTTAAACCAGCTTTGTCGGTCCGCGCAACGATTAGTTTGCATGAAACAGGTCTGTGGTGTAAAAAGATTGGAAACCGCTGATCTAGTGCAAGCAGCAACATGGTTTTTTCTCAAAGCAGTTGTTTCACTTGGACACTTTTCTAAATTCGATCATTCTCGCCGCTTTTCACGTTTTTAATCATTTGCATAATAATTGCTTTGTTTTAATTGTTCTAATAATTGCATTAATTAATTGCTTTGATGACTTTGCTCTGCAACCACAACAAATTGAAAAAATATTTCAGTTCGAACTTCATCTGTTTATCTCTTGAATAAAAGTTTATTTTATATTTACTTATGAGAGAAATCTGCCCGATCAAATTGTTACTGACAGAAAACATAACGATCTTATCTTGAGTCACACTTGGCCATGAACACACAGACACAGAGGAACAAATTATGCTTTCAACTCATTGCAAAGTGTCACAATACCGTGACAACAAGCATATATGTATATGACATCACAATCACACTTCTTAATTGAAACAAATTCATTTATAAAGCAAACATACCGGCATGTTACTCCACTGGTTTGTCTTGGTGTTGAACTTGACAACACTTTGTGGGCAGTTCAAGCCACCAATCATAAGTATCTCATCAGACTGACCTAGAAAAATGTATTCGATTAGTAGTATTTGGTTTCAAGCATTGTTACAACAAAGAAATTCAGTTGTTAAATCTACTGCTGCTGTTGCTACTACCACTAATCGCTTAATCATTACCATCCTGGTCCAGTATATTAAATATTATTGGTTCAACAGCTCAATATTGCCATAATTTTGTTTAGCAAAGAGTTAACTTATATTAATGTACAGCTTATTTCAAAGCTTTCATCAAAGCCTTATAATTTTATGCACTGTCAAAACCATGAAACATTATACAGGGTTAGATACAAACAAATTTTATTTTAAGAAAACCAATATGTACAGAGAAGCCTGGACAACCACTGACAAAAAACTGGACGCATGTCAAAACAATTTAAGTGATTAACCGCTCTCTCACCAGGTTTTGCTTTACAAGGTGGAGCTTCAGAAAGTCGAGAAACGAGTGATTTCACAAGAAGTTGCATGCAATCCGTGGAGTTGCAAACCAATTTCTAAATAATTAAAATTGAACCATGTAAGTACTTTACATATTACGAAAATATACTTTGTCGCCATGTGCGCCTTTTTGCAAACAAAAACATTTTTAAACTTAAATTTTTCAACATTGACTCGTAACATAAAGTAGCAGTACTACACGTCAACCCTATAACAATTTTTAATTTCTTTCAAAAATTAACACAAAACTTGGTGCATGATGCATGATGATGCAAAGAAATAAGCAATGTGTGCAAAAAATTATGCAAGGTACCTCCTTTTGAGCAACTTTTATCAAAAAATCTTTCGACAAATTTTCCAGTTGAATGAGATGAAACAAATCACTGAAGTTTTTCCGTCTTTCATCCAAATCATGAAGTGCCCAAGCAACTACACTCCTGTACTTGTCCTCATCGATCGAATCCTGAAATTTAATCAAGGTTAGGGTGACATCATATGTACTATTATATTATCTCAAATATATGATATGATGTATGTTAAAGCTAAGAATGGTCAAAAATTGGTTGAAGAAATGAAACATTGCAGATAGTTTGAACAACGCCATTTAATATTTTGATTTATTGTCTTAACTTAATAGCGAAATTATATTAACTGCCAAAAATATTTGAAAATTTAAATCTCGTTAGTTTATTCGAGATAAGAAGTGTCTTGCAAAATCTTGTAACAAACATTCAAGGCCATTCATGCATATATGAGCCAGTCTACATCTTATGCTTTGTCTAAAAACAGACAACTTTAGCAATGCCTCTTCACTTTCATTTATAAATAGAGCACAGGGTAATGCACAATTTCTGGAAATGTAAATAATATACCGCAGTGTAACATTTCTAACATGAAAGTGTGCATTACAATTAGCTTCTTGCAATCACCGCATTTCACACAATGATGTAAAAACTATCAAAACAAATTGTTTGATTTAGATACTGCATAAAAATCATTATAAGTCAAAAACATTCCAATTCTAAGTTTATTTCATCACTTTCCAACTTCAACATAGCCTTGACATCATCAACTCCAAGCTCAAGAAAATCTGCACTTTTTAAAACTGCTCCGAGATTTTTAGAAATGAAAGTTTCAGCTGCTTGAACAATATCACCCATGTTGTATCGGTTTGAATAAGATCGAATTTTCAAACAATTTTCTCCATTGAGAGATGCTTTGAAAAATTTCCTGCAGTTTTCCTTCAAACCTTAAAAAATCTTCCAACTTATTTAGGAATAAAACCTGTCATTTAATTATGATACAAAATCTCTTAACAGTCACTCATTTCATATGTTTATTCAAGCTTCCTGAATTACGTGTTACGTGTGTTATGCTCGGTTGACGTGTTTGTGCCTTGCGTTTCTGCCTTCGGCCGGAGGCGCTGATGTTTGTAATTGCGCCTTGATAGTTGGCGAACGTGTCAGTTTTACCGTTGCCTGAGCTGTGAGCAGACGTGCCTGTTTTTACCCTTTATTTTATCAAATACAATTTTACAGTTTAACTGCAGGTCTATTCGAACCAGCATAAGAAAAGGCCGGTAACATTTGGCGAGCACGGCAGGACCTGCAGTTAAAAAACGTGAAGCAAGAGGGTGACCGAGTTTTATCCAAGATGAATTTTTTTTGCTCTCCTTCGAAGTTTGAACTTGGAGAAAGTTTTATCTCGTTTTTATCAACGTTTGAAAGTTTCTGCGACAGTGTGGACGCAACAGCAGCTGCTCGAAAACATGCTTTTATGGTGAGTTTACCGGAAGATGTTAAGCTGGAAATGATATGCAACGGTGCACGGTTAGGCACCATGAACTATGAAGAACTAAAGTCCAAAGCTGAGGAAGTTACTTGTTGCTCGCTTCGACGTAACAAGGCTAAACAGCAGCTTATACAAAGAGCCCAAGCTCTCGGCGAAACGAATCGAAGTTACGTCAACGCCCTTGTCAATTTCGGAGCAATTGCATACCCGAAACCGGAAGATGAAGGTACGAAGAATGACGTCTTGTATAACGCTTTAATAGCTGGACTGCGTAACAAACATGAAGCAGAAAGGCTGGTCACGTGCAACATGGAGGTGCAGTGTCCAAAGTTTTTAGATGCTGTCAAAAAGCTATTGATGATGGAACCAGCGCATGTGCAACAACACGTTTCCAAAATACAGCCAATCGAGCAGGTCCCATCAGCTTGCGAGGAAATGAAGCAAATGATCCAGGGTCTGCGGCAGGAAGTTGACACCTTGCGTGAATCACTATCGGAGATATCGCGGAGGTCTCGTCTTAACCACAATCATCCCTTTCGCCCCCGGGAATCACGCACGTGTTTTACATGCGGAGAAAGAGGACACATCAGTCGATATTGTCTTCAACGCAACCGCCAGGGAAACGCCAACGGGGCGGGCACAGGTGTCCGCCCCTGAATCCATCACCACAGCCAGAACGAGAATTGGTCACTTACAACCTACATACCGTCTCTGCAGAACAACATAGGTACGTTAACGTTATCATTAATGGTAAGCCCTTGTTTGCGCTTGTTGACACTGGTGCATCAATTACCGTCATATCCCATTTGGCTTTCCAACAATGTTCCGCTCAAGATTTAAATGACTGCCCTTCAAATGTTCGATTTATTGGCGCAAGCGGAACCGTTATCGCGATGGCAGGAAAAGCAAAGCTAAACTTCACCGTTGCCGGAATAGAGGCCACTCGCGACGTTTTTGTTGCGGAAAACTTGTCGGAGTCTTGCATTCTGGGTTTGGATTTTCTTCAAGACCATGGTTGCATCGTTGACTATGATGTGATGACACTCAAGGCTGGTGGAGGAACATTACCACTATTGAGAGAACCAGGTATTTTGCACAGTTCATCGATTGCATTAATTGAGTCACTGCTTATCCCCGCGTTTACTGAGGTTGTGCTGCCCTGTAGTGTTAAACGCCCGACAAAGTCCAAGTCTAACAACGTTTTTATACAGAGATCTGAAAGCCTACTAGACAAATACGAAATCTTAGGCGCAAACTACGTAACAAAAACTAAGGAAAATTTGGTGCCAGTTAGACTTGCCAATTTTACGAATAAAAGCAAATGCATTCCGGCTGGGACAACTGTTGCAGATTTAATACCAATTGTTGGCGAAAATGTTTCGTACATTAATGCCTACTCATTATGTTGTATATCGGAAGAGGTTGACAAGCCAGCGACCGATGATGACGTGTCGTCTCTCGTTGAACAACTGCATCTAAATGATCTTAATTTGTCCGATGTTGAGCGGGAAGCTGTAATCGAAGTAATTCGAAGACGGAAAGCTGCGTTTTCACTCTCTAAACGTGATCTTGGCAAAACCAATATTCTTACTCACAGTATCGACACGGAAGACGCTGCACCCATACGCCAACACCCGAGAAGAATGTCAGAAGAAAACAAACGAAAGGTAGATGAGTTGCTAAAGGACATGTTAAATGATAACGTTATTAGTCACTCACAATCGCCTTGGTCTAGCCCAGTTGTGTTGGTAAAAAAGAAGGACGGTAATACGAGGTTTTGCATTGACTACAGGGCTGTCAATATATAATTGCACTAAGAAGCATAGTTTTCCTTTGCCACGGATCGATGACAGTTTGGATCAACTCTCGGGGTGCAAATATTTCACCACACTAGACCTTAAATCTGGTTACTGGCAAATACCGATGAGTGAAGGCGACCGTGAAAAGACAGCGTTTACTTGTCATCGAGGTTTATTCGATTTTAATGTTATGCGGTTCGGACTAGCAAACGCACCTGCCACGTTTCAGCACTTGATGCGGATTGTGCTCGATGGGGTTGAATGGAATGGTGCATTGGCTTACCTGGATGACATCATTATATATGCACGCACCTTTCAAGATCATCTGCGCAACTTGGACGACGTGCTTTCCCGATTAGTTGCAGGTGGCCTCAAACTTAAACCGACTAAATGCAATTTGTTCAAAGAAGAAGTTAGATTCTTGGGTCATGTAGTTTCAAAATCTGGTGTATCCTGCGATCCGGAGAAAATCTCTGCGGTTTCCAATTGGCCTGTGCCCTCGTCGATAAAGGATGTAAGGCAGTTTTTGGGACTCGCATCATACTATCGCAAGTTTGTCAGAGATTTTTCCAAAATTGCGGCCCCACTGTACGATTTGACGAAGCCTCAAAAACAGTTCGGCTGGAATGATAAATGTTTACACTCATTCAACTTGTTGAAAGACGCACTCGTGACAAACCCAGTATTGAGATACCCGGACTTTACGCAGCAGTTCATCCTCGATACAGATGCTTCAAATTTTTCGCTCGGCTGTGTTTTGTCACAGATTGTAGATGGTGAAGAGCACCCAGTTTCATACGCAAGTAGGTCTTTAACGAAAGCAGAAAGAAATTATTCCACCACGAGGAAGGAACTCCTGGCAATTGTTTATGGGGTGCAGAAATTTCGTTGTTATCTTGGCACACCTTTTCTTCTTCGCACGGACCACGCTTCGTTACGGTGGCTGTGGACAGCAAAAGAGACATACGGTCAATGTGCGCGCTGGTTTGAAATATTGGCTGATTTTGATTTTAAATTAATACATCGCTCTGGATCAAAGCACTCCAATGCAGACGCACTTAGCAGAAGGCCACAGAGCAGCAAAACAAGTGATTCTAATAGCGTCGAAGTGAATCCTGAGAGGTATCCGTTTGAATTTGAAGAAAACTTTGAAACCTGTAAGACCTCGACGGAAAGTGTTTTAAGTATTGATCTTCGTGAGGGTTTCGGTTGGACTCCTGATCAAATTTCACAAGCTCAAATGTCCGACGAACATCTTTTCGTAGTACTAGGTTGGATTAGATCCGGTGCAAGACCCCCTTTTAAGAAAATTAAGAAGTTGAGCAGTGAGGTTCGACATTACTGGTCTTTGTTTGGAGAGTTTTTTTTAGTACACCAGTGCTTGTACCGCAGTCTGGAAGACACACTGGAAGGAAAACGTCTTCAGCTACTGGTTCCTAAAGAAATGCGTCCGAGAGTCCTGAAAGAGTTACATGACGCATCACATGGAGGAGGACACATGGGTGTTGATAGAACAGCTGAAAGAGTTTCAAGACGATTTTACTGGCCACGCTGGAAAACGGATGTCCGTGAGTATTGTGAGCGTTGCACACTCTGTGATTTACGTAAAGCTCCTTCTAAAACACCAAGAGCGCCCTTGGTACCTTCCGAGGAGTTGGAGCCGATGCAAAGAATAGAGATTGACGTCCTTGGAGGACTTCCTGTGACACATTCAGGAAATCGTTACATACTGGTAGCCACTGATATGTACACTAAATATATGCAGGCTTGGTCTATGCCATCACAGACAGCCCAAGAAACAGCATTTGTTCTCTATCATAACTGGATGACGATTCATGGTGTTCCGGAGCGGATTCACAGCGACCGAGGAGGAAACTTTGAGAGCCAGTTGTTTAAAGAGCTTATTGATCTTCTCGGCTGCAAGAAGTCAAGAACTACAGCATACCACCCTTCTGGAAACGGAGCGGTTGAAAGGGCCAACAGAACCATCCTTTCCATCATGAAGAATTATGTCCAGCGCGATCCACTATCCTGGGATAAATCCCTCTCCTCAATTTGTGCAACCTATAACGCCAGTCGACACGAAGAGACAGGTGTTTCTCCACATTTCCTTCTGACTGGACGAGAATTGAGATTACCAGCAGATTTGATGACTGGACAGCCTTCAAGTCGTCCATCATCATCGGCAATGTTCGATTTACAAGACCGTATGCGACTTGTCCACGAAGTCGTGAAAACGAGACTCGACCAACGTCGGCAATCCATGAAAGAACGTTACGACAAGTCGGTATCGAGACAAGCTGAGTTTCAAGTAGGAGATAAGGTCATGCTGCGAAACACTGTCATATCAAAAGATGAAAAGCGAAAGTTTCACCTCCCTTATTCAGGACCCTACGAAATTGTTGAGACTTTTCCGCCGGTAAATTATCTGATTCGCAACCACGAACGTACGTTAAGAGTACATTTTAACAGGCTAAAGCTAAGCAGAGGAGACCATCATACAGGGATGCCTTCCTATAATCAAGCTAGTTGCCCAGAAGATGTCCCCCAGCAACTAGACATGCCCTTGACTGGAGCTTACTTTTTTAATAGGCCTAACCGATCAAATGCAAATCATCACGAGAGTAACAATTTTAATAACGTTTGCAACTCCCGAAATAACGGTCGACTTCGCCGAAGCCCACGTCGCACTATTCATTACCCAGACGTCGAAACGTATTAATTGTTTATTGTGTGATGCTTGATGCTATGTTGTTGACTACTTTCCTATGATTTGTGTTTTATATATACCACAGTTTCACATATACCAAGTATGATGGTATTTTATTTCGGATCTGTTATATATCGTCTAATTTAGCTTTCAATCTCACGTTTTTATACCTTTTGTTGTGTTATTGGCATGAAGGATTATTTGTAACCCACCTTTATTGTGTTTGTACTATTGTTTTGGTATAGTCAAAAAATGTTTGAATTTCTTTTATGACAAGTTATTTAAAATTTTGCTGTGGTTTTCAATGTAATGTTTGTATTTATATTATTTACATAGAAATGCTTTACCTTGATTTCCGTTTGTTTTTATTGGTGTGATAATCATAATTTTTTCGCTACTGCACCGTTTTGCTGTGTTTGAGGAATCGTTTTTGTAAAGTTTTTTTTTGTGGCCCACTGTGGCATACGTGGTCGACAATTTTCTTCAAGATTAACACATTATCTGGGTAACAGAAGTATAGAGGTTGCTTCGTGATTATATTGCAATTTGTCGTTTTATTTTCCATATATTAGCTTATAGCCAGTTATGCTAATGTCGAAGAGAAATTTATTGGAGGGGGAGGAGTGTTACGTGTGTTATGCTCGGTTGACGTGTTTGTGCCTTGCGTTTCTGCCTTCGGCCGGAGGCGCTGATGTTTGTAATTGCGCCTTGATAGTTGGCGAACGTGTCAGTTTTACCGTTGCCTGAGCTGTGAGCAGACGTGCCTGTTTTTACCCTTTATTTTATCAAATACAATTCTACAGTTTAACTGCAGGTCTATTCGAACCAGCATAAGAAAAGGCCGGTAACATTACGTACATTCCATGAATTCATAAACTTGATAATTTTCTCAACATTTAATTGAAAGGAAATATCTTTATGAACTATTGCATTGTACTTCTATACAAATTAGAAAACATTGATTGATCATTTAGTATCAACTTCAGATGGAAAGGACGCAAGGACACCATCGTTGTCTGTCCATGTTGGTCGATACTTGCCATTTGTTGGTGGCTGGATCATAGAACTCAACTGTTTTGCCATCACACCTATAAAATATATAAAGTAAACTCTTTAAAACACAAAATGTACACAAATTACAAACGATGAGTTAATCAAAATTAAAGCTGAACCAGGTTGTATATAGGTTAATAATTGGAAGCATGTTATCCCGAATATACTAATCATAATAAATAAATTACGTAATCCACTTCGGAATAGACGATTACAAAACAATGTGATCCAGGCTTCACGCCAACTTGTAACCTCGCCACCAGCTGCCACCGAAGTTTAGGTCAATCACTGTGACCATTTATCGTATCCAATTTTTTATCGGTGTCTATAGTTACAATTTCTGCAGAACTCAAACATTTGACATAAACGCAAAACAATCGTATAAAAGAAACGACACACAATCTCATCAGGTCAATAATGTTTAGTTAGTTTTTTTATCACGTAATTTGAATTATTCTGGGGCTGAGATTAAGTTAGAAACCAAATTGGTGAAAAGCTACTACAGCAAATCTTCTGCCGAATCATACCAGACTGTCTAACTATTCACAATCAGACAGTCACAAGCTACGTCTGCCAAGGTAAAAACCCCTTCGCTTGTTATGCGAAGTTTGCATTTGCTGGTAAAACAATAATACAATTGTTAATATGCTTTATGATGTCATAATGACCAAAAAACATTTCACAAGATCGGCTTTGTGACCAATTAAAACATTTCCGAAGCCTGCTATTGCCACTATAAAGTTATGGCTCCACAGGTAGTAATTTATAACTATCACTGGATTTTTCGGTAAAGATTTAAAAATTCGTATTGGTGCTGGTCTTTTTTCTAAAAACTAGATAACTAGAACAACTAAAGGTCCTTCTCATATATCTAATGTACATTTCTCTATACCCAATAGCGAGTTCTTCAATAAAATTGTAGCTGCTGATATCTTTTTTATTCAACACATTTCTAACCCACACTCTGTGCTTTATTTGTCTGTATGTCAGAGCAACAGCTATTACCGCGAAACATTCTTCCTCGCTGCTTGAAGAACTGTCACTCTCCATGTCTCTAACTACGAATGATCTATTCTGCATGCTGGAGTGCTGTTACAAATTTTTATAAAATCAATCTCATTATCAGCTAACAATTGACAATTTTAGTTATCACTTTTTATGTGATAATTATTTCACATATGTGAAATTGTTACTGAGAAAATTATCACTGGAATTTTAAACTGTCATTGTTCGAGCCATAGATTAACTGAGCATATTAATGAAACAAATTTTTTAAATTCATTTCCCAAAACTCATCATGACATTCACCTTCATCTAGTCTAGTGGTTCATAGACTCCAGGTAGGCAATTACTGCAGCAGACATTATAATATGGTATTATAATATATAAATTAAATGATATAAATTTAAAATAATGTGATTATGTATACCTATAATTACTCACCCTCCAAACACCCATATAAGGCCAGCCACTACACAAGCTGATCCACCACATCTTTCCTCAGTCATAGATGGAACATCAATCCAAGTTTTCGTGTCCAGGTTGTATTTTTCAACAGAAGAGAGACGATTTGAACCGTCATATCCACCTGATTTAATTCATTTAAAGAACATGACAAGTCATAAATCTCCTTAAAATTTGAAAGATATTTGCACTTGCAGCAAGACTCACCTATCGCGTATATTTCGTTGTTTAATACAACAGCAGTTAATCCATATATGCAGGTTTTCATCGGTGGAATATATTCCCACTTTCCGTTTCGTGGATCATAACATTCTGCTGTGTTTGTTGTATTACCATCCCATCCCCCAAGCGCATAAAGCAAACCTTTCAAAATCAACCATCTATCAATTAAACACGTCACTTGTGCTTGAAATTCGAGCATTATTGCTCCAGCACTTTATGAAGGAAAGTCAAATTCTTCGCAGTTGTGAAATTTTCTAGGACCAATTTCCGTTGCTCAATTATTTTATCTTTTGTTGATTTTTATAAATTTGTTTCAAAATACATGGAATATGATTCCAGACGCCAAATTTAGAAATTTCTGGAAAGCACGGTATCTGTGACGTCACACAGACTGTCATTTGAAATCATACAACATTTAACACGTGACCAACAGCTTGATTTTCTATTCTCTGAGCTGCGTTTTGCATCGATTAAACTCTTGAACACAAAAGACCACATCGTTTGTTTCTGCGCTTTTCTTTGTGACACGTCATCAACCTTTTTACATGAGTAAGCCTAAGTGAGTTGAGCTAAGTCAGCGACGCGTGTCAGAACAACGACCTACGCAAAAATGAGTACACGCAATGCGATATCAAGGCTACTGGGTTAGGGCAACTTATTTAAATCTTTTTAAAATACTATCTCAAGTAAGTGATTAAGCCTATGCATGAATTTTCCGTTTCCATAAAACCAATCGAGATATTAGTATTTTGTGGTATTGGCATAAAATGTCTCAACCGGTTTCCAAGCTCGTCAACGAGTTCACTTGACACGACCAGGCAGCGTGAACTCGCTTTGAATTCTTTTTTTGTTAAAACGTTTTAAACGAGAGAAAAGTAGTTTTTCAAATTAGGGACGAAATTTCAAAACCCGGGTTCCCGGTGTAAGTGACAAACCTGGTTGTTTTTTAAGGTTTTGAGAAAAGCGGATGTTTTTGTGAAAACTAACTCAATATTAAGGTAAAATCAACATTATTGTAATACAGTCGAATTTTTGTAATTCGTATCCGTTCAATTCATTAATACATTTTTGTTGATCCCGGCAGAACTGTGAATATTTTCATGTTTTCATTTTCGGTTATATCGGCTTTACGTAATTTCATTAGTTCGGCAATTTTATTTTACAACAATCATTTTGGTTGTCCAATTTTGTCATGAACTTTGCGTAACCTCAGCATCCTAAAGACATGAGAAAACTTTCTCGATCAATGCATCAAATTATTATTTACAAATTAATATCAAGGTAACCAGTACAAATATTGCGCAAACTAAATATTGTGATGAAACAATTGCCTAATACCAAACAATAAATTGCGTAAATAGTATACAGCGACGCCATTTTGTTTGAAAATTGTGAACGCCAAAGTTTTCCTGGATTTGTCTAAAAGTCCGGGTGTTTACATTTTGAAACCCAGGTTTCGTGTCGTAGAAAAGGGTAGAAAAATCCGGGTTTCGGGTTGGGGAAAACCCGAGTTGGAAACACTTGAGAGAAGTGCGCTCATAAAACGAGTTGAACTCGCTTAACAGCGCTAAGAAGTAAAAAGTGTTATTGCCACCAAACTATTTGATGGTGATGATGAACGCCAAGTAGCTATGTTTAGTTAAACTTTTAGGAGTATATCCAAGTGTCTGGATTCCTCTGAGGGCCATGTTCTCGTAAGAACGAATATCAAGGAGTTACAACACGGACATGAACACGAATGAGAATAAGAAAACAGCAACTATGTGCACCTTTTTGCGTTTTTAAGTGGACCTGTATCGTAAAAATGAACGATATCAAAAAAAATGTGCGAATAAGAACGTGAGTATCTGCTTCACGTATACTGCGATCACCGGGCAGGTGCCGGTATAGTTTTATCAATGTGGAAACGAACCATTGGTGATCTCTCAATTTACTTCGACAACTTTGACAAAAGTTTACTTTAAACACTTTACTTTACCTGAAACATCAAAATCATAAACTCACCTCGTGCACTGACCAACGCAAGCCAACTTCGCTTTATATTCATGTTCCTTATCGAAGACCATTTCCTCTCTTCAGGATTGTAACTTTCACATGATGATAGACGACCAGTGTCATTCCAACCACCAGCACAATAAACAAGACCTACAAGACACAATCAGGTGAATATCTATACGAGAAGGTTTTTGTTACATCCTTCTATGACATCATAATTATTGAACCAATGAAGTCTAAACTGAAGTATTTTGTCAAAAACTTTGTTGATTATCTCACAACATTAGTGAGTGGTGGAGCACAGAATCGCAATTATGCGCCTGGTTCGACACTCGATGGCGCTATCCTACCATAGTAATCTCCTTGGGCAAGGCATTTAAGTAAGCTTGCTCCTGTTCAGTGGTTCTGGTGAACAATTTCAAATCCAGACCAAATAAAAATAAAATTTCAAATTTAAAACAAATTAATCAGCAAACGTAAAAAGACAAGCTGAGTGACTGGAGGAAGACGACGGATCCTCGCCTAATTCCTCGCGTATTAACGAAATTTAATAACATGTAACAAACGTTCGTAACAGCAGCTCCGTTACGTAATTACATAAGTGTTTTACTTATTGTCAATTAAGCGCAACACTGTTTGAAAGTGTAGAAGGTTAATTTGTTAAACATCGGCATCTACAATCGTTGAAGCGTCTTAAAACTCAAATCGTCTATTAATCATTTACGGCAAGTGTGCCCGAAAACTCTTCAGCATGTGATTCCATTAAATTTCCTAGGCCGTTTACAACAAATAAATGATAGGCAATTACAGCTGCAGTTGGACTCACATTTTACAACGCAAATACGATGTTTGCAACATACGAATGCGATTGGTGTCTTGAAACGAGCCGGAGTGAAAATATTTTTAATCGCCAAAAAGAGCGGAAACGTGAGCGACAAAACGAGTTCTTTTCTTTATAAAAGAAGATAAGCGCGAATAAAAGCCTTTTTTCAGCGAGGGAGAGCGTGAGAGACAAGAGAGGTTGCCCACCATCACTGTCTATAACTTCCAGGAACTTGAACTTGCACGCCATAATAACTTATTAACTATATTATTGTTATGATAGTTTAATAACTTACCATTCAATAAAGCTGATGCAAAGTTACATCGCTTTTTTCCCATAGCAGGCAAGTTGCTATCCCACTTTGGATTCTCATCATTCAAGTCCAACATCTCAACAGAGTTGTAGTAAGTACTAATCATTCCTTTACCACCAGCCATCAATATAATTTGTTGATTGTAATTTACAGCAGATGGATATCTCCGAGCAGTGTTTGTATCCTGTATGATGAAACATTATTGCATAAAGTCAACATCAACTGAAGTGAATTTACTAACAATATCAACTAAATACTGGATATGATGTTATTAGTGGAGATGGCTTGGTACAAAAACTATCTGCAGGTAACAACACAACATGAATAAATGATGGCCAATGGACATGGTCAATAAAGTTATGTGGTTGAGGGGATTGTACAGTGGCACATAACAACACAGGTATAAACTTTCTGCAGGCGACAATTCATAACAATCGATTCGATCAAGAAACAACAATCCACGACATTCCACGACCGCAAAGAATGTTTGTTAGCTCATAACTTTAACATCCACTCTTCTTAGCAGCTTGCCAACTCATAAATGAATTTTGTGCTTTTAAAATAAAATGGTTATTCGCGATAATTAAAACACTTTAACGTGGTAACGTATATTATTGTTGTTTCGGCAATTCTATTTTGCCCCAATTAAGTTCATACTCGAGTAAGGAGGCAAAATTTGAAGGTGCATGAGCATCTTGCCGGGCACCAAATGTCATTTACATTTATTTGTAACAAAAGACATTGTGACAAATAAATGATCTTAGACTTTGCTCCATTTCTCACAATGGCAAGAGCAAGACGAGCAGAGTGGAGCGAGGTGGAGTTTTGCTTTCTCTGAGCCATTTCGACGGTTTTCCATTTTGGTTTTGTTTTTTAATTAATTCCACTAAGGTATTTGGGTTGGACATAGGTGACCTAGTAATAAGTGAAATGGTAAAGATAATAAAATAGCAAAGTTGAAAAGAAAACATGTCTTGATGCAGCGATAAAATCAAACACGCAACAAAACGTAAATTTAAAGTGGAAATGCCTGAGTGGCATGTTGGGGTCAATGGATCTGCTACAAACAGCAACATGGGTTTGCCTCCACACAGTCGCTTCACTTGGAACTTTGCATTCAAATTCGAGAATTCTCGCCATTTTTCAAACTTTTGGAAAACTGGTTTATTTTAGTTTTAATTCTTGTTGGTGACATCTTTCTGTGCCAGGTGTTTTTGATAAAAAGACGCCACCTATTCTAAGGTTAGAATTGGTCATGACCAAACAGATGAACATTGTTGGCATTTAACTTTTTTGTAAGTGCCACAATGCTGTGAAAAAAGGACGTATGTCTATGACAGTATAAAGACTTCGCTTGTTGTAAACCAAAGCATTTAAAACGCAAACATACCGGCATTTTACTCCACTGCTTTGTCTTGGTGTTGAACTTGACAACACTTTGTGGACAACCCGATCTACCAATGACAAGTATCTCATCAGACTGATCTGTTAAAGAAATTACAGCAAACACTGAAAGATCATTAACTCGGATCTCACTAGGTCACGAACTTAAATTTGTTTAACTCGAAGTACTGTGTAGAATAAGCTTATTTTTCCTCTTGTCATTATCAACGTCAAGAACGCGGTCAATATGTTCCCAATAGTGACGTGATGGCATTGGTTGTGACCAAATATTATAACCACGGTTGGAGTTTTCATTAAATATCTCCTCATGGTTTCCACCTTTGCAGCATTAGTGAGTTTAACACAGGCGCATATGAAACTTTTATCATAAAGTCGATACGCGAATGATTTTTCAGAACACGGGAAGGAAAGATTATTTTATCAAATCGATATTTGCGTCAAATCTAGCATCCTTTATTGCGTCATCAACATAATGCTTGACAATAAGGAGGGAGATTAAATAGCACATTTTCTTTTACAGCTTCTTGATTGATTTGTTATTCCTGATTTGTAACAAAGGTAAAAAAATCTTGCATAAAGTTAACAATCTAATATACAACAGCCAGTGTCTGTGTAGTGGTTGAAGTTGAAAGGAAACCGAAATAATTCAATTTAAGTAAACACAAAAACAAAAAAAGAGTTCGATAGAACTGTTTTTTAATGAACACTAATGCAGCCTAAACAAGCAATCGACATTAAACCGTTTTAGAAAAAAGTCTGGATTAGTTTAGTCGCTTTTTGTCGAACTTTGTTATCTTGATTGAAAATTTTGTACATGATGATTTAGATTTCACTCTCTGGGGACAGCAATTAAGATGTAGAGTAAGTATTCACCTTTGATTTGAGATATCAATGAAATTTATTCACAAACAATAAAGGATTTTGTTTCTATTTGTTGGTGAATCAGTTTGAGTTTTAGTTATTTAGTTGTTAACAGAAGTAATAACTTAAAAATGTTGTTACCATGTTAAAAAATAACTTATTACCGGGAACTTCTGCAATTTTCATTTTACGAAGTTTAGTTTCCACTTTTCTTGTCATTTCTATACCAGGAATGGATTCTAAAACAAAACAAAAAATAAAAACAAACCTTAACCAAAGTAGTTGATGTATATTTTCAAGCATATACTGATAGAAGTAGTCATCCACTGATCATCAAATAATAGTATACACATGCACAAATATTATTATTCTGCTATTATCAACATCTATACCGAGTCGATGATTGATTAATCTACAAAGACCGTTTACAGTTTAGGTCGTAGTGTCCTCCATATACAATTTAAATAAATCCAAAAGAAGTTGGGGTTTTCAGTTGGCAATATGTACAAAGTATCTGGGAAATTTGAAGAAAGTAATATTTCAAGGCAAAACTCACCTATCTCATGAAGAAGTTGGTTGAAATTGTCATCAAAGGATCCATTGTTGAAGTTGTAGTAGGTCAAGCCTTGTGTCAGCAAACCTGCAATTATCAACATTGGTATAACAGCAAAATGTTGAAATGAGCAATTTATGGCAACGTTGCACTCATAAAACTAACAAGAAAAAGCTGACCAAAAACTTTAGGGATAACTAACTCCTAATAAAAGGCGACCACATTAATTTCTCCTCAGAAATGAGGTCAACAAGGGAACAAAATAAAAAATATTAGAACAATTAAACGCCATCTTTAGTTATGTAGAAAAAAAGGCAAGAATTTATTGCTTAGATGGACAGGTTCAGGCAGCTTATTACGATTGATGATATTCCTATAGATTATCATAGATTATAGATCTACATATATCGTAGATTATCATACTCACGAAGCCTGGTTATAAGCTGGTATTCATCAGGAAGGACTCGAATTGGGACGATCTTTTTTGCCAAATCAGTTGTGAGCGAAGATTCCCGTATACAATTTTCGCTTGTCTCGTAGTTAGGAGAAAGGAACATCAGAACCACGTGAGCATTATCGACTGCTTGCCCCATTTTCTCATAGATATTTCCTTTCATCTGTCCCTTGTCGATCCAAACCTAGTACCCAGCATCAGACAAACCATCATGGATCTAGAACAATCCATGTCAAGTTGATGAAGCAACAAATCTCTTACGTATTCACTTCACGTGCTTTGCTGACCACGTAACGTGACTTCGTATCGAACTTGCCCAGTACGTAAGATTTAAATTACTGTGAAATAAAAACTAAAGAGCATATTTTTAATATTTTTTTCGTCCTGTATATGAATGCATATGCTGCCCAACTGGGCGGCTTAATCTTTACAGTCCGAATCCAAAAACGCTTAAAACAACTTAAAAATGAATCAAAGCGAGTTGATAATTTTCATCGTTAAGTATAAGCGATCGAAAATATTTTGCCTCTTCGACGGTATTTGGAAAAGGGTGAATAGTTGTCGGTAAGAATGCTGCAGAAAGAATATTCAATAATACGTAGTAGTTGAGCAGTTATTGCCAAATTTATGTCGCAATTTCGGCCTACTGGTATGATGGAGAAGGCGGATGTATGCTTCATGAATAGGGTTTCAATTAAGTGTGGTATACTATAGTAGTGCTAGGCTAGCTAAAGCGTAATGAACGGACCAGACTCTCACCGAGTTAAGGTTTGAATGTAAATATGTTTTCAATGGCGTTTACGTAACAATGCTAATTGTCCTGCTGCTTTTATTCTTTTTATACAAGTGTACAAGCGTTCTGTGAAGCAGGTCGTGCCGAAAGTATTGAAAAACGTTTTCCCAGTTTGTATGTTTTTATGCTTTAAATCCTACGCACTGGGCTAGTTCGATATGACGTCTGCATGATCAGCGAAGCATGCGACGTCAAATGAGTAAAGGTTTGCATGTTATCTGTGGCGCGTGTAAAAAACGATTCAGTTTATATTTACTACTGGTCTCGTATTTTATATTTTTTTGAAATGAAATTAAATTCCTTTTGTAATGTTGCGTAGATACCACGCAAACGTTTACGCATTTCACGTCGCATGTTTCGCTGATCACATCATAATGTGACCACACCACAGTTATCACTACTGGACTAGGGTAGCAACAAAAATGAAGATTAAGTTCGCTTCGCCTTATATCACGCAAAACATTCCTGTTACAAAGCAATCTATTATGATGCCTTATTTTGTTTGTCAGTAACATAAAATATTCTGTTGATACTTGATTTAAATATCTCAGTTATACCCGTTGATTTTTTCATTGTGACGTAATACTATAATGGCCGCCATCTACGTCACAATAAGCAAGAACTAGGCGGTGTTTACCATTGATTTGTGGCAATAACTGCTTAATCACTACAGTATATCAGCACAAATCCTTTCAACAGTATATTTACTCACAACTAATACTTGATTTAAAACAAGTTTGTTTTTGAATTTGCCTTTCACTTAGATATCACTGGGTCACTGGGCAATGATATTAATGAAATGTATAAAAAGCAAAGCGACTCCACGCAGATGATTAAATAAAATATGGCTCCACTCGAAAAAAGATTCATCAAGCAACAGTTAATATAAATTTTCAAGACATCGCAACATAACCCGCAGGTTGATCTTCTATTCTCTGAGCTGCGTTTTGCATCGATTAAACTCTTGGACACAAAAGACCACGTCGTTTGTTTCTGCGCTTTTCTTTGTGACACGTCATCAACCTTTTTACATGAGTAAGCCTAAGTGAGTCGAGTCAAGCCAGCGACGCGTGTCACGTGCGGGTAAATATTTCTACTCGTTTTGATATTTATTTACATGAGTTAATTCCTGGTAAGTTGAAACGTTTATCAAAGTTCAGCAACAACACTGGACCATCGTCTGGACCTGAAGTAAAATAAATTTCTAAAATTCCTAAACGCCACATTTTTTTCTGAAGAAAGCGACCAGACAGACGCGGAAATCGTTTTCATTTTTCACTTTTTTAAACGAGAGAAAAGTAGTTTCCAATTCGGGACGAAATTTCAACAACCGAGTTCCGGGCATAAGTGATGAACCCGGTTTTTGAGTTTTGAGAAAAACGAACTTTTTGCGAAAATCAACTCAAAATTAAGGTAAAATCAACATCATTGTAATATAGTGAAATTTGCACAATTCGTCTCCGTTTAATTTATTAATTCATTTTTGTCGATCCAGGCAAAATTGTGAATATTTTCAAATTTTCTGGTTCGTTCAATTCGGTTTTGCCAAATTCGACTAGTTCGGCAATTTTCTTTTACTCCAGCAATCATTTTGGTTGTCAAATTTTGTCATGAACTTTGAGTAAACCTCAGCATAAATACTCAACGACATGAGAGAACTTACGCGATCAACGCATTTTAATTGTATGAATGTGTGATTTTGTATAATAAATGTAATTTAAATGTTTAGTTGATGGTGTTTTAATGTTGTGAGTAAGCCCTACAGAGAATACACTGTGTGTGCCAGTGTGTTATTACTTGTTTGCATATTTCGCAATTCATAACTTATAGTCCACCTGATCATGCGAGCTCAAGCTTGCGAAAGCTCGTGTTAAGTAAATAAAAGGTCTGAAGTGCCAAGTTATATTCTGCTTGTTAATCAAATTAACAAAGTTTCTTTTTTTCCTGCTTATGACGCAATACAAATTAATACCCAGGTTGCCAGTAAAAATCTTGCGCAAACTAACTATTGTGATGAAATAATCACCAAATATCAAACAATAAATTGCGTAAATACTATACAGCGACTCTGCTATGTTTGAAAATTGTGAACGCCAACGTTTTCCTGGATTTGTCCAAAAATCCGGATGTTAACATTTTAAAACCCAGGTTTCGAGAAATAGAAAAGGACAGAAAAATCCGTGTTTCGGGTTCGGGAGAGAAGTGCGCTCATGAAACGAGTTGAACTCGCTTAAGCTCGCTCGCTCGCTAAGAAGTAAAAAGTGTTATTGCGACCAAACTATTTGTTGGTGATGATGAACGCCAAGCAGCTATGTTTAGTTAAACTTTCAGAAACATATCCAAGTGTCTGGATTCCTCTGAAGACCATGTGCTCGTAAGAACGAATATCAAGGAGTTGCAACAAACACATGAACACGAATGAGAATAAGAAAACATCAATGATGTGCATTTTATTGTGCTTTAAAGTGGACCTGTGACGTAACAAGGACCGATATCAAGCAAAATAAGCGAATAAGAACGCGAGTATCTGCTTCACGTAAACCGCGATCACCGGGCAGGTGCCGGTATGGTTTTATCAATGTGGAAACGAACGATTGGTGATTGGCAACTCTCAATTTACTTTGCCAACTTTGACAAAAGTTTACTTCAAACAAAAAACTAAACAAATTTGAAAACAAACAAACAAACTAAACAGTTTTGTTTCGTGCCGGAAACAAAACTCTAGAGCATGTGATTCCATCAAATTTCCTATGACATTTACAACAAATAAATGATAAGAAATTCCAGTTACAGTTCGACACAGCTTTTACAACGCAAATACGATGTTTGCAACATGCGAATGCGATTGGTGTCCTGAAACGAGCTGGAGTGAAAATATTTTTAATCGCCAAAAAGAGCGGAAATGTGAGCGACAAAACGAGTTCTTTTCTTTATAAAAGAAGGTATAGGCCTACACGAATATAGCACGAATAACGGCTTTTTTCATCGATGAGCGAGAGCGTGAGCGACAAGAGAGGTTGCCCACCATCACTGTCTATAATTAGCATGAACTTGAACTTGCACGTCATAATAACTTACCATTCAATAAAGCTGATGCAAATACACCTCGCTTTTCTCCCATAGAAGGCAAGTTGCTATCCCACTTTGGATTCTCATCATTCAAGTCCAACATCTCTACAGAGTTGTAGTAAGGAACAAGCAGTGGCCAACCACCCATCAAAAAAATTTGTTGATTGTAATTTACAGCAGATGGAAATCCCCGATCAATTTTTGTATCCTGTATGATGAAACATGATTGCATAAAGTCAACATCAACTGAAGTGAATTTACTAAAAATGTCAACTAAATACTGGATATGATGTTATTAATGGAGATGGACTGGCCAGACTTAAGTATAAAAACTATCTGCAGGTAACAATACAATATGAATAAATCATGGCCCATGGACATGGTCAATAAAGTTTTGTGGTTGAGAGGATTGTACAGTGGCACATAACAACACAGGTATAAACTTTCTGCAAGCGACAATTCATAACAATTGATTCGATCAAGAAACAACAATCTACGGCATTCCACGAACGCAAGGAATGTTTGTTAGCTCGTAACTTTAACATTCACTCTTCTTAGCAGCTTGTCAATTCAAAATGATTATTGTGTTTTGAACATAAAATAGTTTTTCGCGATAATTAAAACACTTTAACATTTCAATATATTCTTGCTTCTCCGTCAATTCTATTGTTACGTTGTTACTTGTCTACCTTGTTACTACTTGTTACTATCTATTGGCACTAGTAATTGTTACGTTGTTTTACGCTTGATTTGTCATTCCGCAGTCTTGTCTGCCTCCGGATGAAAGCGCTTGTCGATTTGTCTGCGCCTTGTCTGTTGCTACAACGAGTGATGATGAGATTCTACCGATACGGGTACGGTTGTGTAGACGTGCCTAGTTTTCATCGTTTTTGAAATACAATCCTATAGTTAACTGCAGGTTTCTTCGAACCAGTACTAGGAAAAAGCCGGTAACACTATTTTATCCAAATTAAGTTAACACTCGCTTAAAGAGGTAAAATTTGAACGTGCATGAGCAACTCGCCGGGCAACAAACGTCATTTACATTTATTTTTAACAATAGACAATGTGACAAAACAATGATCTTAAACTTTGCTCCATTACTCACAATGGCAGGAGCAAGACGAGCAGCATGGATGGAGTTTTGCCTTTTCGGAGCGCATTTCGGTGGTTTCCAATGCTGTGTTTTTCAACAAAAACCTGAGTGTTTGTTAAGAAGGCAAAGCACGTTGTTAAAAGTAGACAGTTATATTAGACAGAAAAAATTTTCCGGTAAATTCGAAATAACACCGTATAAGGGTGTACTTGAGTTTGCGTATCAACAAATTTGTGCCCGTCTCATTGTTATATGTTTAAACTAGCTTTGTCGATCCGCGCAACGATTAGTTTGCATGAAACAGGTCTGTGGTGTAAAAAGATTGGAAACCGCTGATCTAGTGCAAGCAGCAACATGGTTTTTTCTCAAAGCAGTTGTTTCACTTGGACACTTTTCTAAATTCGATCATTCTCGCCGCTTTTCACGTTTTTAATCATTTGCATAATAATTGCTTTGTTTTAATTGTTCTAATAATTGCATTAATTAATTGCTTTGATGACTTTGCTCTGCAACCACAACAAATTGAAAAAATATTTCAGTTCGAACTTCATCTGTTTATCTCTTGAATAAAAGTTTATTTTATATTTACTTATGAGAGAAATCTGCCCGATCCAATTGTTACTGACAGAAAACATAACGATCTTATCTTGAGTCACACTTGGCCATGAACACACAGACACAGAGGAACAAATTATGCTTTCAACTCATTGCAAAGTGTCACAATACCGTGACAACAAGCATATATGTATATGACATCACAATCACACTTCTTAATTGAAACAAATTCATTTATAAAGCAAACATACCGGCATGTTACTCCACTGGTTTGTCTTGGTGTTGAACTTGACAACACTTTGTGGGCAGTTCAAGCCACCAATCATAAGTATCTCATCAGACTGACCTAGAAAAATGTATTCGATTAGTAGTATTTGGTTTCAAGCATTGTTACAACAAAGAAATTCAGTTGTTAAATCTACTGCTGCTGTTGCTACTACCACTAATCGCTTAATCATTACCATCCTGGTCCAGTATATTAAATATTATTGGTTCAACAGCTCAATATTGCCATAATTTTGTTTAGCAAAGAGTTAACTTATATTAATGTACAGCTTATTTCAAAGCTTTCATCAAAGCCTTATAATTTTATGCACTGTCAAAACCATGAAACATTATACAGGGTTAGATACAAACAAATTTTATTTTAAGAAAACCAATATGTACAGAGAAGCCTGGACAACCACTGACAAAAAACTGGACGCATGTCAAAACAATTTAAGTGATTAACCGCTCTCTCACCTGGTTTTGTTTTAAAACCTGGAGAACCAGAAAGTCGAGAAACGAGTGATTTCACAAGAAGTTGCATGCAATCTGTGGAGTTGCAAACCAGTTTCTAAATAATTAAAATTGAACCATGTAAGTACTTTACATATTACGAAAATATACTTTGTCGCCATGTGCGCCTTTTTGCAAACAAAAACATTTTTAAACTTAAATTTTTCAACATTGACTCGTAACATAAAGTAGCAGTACTACACGTCAACCCTATAACAATTTTTAATTTCTTTCAAAAATTAACACAAAACTTGGTGCATGATGCATGATGATGCAAAGAAATAAGCAATGTGTGCAAAAATTTATGCAAGGTACCTCCTTTTGAACAAACTTTATTAAAAAATCTTTCGATAAATTTTCCAGTTGAATGAGATGAAACAAATCACTGAAGTTTTTCCGTCTTTCATCCAAATCATGAAGTGCCCAAGCAACTACACTCCTGTACTTGTCCTCATCGATCGAATCCTGAAATTTAATCAAGGTTAGGGTGACATCATATGTACTATTATATTATCTCAAATATATGATATGATGTATGTTAAAGCTAAGAATGGTCAAAAATTGGTTGAAGAAATGAAACATTGCAGATAGTTTGAACAACGCCATTTAATATTTTGATTTATTGTCTTAACTTAATAGCGAAATTATATTAACTGCCAAAAATATTTGAAAATTTAAATCTCGTTAGTTTATTCGAGATAAGAAGTGTCTTGCAAAATCTTGTAACAAACATTCAAGGCCATTCATGCATATATGAGCCAGCCTACATCTTATGCTTTGTCTAAAAACAGACAACTTTAGCAATGCCTCTTCACTTTCATTTATAAATAGAGCACAGGGTAATGCACAATTTCTGGAAATGTAAATAATATACCGCAGTGTAACATTTCTAACATGAAAGTGTGCATTACAATTAGCTTCTTGCAATCACCGCATTTCACACAATGATGTAAAAACTATCAAAACAAATTGTTTGATTTAGATACTGCATACAAATCATTATAAGTCAAAAACATTCCAATTCTAAGTTTATTTCATCACTTTCCAACTTCAACATAGCCTTGACATCATCAACTCCAAGCTCAAGAAAATCTGCACTTTTTAAAACTGCTCCGAGATTTTTAGAAATGAAAGTTTCAGCTGCTTGAACAAGATCACCCATGTTGTATCGATTTGAATAAGATCGAATTTTCAAGCAATTTTCTCCATTGAGAGATGCTTTGAAAAATTTCCTGCAGTTTTCCTTCAAACCTTAAAAAATCTTCCAACTTATTTAGGAATAAAACCTGTCATTTAATTATGATACAAAATCTCTTAACAGTCACTCATTTCATATGTTTATTCAAGCTTCCTGAATTACGTGTTACGTGTGTTATGCTCGGTTGACGTGTTTGTGCCTTGCGTTTCTGCCTTCGGCCGGAGGCGCTGATGTTTGTAATTGCGCCTTGATAGTTGGCGAACGTGTCAGTTTTACCGTTGCCTGAGCTGTGAGCAGACGTGCCTGTTTTTACCCTTTATTTTATCAAATACAATTCTACAGTTTAACTGCAGGTCTATTCGAACCAGCATAAGAAAAGGCCGGTAACATTTGGCGAGCACGGCAGGACCTGCAGTTAAAAAACGTGAAGCAAGAGGGTGACCGAGTTTTATCCAAGATGAATTTTTTTTGCTCTCCTCCGAAGTTTGAACTTGGAGAAAGTTTTATCTCGTTTTTATCAACGTTTGAAAGTTTCTGCGACAGTGTGGACGCAACAGCAGCTGCTCGAAAACATGCTTTTATGGTGAGTTTACCGGAAGATGTTAAGCTGGAAATGATATGCAACGGAGCACGGTTAGGCACCATGAACTATGAAGAACTAAAGTCCAAAGCTGAGGAAGTTACTTGTTGCTCGCTTCGACGTAACAAGGCTAAACAGCAGCTTATACAAAGAGCCCAAGCTCTCGGCGAAACGAATCGAAGTTACGTCAACGCCCTTGTCAATTTCGGAGCAATTGCATACCCGAAACCGGAAGATGAAGGTACGAAGAATGACGTCTTGTATAACGCTTTAATAGCTGGACTGCGTAACAAACATGAAGCAGAAAGGCTGGTCACGTGCAACATGGAGGTGCAGTGTCCAAAGTTTTTAGATGCTGTCAAAAAGCTATTGATGATGGAACCAGCGCATGTGCAACAACACGTTTCCAAAATACAGCCAATCGAGCAGGTCCCATCAGCTTGCGAGGAAATGAAGCAAATGATCCAGGGTCTGCGGCAGGAAGTTGACACCTTGCGTGAATCACTATCGGAGATATCGCGGAGGTCTCGTCTTAACCACAATCATCCCTTTCGCCCCCGGGAATCACGCACGTGTTTTACATGCGGAGAAAGAGGACACATCAGTCGATATTGTCTTCAACGCAACCGCCAGGGAAACGCCAACGGGGCGGGCACAGGTGTCCGCCCCTGAATCCATCACCACAGCCAGAACGAGAATTGGTCACTTACAACCTACATACCGTCTCTGCAGAACAACATAGGTACGTTAACGTTATCATTAATGGTAAGCCCTTGTTTGCGCTTGTTGACACTGGTGCATCAATTACCGTCATATCCCATTTGGCTTTCCAACAATGTTCCGCTCAAGATTTAAATGACTGCCCTTCAAATGTTCGATTTATTGGCGCAAGCGGAACCGTTATCGCGATGGCAGGAAAAGCAAAGCTAAACTTCACCGTTGCCGGAATAGAGGCCACTCGCGACGTTTTTGTTGCGGAAAACTTGTCGGAGTCTTGCATTCTGGGTTTGGATTTTCTTCAAGACCATGGTTGCATCGTTGACTATGATGTGATGACACTCAAGGCTGGTGGAGGAACATTACCACTATTGAGAGAACCAGGTATTTTGCACAGTTCATCGATTGCATTAATTGAGTCACTGCTTATCCCCGCGTTTACTGAGGTTGTGCTGCCCTGTAGTGTTAAACGCCCGACAAAGTCCAAGTCTAACAACGTTTTTATACAGAGATCTGAAAGCCTACTAGACAAATACGAAATCTTAGGCGCAAACTACGTAACAAAAACTAAGGAAAATTTGGTGCCAGTTAGACTTGCCAATTTTACGAATAAAAGCAAATGCATTCCGGCTGGGACAACTGTTGCAGATTTAATACCAATTGTTGGCGAAAATGTTTCGTACATTAATGCCTACTCATTATGTTGTATATCGGAAGAGGTTGACAAGCCAGCGACCGATGATGACGTGTCGTCTCTCGTTGAACAACTGCATCTAAATGATCTTAATTTGTCCGATGTTGAGCGGGAAGCTGTAATCGAAGTAATTCGAAGACGGAAAGCTGCGTTTTCACTCTCTAAACGTGATCTTGGCAAAACCAATATTCTTACTCACAGTATCGACACGGAAGACGCTGCACCCATACGCCAACACCCGAGAAGAATGTCAGAAGAAAACAAACGAAAGGTAGATGAGTTGCTAAAGGACATGTTAAATGATAACGTTATTAGTCACTCACAATCGCCTTGGTCTAGCCCAGTTGTGTTGGTAAAAAAGAAGGACGGTAATACGAGGTTTTGCATTGACTACAGGGCTGTCAATATATAATTGCACTAAGAAGCATAGTTTTCCTTTGCCACGGATCGATGACAGTTTGGATCAACTCTCGGGGTGCAAATATTTCACCACACTAGACCTTAAATCTGGTTACTGGCAAATACCGATGAGTGAAGGCGACCGTGAAAAGACAGCGTTTACTTGTCATCGAGGTTTATTCGATTTTAATGTTATGCGGTTCGGACTAGCAAACGCACCTGCCACGTTTCAGCACTTGATGCGGATTGTGCTCGATGGGGTTGAATGGAATGGTGCATTGGCTTACCTGGATGACATCATTATATATGCACGCACCTTTCAAGATCATCTGCGCAACTTGGACGACGTGCTTTCCCGATTAGTTGCAGGTGGCCTCAAACTTAAACCGACTAAATGCAATTTGTTCAAAGAAGAAGTTAGATTCTTGGGTCATGTAGTTTCAAAATCTGGTGTATCCTGCGATCCGGAGAAAATCTCTGCGGTTTCCAATTGGCCTGTGCCCTCGTCGATAAAGGATGTAAGGCAGTTTTTGGGACTCGCATCATACTATCGCAAGTTTGTCAGAGATTTTTCCAAAATTGCGGCCCCACTGTACGATTTGACGAAGCCTCAAAAACAGTTCGGCTGGAATGATAAATGTTTACACTCATTCAACTTGTTGAAAGACGCACTCGTGACAAACCCAGTATTGAGATACCCGGACTTTACGCAGCAGTTCATCCTCGATACAGATGCTTCAAATTTTTCGCTCGGCTGTGTTTTGTCACAGATTGTAGATGGTGAAGAGCACCCAGTTTCATACGCAAGTAGGTCTTTAACGAAAGCAGAAAGAAATTATTCCACCACGAGGAAGGAACTCCTGGCAATTGTTTATGGGGTGCAGAAATTTCGTTGTTATCTTGGCACACCTTTTCTTCTTCGCACGGACCACGCTTCGTTACGGTGGCTGTGGACAGCAAAAGAGACATACGGTCAATGTGCGCGCTGGTTTGAAATATTGGCTGATTTTGATTTTAAATTAATACATCGCTCTGGATCAAAGCACTCCAATGCAGACGCACTTAGCAGAAGGCCACAGAGCAGCAAAACAAGTGATTCTAATAGCGTCGAAGTGAATCCTGAGAGGTATCCGTTTGAATTTGAAGAAAACTTTGAAACCTGTAAGACCTCGACGGAAAGTGTTTTAAGTATTGATCTTCGTGAGGGTTTCGGTTGGACTCCTGATCAAATTTCACAAGCTCAAATGTCCGACGAACATCTTTTCGTAGTACTAGGTTGGATTAGATCCGGTGCAAGACCCCCTTTTAAGAAAATTAAGAAGTTGAGCAGTGAGGTTCGACATTACTGGTCTTTGTTTGGAGAGTTTTTTTTAGTACACCAGTGCTTGTACCGCAGTCTGGAAGACACACTGGAAGGAAAACGTCTTCAGCTACTGGTTCCTAAAGAAATGCGTCCGAGAGTCCTGAAAGAGTTACATGACGCATCACATGGAGGAGGACACATGGGTGTTGATAGAACAGCTGAAAGAGTTTCAAGACGATTTTACTGGCCACGCTGGAAAACGGATGTCCGTGAGTATTGTGAGCGTTGCACACTCTGTGATTTACGTAAAGCTCCTTCTAAAACACCAAGAGCGCCCTTGGTACCTTCCGAGGAGTTGGAGCCGATGCAAAGAATAGAGATTGACGTCCTTGGAGGACTTCCTGTGACACATTCAGGAAATCGTTACATACTGGTAGCCACTGATATGTACACTAAATATATGCAGGCTTGGTCTATGCCATCACAGACAGCCCAAGAAACAGCATTTGTTCTCTATCATAACTGGATGACGATTCATGGTGTTCCGGAGCGGATTCACAGCGACCGAGGAGGAAACTTTGAGAGCCAGTTGTTTAAAGAGCTTATTGATCTTCTCGGCTGCAAGAAGTCAAGAACTACAGCATACCACCCTTCTGGAAACGGAGCGGTTGAAAGGGCCAACAGAACCATCCTTTCCATCATGAAGAATTATGTCCAGCGCGATCCACTATCCTGGGATAAATCCCTCTCCTCAATTTGTGCGACCTATAACGCCAGTCGACACGAAGAGACAGGTGTTTCTCCACATTTCCTTCTGACTGGACGAGAATTGAGATTACCAGCAGATTTGATGACTGGACAGCCTTCAAGTCGTCCATCATCATCGGCAATGTTCGATTTACAAGACCGTATGCGACTTGTCCACGAAGTCGTGAAAACGAGACTCGACCAACGTCGGCAATCCATGAAAGAACGTTACGACAAGTCGGTATCGAGACAAGCTGAGTTTCAAGTAGGAGATAAGGTCATGCTGCGAAACACTGTCATATCAAAAGATGAAAAGCGAAAGTTTCACCTCCCTTATTCAGGACCCTACGAAATTGTTGAGACTTTTCCGCCGGTAAATTATCTGATTCGCAACCACGAACGTACGTTAAGAGTACATTTTAACAGGCTAAAGCTAAGCAGAGGAGACCATCATACAGGGATGCCTTCCTATAATCAAGCTAGTTGCCCAGAAGATGTCCCCCAGCAACTAGACATGCCCTTGACTGGAGCTTACTTTTTTAATAGGCCTAACCGATCAAATGCAAATCATCACGAGAGTAACAATTTTAATAACGTTTGCAACTCCCGAAATAACGGTCGACTTCGCCGAAGCCCACGTCGCACTATTCATTACCCAGACGTCGAAACGTATTAATTGTTTATTGTGTGATGCTTGATGCTATGTTGTTGACTACTTTCCTATGATTTGTGTTTTATATATACCACAGTTTCACATATACCAAGTATGATGGTATTTTATTTCGGATCTGTTATATATCGTCTAATTTAGCTTTCAATCTCACGTTTTTATACCTTTTGTTGTGTTATTGGCATGAAGGATTATTTGTAACCCACCTTTATTGTGTTTGTACTATTGTTTTGGTATAGTCAAAAAATGTTTGAATTTCTTTTATGACAAGTTATTTAAAATTTTGCTGTGGTTTTCAATGTAATGTTTGTATTTATATTATTTACATAGAAATGCTTTACCTTGATTACCGTTTGTTTTTATTGGTGTGATAATCATAATTTTTTCGCTACTGCACCGTTTTGCTGTGTTTGAGGAATCGTTTTTGTAAAGTTTTTTTTTGTGGCCCACTGTGGCATACGTGGTCGACAATTTTCTTCAAGATTAACACATTATCTGGGTAACAGAAGTATAGAGGTTGCTTCGTGATTATATTGCAATTTGTCGTTTTATTTTCCATATATTAGCTTATAGCCAGTTTTGTTAATGTCGAAGAGAAATTTATTGGAGGGGGAGGAGTGTTACGTGTGTTATGCTCGGTTGACGTGTTTGTGCCTTGCGTTTCTGCCTTCGGCCGGAGGCGCTGATGTTTGTAATTGCGCCTTGATAGTTGGCGAACGTGTCAGTTTTACCGTTGCCTGAGCTGTGAGCAGACGTGCCTGTTTTTACCCTTTATTTTATCAAATACAATTCTACAGTTTAACTGCAGGTCTATTCGAACCAGCATAAGAAAAGGCCGGTAACATTACGTACATTCCATGAATTCATAAACTTGATAATTTTCTCAACATTTAATTGAAAGGAAATATCTTTATGAACTATTGCATTGTACTTCTATACAAATTAGAAAACATTGATTGATCATTTAGTATCAACTTCAGATGGAAAGGACGCAAGGACACCATCGTTGTCTGTCCATGTTGGTCGATACTTGCCATTTGTTGGTGGCTGGATCATAGAACTCAACTGTTTTGCCATCACACCTATAAAATATATAAAGTAAACTCTTTAAAACACAAAATGTACACAAATTACAAACGATGAGTCAATCAAAATTAAAGCTGAACCAGGTTGTATATAGGTTAATAATTGGAAGCATGTTATCCCGAATATACTAATCATAATGAATAAATTACGTAATCCACTTCGGAATAGACGATTACAAAACAATGTGATCCAGGCTTCACGCCAACTTGATACCTCGCCACCAGCTGCCACCGAAGTTTAGGTCAATCACTGTGACCATTTATCGTATCCAATTTTTTATCGGTGTCTATAGTTACAATTTCTGCAGAACTCAAACATTTGACATAAACGCAAAACAATCGTATAAGGGAAACGACACACAATCTCATCAGGTCAATAATGTTTAGTTAGTTTTTTTGTCACGTAATTTGAATTTTTCTGGGGCTGAGATTAAGTTAGAAACCAAATTGGTTAAAAGCTACTACAGCAAATCTTCTGCCGAATCATACCAGACTGCCTAACTATTCACAATCAGACAATTACAAGCTACGTCTGCCAAGGTAAAAACCCCTTCGCTTGTTATGCGAAGTTTGCATTTGCTGGTAAAGCAATAATACAATTGTTAATATGCTTTATGATGTCATAATGACCAAAAATCATTTCACAAGATCGGCTTTGTGACCAATTAAAACATTTCCGAAGCCTGCTATTGCCACTATAAAGTTATGGCTCCACAGGTAGTAATTTATAACTATCACTGGATTTTTCGGTAAAGATTTAAAAATTCGTATTGGTGCTGGTTTTTTTTCTAAAAACTAGATAACTAGAACGACTAAAGGTCCTTCTCATATATCTAATGTACGTTTCTCTATACCCAATAGCGAGTTCTTCAATAAACTTGTAGCTGCTGATATCTTTTTTATTCAACACATTTCTAACCCACACTCTGTGCTTTATTTGTCTGTATGTCAGAGCAACAGCTATTACCGCTAAACATTCTTCCTCGCTGCTTGAAGAACTGTCACTCTCCATGTCTGTAACTACGAATGATCTGTTCTGCATGCTGGAGTGCTGTTACAAATTTTTATAAAATCAATCTCATTATCAGCTAACAATTGACAATTTTAGTTATCACTTTTTATGTGATAATTATTTCACTGTTGAAACCGTATTTTAAAACACTGGTAATTGAGCGGCCCCACCAGTTGTAATTTACATTAAGAAATTGTTACTGATAAAATTATCACTGGAATTTTAAACTGTCATTGTTCGAGCCATAGATTAACTGAGCATATTAATGAAACAAATTTTTTAAATTCATTTCCCAAAACTCATCATGACATTCACCTTCATCTAGTCTAGTGGTTCATAGACTCCAGGTAGGCAATTACTGCAGCAGACATTATAATATGGTATTATAATATATAAATTAAATGATATAAATTTAAAATAATGTGATTATGTATACCTATAATTACTCACCCTCCAAACACCCATATAAGGCCAGCCACTACACAAGCTGATCCACCACATCTTTCCTCAGTCATAGATGGAACATCAATCCAAGTTTTCGTGTCCAGGTTGTATTTTTCAACAGAAGAGAGACGATTTGAACCGTCATATCCACCTGATTTAATTCATTTAATGAACATGACAAGTCATAAATATCCTTAAAATTTGAAAGATATTTGCACTTGCAGCAAGACTCACCTATCGCGTATATTTCGTTGTTTAATACAACAGCAGTTAATCCATATATGCAGGTTTTCATCGGTGGAATATATTCCCACTTTCCGTTTCGTGGATCATAACATTCTGCTGTGTTTGTTGTATTACCATCCCATCCCCCAAGCGCATAAAGCAAACCTTTCAAAATCAACCATCTATCAATTAAACACGTCACTTGTGCTTGAAATTCGAGCATTATTGCTCCAGCACTTTATGAAGGAAAGTCAAATCCTTCGCAGTTGTGAAATTTTCTAGGACCAATTTCCGTTGCTCAATTATTTTATCTTTTGTTGATTTTTATAAATTTGTTTCAAAATACATGGAATATGATTCCAGACGCCAAATTTAGAAATTTCTGGAAAGCACGGTATCTGTGACGTCACACAGACTGTCATTTGAAATCATACAACATTTAACACGTGACCAACAGCTTGATTTTCTATTCTCTGAGCTGCGTTTTGCATCGATTAAACTCTTGAACACAAAAGACCACATCGTTTGTTTCTGCGCTTTTCTTTGTGACACGTCATCAACCTTTTTACATGAGTAAGCCTAAGTGAGTTGAGCTAAGTCAGCGACGCGTGTCAGAACAACGACCTACGCAAAAATGAGTACACGCAATGCGATATGAAGGCTACTGGGTTAGGGCAACTTATTTAAATCTTTTTAAAATACTATCTCAAGTAAGTGATTAAGCCTATGCATGAATTTTCCGTTTCCATAAAACCAATCGAGATATTAATATTTTGTGGTATTGGCATAAAATGTCTCAACAGGTTTCCAAGCTCGTCAACGAGTTCACTTGACACGACCAGGCAGCGTGAACTCGCTTTGAATTCTTTTTTTGTTAAAACGTTTTAAACGAGAGAAAAGTAGTTTTTCAAATTAGGGACGAAATTTCAAAACCCGGGTTCCCGGTGTAAGTGACAAACCTGGTTGTTTTTTAAGGTTTTGAGAAAAGCGGATGTTTTTGTGAAAACTAACTCAATATTAAGGTAAAATCAACATTATTGTAATACAGTCGAATTTTTGTAATTCGTATCCGTTCAATTCATTAATACATTTTTGTTGATCCCGGCAGAACTGTGAATATTTTCATGTTTTCATTTTCGGTTATATCGGCTTTACGTAATTTCATTAGTTCGGCAATTTTATTTTACAACAATCATTTTGGTTGTCCAATTTTCTCATGAACTTTGCGTAACCTCAGCATCCTAAAGACATGAGAAAACTTTCTCGATCAATGCATCAAATTATTATTTACAAATTAATATCAAGGTAACCAGTACAAATATTGCGCAAACTAAATATTGTGATGAAACAATTGCCTAATACCAAACAATAAATTGCGTAAATAGTATACAGCGACGCCATTTTGTTTGAAAATTGTGAACGCCAAAGTTTTCCTGGATTTGTCTAAAAGTCCGGATGTTTACATTTTGAAACCCAGGTTTCGTGTCGTAGAAAAGGGTAGAAAAATCCGGGTTTCGGGTTGGGGAAAACCCGAGTTGGAAACACTTGAGAGAAGTGCGCTCATGAAACGAGTTGAACTCGCTTAACAGCGCTAAGAAGTAAAAAGTGTTATTGCCACCAAACTATTTGATGGTGATGATGAACGCCAAGTAGCTATGTTTAGTTAAACTTTTAGGAGTATATCCAAGTGTCTGGATTCCTCTGAGGGCCATGTTCTCGTAAGAACGAATATCAAGGAGTTACAACACGGACATGAACACGAATGAGAATAAGAAAACAGCAACTATGTGCACCTTTTTGCGTTTTTAAGTGGACCTGTATCGTAAAAATGAACGATATCAAAAAAAATGTGCGAATAAGAACGTGAGTATCTGCTTCACGTATACTGCGATCACCGGGCAGGTGCCGGTATAGTTTTATCAATGTGGAAACGAACCATTGGTGATCTCTCAATTTACTTCGACAACTTTGACAAAAGTTTACTTTAAACACTTTACTTTACCTGAAACATCAAAATCATAAACTCACCTCGTGCACTGACCAACGCAAGCCAACTTCGCTTTATATTCATGTTTCTTATCGAAGACCATTTCCTCTCTTCAGGATTGTAACTTTCACATGATGATAGACGACCAGTGTCATTCCAACCACCAGCACAATAAACAAGACCTACAAGACACAATCAGGTGAATATCTATACGAGAAGGTTTTTGTTACATCCTTCTATGACATCATAACTATTGAACCAATGAAGTCTAAACTGAAGTATTTTGTCAAAACCTTTGTTGATTATCTCACAAGATTAGTGAGTGGTGGAGCACAGAATCGCAATTATGCGCCTGGTTCGACACTCGATGGCGCTATCCTACCATAGTAATCTCCTTGGGCAAGGCATTTAAGTAAGCTTGCTCCTGTTCAGTGGTTCTGGTGATCAATTTCAAATCCAGACCAAATAAAAATAAAATTTCAAATTTAAAACAAATTAATCAGCAAACGTAAAAAGACAAGCTGAGTGACTGGAGGAAGACGACGGATCCTCGCCTAATTCCTCGCGTATTAACGAAATTTAATAACATGTAACAAACGTTCGTAACAGCAGCTCCGTTACATAATTACATAAGTGTTTTACTTATTGTCAATTAAGCGCAACACTGTTTGAAAGTGTAGAAGGTTAATTTGTTAAACATCGGCATCTACAATCGTTGAAGCGTCTTAAAACTCAAATCGTCTATTAATCATTTACGGCAAGTGTGCCCGAAAACTCTTCAGCATGTGATTCCATCAAATTTCCTAGGCCGTTTACAACAAATAAATGATAGGCAATTACAGCTGCAGTTGGACTCACATTTTACAACGCAAATACGATGTTTGCAACATACGAATGCGATTGGTGTCTTGAAACGAGCCGGAGTGAAAATATTTTTAATCGCCAAAAAGAGCGGAAACGTGAGCGACAAAACGAGTTCTTTTCTTTATAAAAGAAGATAAGCGCGAATAAAAGCCTTTTTTCAGCGAGGGAGAGCGTGAGAGACAAGAGAGGTTGCCCACCATCACTGTCTATAACTTCCAGGAACTTGAACTTGCACGCCATAATAACTTATTAACTATATTATTGTTATGATAGTTTAATAACTTACCATTCAATAAAGCTGATGCAAAGTTACATCGCTTTTTTCCCATAGCAGGCAAGTTGCTATCCCACTTTGGATTCTCATCATTCAAGTCCAACATCTCAACAGAGTTGTAGTAAGTACTAATCATTCCTTTACCACCAGCCATCAATATAATTTGTTGATTGTAATTTACAGCAGATGGATATCTCCGAGCAGTGTTTGTATCCTGTATGATGAAACATTATTGCATAAAGTCAACATCAACTGAAGTGAATTTACTAACAATATCAACTAAATACTGGATATGATGTTATTAGTGGAGATGGCTTGGTACAAAAACTATCTGCAGGTAACAACACAACATGAATAAATGATGGCCAATGGACATGGTCAATAAAGTTATGTGGTTGAGGGGATTGTACAGTGGCACATAACAACACAGGTATAAACTTTCTGCAGGCGACAATTCATAACAATCGATTCGATCAAGAAACAACAATCCACGACATTCCACGACCGCAAAGAATGTTTGTTAGCTCATAACTTTAACATCCACTCTTCTTAGCAGCTTGCCAACTCATAAATGAATTTTGTGCTTTTAAAATAAAATGGTTATTCGCGATAATTAAAACACTTTAACGTGGTAACGTATATTATTGTTGTTTCGGCAATTCTATTTTGCCCCAATTAAGTTCATACTCGAGTAAGGAGGCAAAATTTGAAGGTGCATGAGCATCTTGCCGGTCACCAAATGTCATTTACATTTATTTGTAACAAAAGACATTGTGACAAATAAATGATCTTAGACTTTGCTCCATTTCTCACAATGGCAAGAGCAAGACGAGCAGAGTGGAGCGAGGTGGAGTTTTGCTTTCTCTGAGCCATTTCGACGGTTTTCCATTTTGGTTTTGTTTTTTAATTAATTCCACTAAGGTATTTGGGTTGGACATAGGTGACCTAGTAATAAGTGAAATGGTAAAGATAATAAAATAGCAAAGTTGAAAAGAAAACATGTCTTGATGCAGCGATAAAATCAAACACGCAACAAAACGTAAATTTAAAGTGGAAATGCCTGAGTGGCATGTTGGGGTCAATGGATCTGCTACAAACAGCAACATGGGTTTTCCTCCACACAGTCGCTTCACTTGGAACTTTGCATTCAAATTCGAGAATTCTCGCCATTTTTCAAACTTTTGGAAAACTGGTTTATTTTAGTTTTAATTCTTGTTGGTGACATCTTTCTGTGCCAGGTGTTTTTGATAAAAAGACGCCACCTATTCTAAGGTTAGAATTGGTCATGACCAAACAGATGAACATTGTTGGCATTTAACTTTTTTGTAAGTGCCACAATGCTGTGAAAAAAGGACGTATGTCTATGACAGTATAAAGACTTCGCTTGTTGTAAACCAAAGCATTTAAAACGCAAACATACCGGCATTTTACTCCACTGCTTTGTCTTGGTGTTGAACTTGACAACACTTTGTGGACAACCCGATCTACCAATGACAAGTATCTCATCAGACTGATCTGTTAAAGAAATTACAGCAAACACTGAAAGATCATTAACTCGGATCTCACTAGGTCACGAACTTAAATTTGTTTAACTCGAAGTACTGTGTAGAATAAGCTTATTTTTCCTCTTGTCATTATCAACGTCAAGAACGCGGTCAATATGTTCCCAATAGTGACGTGATGGCATTGGTTGTGACCAAATATTATAACCACGGTTGGAGTTTTCATTAAATATCTCCTCATGGTTTCCACCTTTGCAGCATTAGTGAGTTTAACACAGGCGCATATGAAACTTTTATCATAAAGTCGATACGCGAATGATTTTTCAGAACACGGGAAGGAAAGATTATTTTATCAAATCGATATTTGCGTCAAATCTAGCATCCTTTATTGCGTCATCAACATAATGCTTGACAATAAGGAGGGAGATTAAATAGCACATTTTCTTTTACAGCTTCTTGATTGATTTGTTATTCCTGATTCGTAACAAAGGTAAAAAAATCTTGCATAAAGTTAACAATCTAATATACAACAGCCAGTGTCTGTGTAGTGGTTGAAGTTGAAAGGAAACCGAAATAATTCAATTTAAGTAAACACAAAAACAAAAAAAGAGTTCGATAGAACTGTTTTTTAATGAACACTAATGCAGCCTAAACAAGCAATCGACATTAAACCGTTTTAGAAAAAAGTCTGGATTAGTTTAGTCGCTTTTTGTCGAACTTTGTTATCTTGATTGAAAATTTTGTACATGATGATTTAGATTTCACTCTCTGGGGACAGCAATTAAGATGTAGAGTAAGTATTCACCTTTGATTTGAGATATCAATGAAATTTATTCACAAACAATAAAGGATTTTGTTTCTATTTGTTGGTGAATCAGTTTGAGTTTTAGTTATTTAGTTGTTAACAGAAGTAATAACTTAAAAATGTTGTTACCATGTTAAAAAATAACTTATTACCGGGAACTTCTGCAATTTTCATTTTACGAAGTTTAGTTTCCACTTTTCTTGTCATTTCTATACCAGGAATGGATTCTAAAACAAAACAAAAAATAAAAACAAACCTTAACCAAAGTAGTTGATGTATATTTTCAAGCATATACTGATAGAAGTAGTCATCCACTGATCATCAAATAATAGTATACACATGCACAAATATTATTATTCTGCTATTATCAACATCTATACCGAGTCGATGATTGATTAATCTACAACGACAATTTACAGTTTAGGTCGTAGTGTCCTCCATATACAATTTAAATAAATCCACAAGAAGTTGGGGTTTTCAGTTGGCAATATGGACAAAGTATCTGGGAAATTTGAAGAAAGTAATATTTCAAGGCGAAACCCACCTATCTCATGAAGAAGTTGGTTGAAATTGTCATCAAAGGATCCATTGTTGAAGTTGTAGTAGGTCAAGCCTTGTGTCAGCAAACCTGCAATTATCAACATTGGTATAACAGCAAAATGTTGAAATGAGCAACTTATGGCAACGTTGCACTCATAAAACTAACAAGAAAAAGCTGACCAAAAACTTTAGGGATAACTAACTCCTAATTAAAGGCGACCACATTAATTTCTCCTCAGAAATGAGGTCAACAAGGGAACAAAATAAAACTATTAGAACAATTAAACGCCATCTTTAGTTATGTGGAAAAAAAGGCAAGAATTTATTGCTTAGATGGACAGGTTCAGGCAGCTTATTACGATTGATGATATTCCTATAGATTATCATAGATTATAGATCTACATATATCGTAGAATATCATACTCACGAAGCCTGGTTGAAAGCTGGTATTCATCAGGAAGGACTCGAATTGGGACGATCCTTTTTGCCAAATCAGTTGTGAGCGAAGATTCCCTTATACAATTTTCGCTGGTCTCGTAGTTAGGAGAAAGGAACATCAGAACCACGTGAGCATTCTCAACTGCTTGCCCCATTTTCTCATAGATATTTCCTTTCATCTGTCCCTTGTTGATCCAAACCTGGTACCCAGCATCAGACAAACGATCATGGATCTAGAACAATCCATGTCAAGTTGATGAAGCAACAAATCTCTTACGTATTCACTTCACGTGCTTTGCTGACCACGTAACGTGACTTCGTATCGAACTTGCCCAGTACAGTACGTAAGATTTAAATTACTGTGAAATAAAAACTGAACAGCATCTTTTCAATATTTTTTTCGTCCTGTATATGAATGCATATGCTGCCCAACTGGGCGGCTTAATCTTTACAGTCCGAATACAAAAACGCTTACAACTTAAAAATGAATCAAAGCGAGTTGATAATTTTCATTGTTAAGTATAAGCGATCGAAAATATTTTGCCTCTTCGACGGTATTTGGGAAAGGGTGAATAGTTGTCAGTAAGAATGCTGCAGAAAGAATATTCAATAATACGTAGTAGTTGAGCAGTTATTGCCAAATTTATGTCGCAATTTCGGCCTACTGGTATGATGGAGAAGGCAGATGTATGCTCCATGAATAGGGTTTGAATTAAGTGTGGTATACTATAGTAGTGCTAGGCTAGCTAAAGCGTATTGAACGGACCAGACTCTCACCGAGTTAAGGTTTGAATGTAAATTTGTTTTCAATGGCGTTTACGTAACAATGCTAATTGTCCTGCTGCTTTTATTCTTTTTATACAAGTGTACAAGCGTTCTGTGAAGCAGGTCGTGCCGAAAGTATTGAAAAACGTTTTCCCAGTTTGTATGTTTTTATGCTTTAAATCCTACGCACTGGGCTAGTTCGATATGACGTCTGCATGATCAGCGAAGCGTGCGACGTCAAATGAGTAAATGTTTGCATGTTATCTGTGGCGCGTGTAAAAAGCGATTCAGTTTATATTTACTACTGGTCTCGTATTTTACATTTTTTTGAAATGAAAGTTAAAATTCCTTTTGTAATGTTGCGCAGATACCACGCAAACGTTTACGCATTTCACGTCGCATGTTTCGCTGATCACATCATAATGTGACCACACCACAGTTATCGCTACTGGACTAGGGTAGCAACAAAAATGAAGATTAAGCTGTAAGTTCGCTTCGCCTTATATCACGAAAAACATTCCTGTTACAAAGCAATCTATTATGATGCCTTATTTTGTTTGTCAGTAACATAAAATATTCTGTTGATACTTGATTTAAATATCTCAGTTATACCCGTTGATTTTTTTATTGTGACGTAATACTATAATGGCCGCCATCTACGTCACAATAAGCAAGAACTAGGCGGCGTTTACCATTGATTTGTGGCAATAACTGCTTAATCACTACAGTATATCAGCACAAATCCTTTCACCAGTATATTTAATCACAACTAATACTTGATTTAATACAAGTTTGTTTTTGGATTTGCCCCCACTTAATTAAACTTGGTCACTGGGCAATGATAATAATCGAATGTATAAAAAAGCAAAACGATTCCACGCAATTGGTTAAATAAATATGACTCCCCCTCGAGGAAGATTCATCGAGCAACAGTTGATATAAATTTTCAAGACATCGCAACATAACTGGGCACAACCCACCTTATGCGCCAACTCCTTCGAGTCACTCCAGTTGTAGCTGATCATGATGTGCTTGCTTGGGCTGGAAGTCTACAAAGACAAGATTTCTACTACAAAGAAAATCAAATTTTAACGCTATTCCCAATGACAACCCAATGCTTATGTAAGGAGATGTTTCTTAATTTTTTCTTGCTTGGGTTGAAGGTTCGTGTAGGCTACGTCACGAAATAACTAAGCAAACAAACGTAAAAGTTTGTGATATGATGTTGCATAGACAATATGAAGGTTATAAACAACCAAATCCTCACAATAATATGCGAATCAAGAGGGTTTGACCGCATTTCTCACCGAACCACAAAAGATTGATCGAAATCATTTACTAAAGATCTTAATGATCTTGACAATTCATTGAAGTCTTAACCGACCAAATGATTCACAAAAGTACAAGAGGAATTCATACGTCACAACGAAGTGACTCGTAAAAAACTGTCGAACTTTTGAATGAACAGAATCAAAAAAAGATGTAAACAATAGAAATTAGTTAAGCTGTGTAAGTTGAACCGGTGCCGAATAGAAGCGGACACACGGACACAATAACAGGAAATCTTTTATAAAGGACAATCCATCTACCTCGCTATGATCTGATGCCTGGTGTTGAAATCAATTTCAGGAAATAAACTAAAAAAATCTCTGCTTTAATCCCGATTGCAATTTACTGAGAATCATGAAAGCATTTGTGTGTTGTGTTCGACATTTCTTGAATATATCAGCAGCAGTTAATAAACGTGGTTAAATTAAAGTTGGTCAAAGTTTAAAAGTTAAAACTGCCATAGTAAATGGTCAATCAATAATAATCAACAATAACTAAATAGTACAGTAATAACAAACAATAATAATCAAACAAACAAATTAACAAGTGACAAACAATTAACAAAAAATTAAAATGATTTATAAGTAACTAATTTCACACCTATTCACAATTTGAAGATTACAAATTTCGCGAAGCCATATCAATCTTTGTGACATCATCAAATTAAGAAATACATCCACACTTCGCAAATATAATTGACGTCATGATTTCACTTACCGATGGTGATGCCATGTTGTTGCGATGACGTAGTCAATTTAACAAGCTGAGCAAGAAAAAACAGATATTAAAATCTAGGCTGTAAATGTCTAAAACTTACGAGACAAACAAACAAAAGGAAATAGTTTGATGTTTCAAATATTTACAAGAAAATCTACATCCGTAGACAACCTACAGCCTCAGAAACTGATTACAACAGACCGTGATAAAGAATAGAACATATTTCGTTTACAAAAGATGCCTTCGTCACGCCATTGTCGTCCCTAGATGAACTAATATCTTCGCTATTCAGGTGTGTGAGGTTAGTGGTGTGGTGTGAGTGTGTTAGTGGTACACTTTTGTTGTTCAGGTGTGTGATGTTTAGTGACGTGCGATGTAATTGATACCACCACAGTTCAAAGATTATATTGACGATCTGACCATGCTTTGATCGACAATATATTATTTTATATTATTTATTAAGCTTAAATATATTATTTTGTAACTTCGCACATACAGTATTAGTCTAACATCAAACAATTGTTTGTCTCTCAACTGTGAATAAAAACACAACAGCCGAGCACAAAGTTGTTCCCGCCATAAAGTATTTTTCACGGCAATTAAAGCGTCGCTTCTCTGTTGTGTTGGACGTCACATCTGTGTGATGTCATTATGGGTAGTGTAAACTTTTGTTGGCGTAACGCCAAGTCCATAGGGTCAATGCATAAAGAGGGTAAACATCGCACATCGCGGTCAGGGTGGAAAATATTTTAACATTCTGACCGAAACTATAAATCTCAAAACAGACAGTCAATTTTACTTATAAATGCGATCGTTTGCTTTATATTAGGTCTCAAAAAGTTTTATGGGTTTATGAAATTATCAAGCGATTTTTTCGAACTTGTTGTAGCGGCTCCCTTACCGCTACTATTTTAAATAGTACCACAAATACAAAGTCTACTCACTGGTTCTCAACCGGTGGTCCGCGGACCCCTGGTGGTCCGCGAAACGTTTTCAGTTGGTCCGTGAGAACTTCGAAATTTGCAACATAAAGTACGAGTTTTAAAAAAATTTTTGCTGTTTATCATTGCTTTTTGAAATAGGCTTGAACATTTGCTTAATTGCCTATTGTGATGGGACAATACAAAAGCTTATTGAGATTTATCACCAGCAGGGAAGGCCTATTGTGATGCACTAGATTGCGGATTATATGAGAAGACAGCAGGATACAGTGATTTTAAGTAAAAATATCCGCATAGTTTGATGTTATTTTGAATGAATAGCGCAGTTGTGCACCAAGACTATTAAGTAAAACTAAGCAAAGAAACATTTAAGTGCAGTCTCAGAACCCTTAGTTTGCTTAAACTTCAGGGGTCCGCCACTGCTTTGACAGCAGCAAAAGGGGTCCGCCAAGATCAGAAGGTTGAGAATCACTGGACTCTACTGTATTCAATGGAATAAAAAAACTCAAAGCTACACTTAACTATGAAAGTGCAAGATGGCCGCATCTCCTTGCTATGATTGTGATGTTATTATTAGCAATTTATCAAGTGATGTCAGTTCGCTTTTTCAATCCAAGTTTTGGAACAAGACTTTGTTCGCTCTCTCCTTCCTTAGCTCTCGTTTTTGTTTCTTTCTTTCTCTTCGCGCGTCGTGAATTTTTTGTTTTTCACTGACGGCGGATCTTTTGCTCTAACACGTGGCTAAGGAGCGAATATCCGCCCGCGTGGCCGGCGCAACGGAGTCAAAGACAATTGTCGGGGAGTTCTAAAAGAAAGACTAATAGCCTTTGGCTTTAGGCCAACCTTAAAAGCAATCCACATCGCCATCCCCACAGAGAGATGCACACGAGCTTGAATTACTGAATTTTCCTCACGCTTTTCCGACATCCAAGTGATTATGTGTCGCGTGATTAAATGTCCTAGTGATTATGTGTCGCGTGATTAAGTAAGTGTCCTGGAGATTATGTGTCACGTGATTAAGTGTCCAAGTGATTATGTGTCGGTGATTAAGCGTCGCGTGATTAAGTGTTGGTACACCGTAAATATCAGCTTAAGTTTTTCTGACGTGGCGTCACAAAATCATGTCATAATAAAAGAAACGCCTAAACAAACGTTGCAAGAGCAGTCAAATACCCTTTACTTTTATCTCTTGACGGTTGTAACTTGGCAGTGACACGGATGAGCAGGGAAGCGAATGTCGAATAGAATCGACTCCGTTATATTTATAGTTAATCTAACAGTTAAAATTTTTAGTGCTTTTTTCTTATTTTTGTTGAAAACACTGAGAGCTGTGCAGTGTACCTGAAAAGTTTGAAGTTGGTTTTACACAGTATCAGCATCACAGTATTTACGTACAAGTTCATTCACTTGTAGCGCATAAAACCGGATGACTTGTTTTTATCCGCTTTTACCCATACACATTGTACGCAGCAACGTGTGCGTACAGTAAGGCGGGGTTATGACCCAATTTAAAAGGATAGGCTTTTCAATGGAAAGTACAATAAATCAAGAAGCTACTATCGCAAAACCACATCATAAAACTCCCCTGAATTTTGGCTTGCAACGAGATCTGGGCTGGAACTGCCTACAGTCTTAGTTTGGACAGAATCCTTGTCCTAAAAGTTCTACAACAACCACCTCAACTTTACAGCAAGTTTTGAGCTTGAAACTTTATCACAAATACTCCAAAAAACAAAAATTCCAACACACAGCAAATTTACAACTTAACCTGGACCTGCAACCAGCTATTGCCAAAACCGTAACAAACCCACATCGACGTCAGGTGCGCTTTGGACCGGAAAATTTCCTATTTTTTTAGTATGACGCGATATCGTCACAATCGCCGTGTTGCCCGCTTAAAATTGTTTTCCTAATGGAAAGTGACCCCTTAAGGTGCTGTTGCTGACACTACGGCATTTAGTTTTCAACATTCATCTAGTTGTTGTTCGGTTACGACAGAACCTAGTCAATATAGTAGTTAAGCCAATGTGACGTAATCGTCACGGTAACTACTTTTGCTTCGTTACCATGCCCTTATTTGGTTGCATACCGTAAACTTACGTCACTAGTTACCATTAGTCTCGGGCAAATTATTTTTAAAAGAATTTCATCGCTTGTCTTGACACACTCAAGTTTTTGTGAACGAGTTAACAATATGGAAAATTCGCTTTAACCACCTGACATGTCGGGTCATTATAGCCCAGACGGTCAAATTTAATGCAACTGAAAATTAATATGTGTTTGTTTGACCGTATGCAAGTCATTGTTAGGACAGCTACTAACCAGCAATAATCTACGCCTTAAGATGAGATTCGTCAATATCGAGAAATAGCCGCGAAATGGCACCAATTTCACTGGTTACCGCACCGCCCTGACCGCGAATGCGATGTTTACGCTCTTTTTGTATTGACTCTGTGGCGGTTGGCGTTACGCCATCAAAAGTGGCGCATAGCATTTATAAAAGGTTTATAAATGAATTATTCTCACTACTATTGTACATAGTTTACTAAAATGATGGCAAACATGATAACACAAGATGGGCTTCAGGCAGTCTTTAATACCAACGAGCTTGATACTTCGATTGCCGATGTCAGAATTGATGTAACTTTTTAACGATGTCTACTGCGCTACTGGACGTATAGCATACGTAATCAGTGAAGTTGATGATATTATGGCGATTGTAATACTGAATTGTAATCCATTTACGTACGTTACGAAACACGTATACTTTTTAAAGACGGCTTAAAACATCTGTAACATTTTAACGATGTCTGCTTCGCTACTGGACGTATAGCAGTGCAATCCGTCAATGTTACTTGCCGACTTGCGACTGTCATTTCGAATCGAGCGAGGTAACCAGTAAAGTTGATGCTATTTCGCGCCTATTTCTCGATATTGACGAATCTCATTTTAAGGGGTAGATTATTGCTGGTTAGTAGCTGTCCTAAGAATGACTTTCATACGATCAGATAAATACATATTAATTTTCAGTTGCATTAAATTTGACCGTCTGGGCTATAATGACCCAACATGTAAGGTGGTCAAAGCGAATTTTCCATATTGTTAACTCGTTCACCAAAACTTGGGTGTGTCAAGACAAGCGATACAAATCTTTTAAAAATGATTTGCCCGAGGTTAAGAGTAACTAGCTTCTATTCAAGGGTGGTTTCTATTCAAGAGCTGCTTTTAATCAAGAAAATAAAGTATTGGGAAATTTTCCAAGGAGATGCTAAAAATCAACTTGGGGTTCGTTTGCCTTGTTTCTGGAGGTGGCGAAATTTTGTAAACTTTTTGATTTTTCCTAGAAAGTTTTTCTTTCAATTTCCTTTTATTTTAACTAAGATGATTTTAATTTATAACTGTTTTTAATTCGTTACAGAAAATGCGACGTTTAGGCGATTGTTATTTGAGGACAGAGATAATTGTAGTTGCACCTGCTATAGCTGACTAATAGTGGTGAGCATGAGCGAAGTACAGCTTTTAACATTAACAATGTTTTAATTTCAAAACGGAATGTTCACTTCACTGCCCAGCAAGTAATCGGTTTTTATTATAAAGCAGATGCCTCCACATGCATGGATACTGTAGTACATTGGTTAATTATAACTTTTGACTTATTGATTAACTTATTATGAAAAGGCAAATGTTTGAAAGTGCTGAACTACCGTTTAAAGTGTATCAAGTATCATCTGGCGCTTGTATTATTACTACTGTCATTGCTGAAGTGTATGATTTCCAGGCATAAATTATCATTTTATTAATAAGGTCGATGCTAAAATGAATTTAAAAAAATCACGATCACACGCTACAATATTTAATCAAACAACCCACATAGAATCGAAATAATTAAACTAATGATAATAACGTCATGTGAGGAAACTAACCAATAACAGACAAACGTTTGAGAAAATTTATAATAAGGGTTAAAAAACGAAAAGGAAATAAACATCGGGTTAAAATTAAAATATTCGATCAATATCAACAGGAAATGAGCCCATATTTAGATCAATTTCATTTTTTGAGACATCCAAGGTAGAGAGACATTGTATAGATGGAAATATAAAGATATACTGGAATAAATTTTATAAATTTAAAGGACAGACAATAAAAGCAGGAAATACATTTAATTGAAATCAAATATTCGTTTGTACAAACAAAGTAGTTTAAGACGACAAATTTGATTAAAAAATTTTAAGCTGACGGAAACGACGTAAAAGAATTCCCAAGCACAAAACATCAAATTTCAGAATGATCGCTCTTATGACGTCAAAATTAAATGCCAAATGATTACTGATCAAAATTAGCAAATAAAACAATGAAGATAAAAAAGATTTCGACGAATCACTAAATAAATTAAATGAACTGTCAAACACATCCAGATAAAGAAATCAAAATCCAACAAAACTTCAGATGGAAAGGACGCAAGGGTATCGTCGTATTCTGTCCATGTTGGTTGATACTTGCCATTTGTTGGTGGCTAGATCATAGAACTCAACTGTTTTGCCATCACACCTATAAAATATATAAAGTAAACTATTAAACACAAAATGTTGGCAAAATGATAGATAAGTCCATCAAAATAATTACTGTACCTGGTTGTATATAAGTTAATTATTGGAAAGCATGTTATCCAGAATATATTAACCATAATAAACAGAAAAGCGAACCAAAAACGATTTTTATCGCGTTATTTGAAATACTCTGGAACTGAGATTAAATTAGGTACCAACTTGGTTATAAACTACTGCAGCAAATCTTCTGCCGAATCATACCAGACTGCCTAACCATTCACAATCAGACAGTCACAAGCTACTTCCACAAAGTAAAACTCCTTCGCTAGTTATGTGAAGAATGCATTTGGCTAGATAACATAATTGTTTTGCTCGATGATGTCATAATGACCTAAAACATTTAACAATATTGGCTTTGTGACCAATTCAAACATTTCTGAGGTCTGCTATTGCCACTATAATGCTGTGGCTCCACCGGTAGTAATTTAAAATTATCACTGGATTTTTCGGTAAAGATTTAAAAATTCGTATTGGTACTGAAACGCACTGATCGCTGACAATTTCACTGAGTGACAATTTAAAATTGCTAGTTGTGACACAACCGGTGATGATTAAATTGTCATAGAGGTCATTCTCATATCGTGAAGCGACACTTAATCGAAAGACAGTTTATCGAACGACACTTTATCGAACCGACAGTTGATCAAATCAACCTCTTCAGAGCTAACAATTGACAATTATAGTTATCACTTTTTATGTGATAATTATTTCTGTGATGAAATGAAATGTTTTTAATTGATTTCCCAAAACTCATCATGACTTTCCCTTCATCTAGTCTACTGGTTCATGGACCTCAGACATTTAGCTCTTAGTAAAAGTACATTTATGAAATCATAATATATAAATTAAACAATAAGGTTACGTATAATAATTACGTATACATACAAATACTCACCCTCCAAACACCCAAATAAGGCCATCCACTACACAAGCTGATCCATCCCATCTTTCCTCATTCATAGATGGAACATCAATCCAAGTTTTTGTGTCCAGGTTGTATTTTTCAACAGAAGAGAGACCATATCCACCTGATTTAATTCATTTAAAGAAAATGACATGTCATAAATCTCCTTAAACATTTGAAAGATATTTACACTTGCAGCAAGACTCACCTATCGCGTATATTTCGTTGTTTAATACAACAGCAGTTAATCCAGATCTGCAGGTTTTCATCGGTGGAATATATTCCCACTTTCCATTTCGTGGATCATAACATTCTGCTGTGTTTGTTGCATAGTTGCTAACCCTTCCTCCAAGCGCATAAAGCAAACCTTTCAAAATAAACCATCAATCAATCAATCACGTCATTTGTGCTTGAAGTTCGAGCATAATTGCTCCAGCACTTTATGAAGGAAAAGTCAAATCCTTTGCAGTGGTGAGATTTTCTTTGACCATTTCCGTTGCTTATTTTATCTTTTGCTGATTTTTGTAAATTTGTTTCAAAATACACGGAATATGATTTTAGGCGCCAAATTTAAAATTGTTGGAAACATGATATCTATGACGTCACACAGACTGTTATTTCAAATCATAGAACATTTAACACGTGACCCGCGGGTTGATCTTCTATTCTCTGAGCTGCGTTTTGCATCGATTAAACTCTTGGACACAAAAGACCACGTCGTTTGTTTCTGCGCTTTTTGTTGTGACACATCATCAACCTTTTTACATGAGTAAGCCTAAGTGAGTCGAGTCAAGCCAGCGACGCGTGTCGCGTGCGAGTACATATTTCTAGTCGTTTTGATATTTATTTACATGAGTTAATTCCTTGTAAGTTGAAACGTTTATCAAAGTTCAGCAACAACACTAGACCATCGTCTGGACCTGAAGTAAAATAAATTTCTAAAATTCCTAAACGCCACAATTTTTTCTCAAGAAAGCGACCAGACAGACGCGGAAATCGTTTTCATTTTTCACTTTTTTAAACGAGAGAAAAGTAGTTTCCAATTCGGGACGAAATTTCAACAACCGAGTTCCGGGTATAAGTGATGAACCCGGTTTTTGAGTTTTGAGAAAAACGAACTTTTTGCGAAAATCAACTCAAAATTAAGGTAAAATCAACATCATTGTAATATAGTGAAATTTGCACAATTCGTCTGCGTTTAATTTATTAATTCATTTTTGTCGATCCAGGCAAAATTGTGAATATTTTCAAATTTTCTGGTTCGTTCAATTCGGTTTTGCCAAATTCGACTAGTTCGGCAATTTTCTTTTACTCCAGCAATCATTTTGGTTGTCAAATTTTGTCATGAACTTTGAGTAAACCTGAACATAAAGACTCAACGACATGAGAGAACTTACGCGATCAATGCATTTTAATTGTATGAATGTGTGAGTTTGTATAATAAATGTAATTTAAATGTTTAATTGATGGTGTTTTTATGTTGTGAGTAAGCCCTGGAGAGAATGCACTGTATGTGTCCATATGTTATTACTTGTTTGCATATTGCGCATTTCATAACCTATAGTACACCTGATCATGCGAGCTCAAGCTTGCGAAAGCTCGTGTTAAGTAAATAAAAGGTCTGAAGTGCCAAGTTATATTCTGCTTGTTAATCAAATTAACAAAGTTTCTTTTTTTCCTGCTTATGACGCAATACAAATTAATACCCAGGCTGCCAGTAAAAATATTGCGCAAACTAACTATTGTGATGAAATAATCACCAAATATCAAACAATAAATTGCGTAAATACTATACAGCGACTCTGCTATGATTGAAAATTGTGAACGCCAACGTTTTCCTGGATTTGTCCAAAAATCCGGATGTTAACATTTTAAAACCCAGGTTTCGAGAAATAGAAAAGGACAGAAAAATCCGTGTTTCGGGTTCGGGAGAGAAGTGCGCTCATGAAACGAGTTGAACCCGCTTAAAAGCGCTAAGAAGTAAAAAGTGTTATTGCGACCAAACTATTTGATGGTGATGATGAACGCCAAGCAGCTATGTGTAGTTAAGCTTTTAGGAGTATATCCAAGTGTCTGGATTCCTCTGAGGACCATGTGCTCACAAGAACTCATATTAAAGAGTTACAACAAAGACATGAACACGAATGAGTATAAGAAAATAGCAACCTTGTGCATTTTATTGTGCTTTAAATTGGACCTGTGACGTAACAAGGACCGATATCAAGCAAAATAAGCGAATAAGAACGCGAGTATCTGCTTCACGTAAACCGCGATCACCGGGCAGGTGCCGGTATGGTTTTATCAATGTGGAAACGAACGATTGGTGATTGGCAACTCTCAATTTACTTTGCCAACTTTGACAAAAGTTTACTTCAAACATCAAAATAATAAACTCACCTCGTGCACTGTCCAATGCATGGTAAGTTCGCTTGTTATTCATATTTCTTATCGAAGACCATTTCCTCTCTTCAGGATTGTAACTTTCACATGATGATAGATGACCAGTGTCATTGTAACCACCAGCACAATAAACAAGACCTACAAGTCATCAGGTGAATATTAGTAGAAGGTTCTTAATATTCTATTTATCTATTAATCAGTTATGGCAAGTGTGCCGGAAACAAAACTCTAGAGCATGTGATTCCATCAAATTTCCTATGACATTTACAACAAATAAATGATAAGAAATTCCAGTTACAGTTCGACACAGCTTTTACAACGCAAATACGATGTTTGCAACATGCGAATGCGATTGGTGTCCTGAAACGAGCTGGAGTGAAAATATTTTTAATCGCCAAAAAGAGCGGAAATGTGAGCGACAAAACGAGTTCTTTTCTTTATAAAAGAAGGTATAGGCCTACACGAATATAGCACGAATAACGGCTTTTTTCATCGATGAGCGAGAGCGTGAGCGACAAGAGAGGTTGCCCACCATCACTGTCTATAATTAGCATGAACTTGAACTTGCACGTCATAATAACTTACCATTCAATAAAGCTGATGCAAATACACCTCGCTTTTCTCCCATAGAAGGCAAGTTGCTATCCCACTTTGGATTCTCATCATTCAAGTCCAACATCTCTACAGAGTTGTAGTAAGGACCAAGCAGTGGCCAACCACCCATCAATAAAATTTGTTGATTGTAATTTACAGCAGATGGAAATCCCCGATCAATTTTTGTATCCTGTATGATGAAACATCATTGCATAAAGTCAACATCAACTGAAATGAATTTACTAAAAATGTCAACTAAATACTGGATATGATGTTATTAATGGAGATGGACTGGCCAGACTTAAGTATAAAAACTATCTGCAGGTAACAATACAATATGAATAAGTCATGGCCCATGGACATGGTCAATAAAGTTTTGTGGTTGAGAGGATTGTACAGTGGCACATAACAACACAGGTATAAACTTTCTGCAAGCGACAATTCATAACAATTGATTCGATCAAGAAACAACAATCTACGGCATTCCACGAACGCAAGGAATGTTTGTTAGCTCGTAACTTTAACATTCACTCTTCTTAGCAGCTTGTCAATTCAAAATGATTATTGGGTTTTGAACATAAAATAGTTTTTCGCGATAATTAAAACACTTTAACATTTCAATATATTCTTGCTTCTCCGTCAATTCTATTGTTACGTTGTTACTTGTCTACCTTGTTACTACTTGTTACTATCTATTGGCACTAGTTATTGTTACGTTGTTTTACGCTTGATTTGTCATTCCGCAGTCTTGTCTGCCTCCGGATGAAAGCGCTTGTCGATTTGTCTGCGCCTTGTCTGTTGCTACAACGAGTGATGATGAGATTCTACCGATACGGGTACGGTTGTGTAGACGTGCCTAGTTTTCATCGTTTTTGAAATACAATCCTATAGTTAACTGCAGGTTTCTTCGAACCAGTACTAGGAAAAAGCCGGTAACACTATTTTATCCAAATTAAGTTAACACTCGCTTAAAGAGGTAAAATTTGAACGTGCATGAGCAACTCGCCGGGCAACAAACGTCATTTACATTTATTTTTAACAATAGACAATGTGACAAAACAATGATCTTAAACTTTGCTCGATTACTCACAATGGCAGGAGCAAGACGAGCAGCATGGATGGAGTTTTGCCTTTTCGGAGCGCATTTCGGTGGTTTCCAATGCTGTGTTTTTCAACAAAAACCTGAGTGTTTGTTAAGAAGGCAAAGCACGTTGTTAAAAGTAGACAGTTATATTAGACAGAAAAAATTTTCCGGTAAATTCGAAATAACACCGTATAAGGGTGTACTTGAGTTTGCGTATCAACAAATTTGTGCCCGTCTCATTGTTATATGTTTAAACTAGCTTTGTCGATCCGCGCAACGATTAGTTTGCATGAAACAGGTCTGTGGTGTAAAAAGATTGGAAACCGCTGATCTAGTGCAAGCAGCAACATGGTTTTTTCTCAAAGCAGTTGTTTCACTTGGACACTTTTCTAAATTCGATCATTCTCGCCGCTTTTCACGTTTTTAATCATTTGCATAATAATTGCTTTGTTTTAATTGTTCTAATAATTGCATTAATTAATTGCTTTGATGACTTTGCTCTGCAACCACAACAAATTGAAAAAATATTTCAGTTCGAACTTCATCTGTTTATCTCTTGAATAAAAGTTTATTTTATATTTACTTATGAGAGAAATCTGCCCGATCCAATTGTTACTGACAGAAAACATAACGATCTTATCTTGAGTCACACTTGGCCATGAACACACAGACACAGAGGAACAAATTATGCTTTCAACTCATTGCAAAGTGTCACAATACTGTGACAACAAGCATATATGTATATGACATCACAATCACACTTCTTAATTGAAACAAATTCATTTATAAAGCAAACATACCGGCATGTTACTCCACTGGTTTGTCTTAGTGTTGAACTTGACAACACTTTGTGGGCAGTTCAAGCCACCAATCATAAGTATCTCATCAGACTGACCTAGAAAAATGTATTCGATTAGTAGTATTTGGTTTCAAGCATTGTTACAACAAAGAAATTCAGTTGTTAAATCTACTGCTGCTGTTGCTACTACCACTAATCGCTTAATCATTACCATCCTGGTCCAGTATATTAAATATTATTGGTTCAACAGCTCAATATTGCCATAATTTTGTTTAGCAAAGAGTTAACTTATATTAATGTACAGCTTATTTCAAAGCTTTCATCAAAGCCTTATAATTTTATGCACTGTCAAAACCATGAAACATTATACAGGGTTAGATACAAACAAATTTTATTTTAAGAAAACCAATATGTACAGAGAAGCCTGGACAACCACTGACAAAAAACTGGACGCATGTCAAAACAATTTAAGTGATTAACCGCTCTCTCACCAGGTTTTGCTTTACAAGGTGGAGCTTCAGAAAGTCGAGAAACGAGTGATTTCACAAGAAGTTGCATGCAATCCGTGGAGTTGCAAACCAATTTCTAAATAATTAAAATTGAACCATGTAAGTACTTTACATATTACGAAAATATACTTTGTCGCCATGTGCGCCTTTTTGCAAACAAAAACATTTTTAAACTTAAATTTTTCAACATTGACTCGTAACATAAAGTAGCAGTACTACACGTCAACCCTATAACAATTTTTAATTTCTTTCAAAAATTAACACAAAACTTGGTGCATGATGCATGATGATGCAAAGAAATAAGCAATGTGTGCAAAAAATTATGCAAGGTACCTCCTTTTGAGCAACTTTTATCAAAAAATCTTTCGACAAATTTTCCAGTTGAATGAGATGAAACAAATCACTGAAGTTTTTCCGTCTTTCATCCAAATCATGAAGTGCCCAAGCAACTACACTCCTGTACTTGTCCTCATCGATCGAATCCTGAAATTTAATCAAGGTTAGGGTGACATCATATGTACTATTATATTATCTCAAATATATGATATGATGTATGTTAAAGCTAAGAATGGTCAAAAATTGGTTGAAGAAATGAAACATTGCAGATAGTTTGAACAACGCCATTTAATATTTTGATTTATTGTCTTAACTTAATAGCGAAATTATATTAACTGCCAAAAATATTTGAAAATTTAAATCTCGTTAGTTTATTCGAGATAAGAAGTGTCTTGCAAAATCTTGTAACAAACATTCAAGGCCATTCATGCATATATGAGCCAGTCTACATCTTATGCTTTGTCTAAAAACAGACAACTTTAGCAATGCCTCTTCACTTTCATTTATAAATAGAGCACAGGGTAATGCACAATTTCTGGAAATGTAAATAATATACCGCAGTGTAACATTTCTAACATGAAAGTGTGCATTACAATTAGCTTCTTGCAATCACCGCATTTCACACAATGATGTAAAAACTATCAAAACAAATTGTTTGATTTAGATACTGCATAAAAATCATTATAAGTCAAAAACATTCCAATTCTAAGTTTATTTCATCACTTTCCAACTTCAACATAGCCTTGACATCATCAACTCCAAGCTCAAGAAAATCTGCACTTTTTAAAACTGCTCCGAGATTTTTAGAAATGAAAGTTTCAGCTGCTTGAACAAGATCACCCATGTTGTATCGATTTGAATAAGATCGAATTTTCAAGCAATTTTCTCCATTGAGAGATGCTTTGAAAAATTTCCTGCAGTTTTCTTTCAAACCTTAAAAAATCTTCCAACTTATTTAGGAATAAAACCTGTCATTTAATTATGATACAAAATCTCTTAACAGTCACTCATTTCATATGTTTATTCAAGCTTCCTGAATTACGTGTTACGTGTGTTATGCTCGGTTGACGTGTTTGTGCCTTGCGTTTCTGCCTTCGGCCGGAGGCGCTGATGTTTGTAATTGCGCCTTGATAGTTGGCGAACGTGTCAGTTTTACCGTTGCCTGAGCTGTGAGCAGACGTGCCTGTTTTTACCCTTTATTTTATCAAATACAATTTTACAGTTTAACTGCAGGTCTATTCGAACCAGCATAAGAAAAGGCCGGTAACATTTGGCGAGCACGGCAGGACCTGCAGTTAAAAAACGTGAAGCAAGAGGGTGACCGAGTTTTATCCAAGATGAATTTTTTTTGCTCTCCTTCGAAGTTTGAACTTGGAGAAAGTTTTATCTCGTTTTTATCAACGTTTGAAAGTTTCTGCGACAGTGTGGACGCAACAGCAGCTGCTCGAAAACATGCTTTTATGGTGAGTTTACCTGAAGATGTTAAGCTGGAAATGATATGCAACGGTGCACGGTTAGGCACCATGAACTATGAAGAACTAAAGTCCAAAGCTGAGGAAGTTACTTGTTGCTCGCTTCGACGTAACAAGGCTAAACAGCAGCTTATACAAAGAGCCCAAGCTCTCGGCGAAACTAATCGAAGTTACGTCAACGCCCTTGTCAATTTCGGAGCAATTGCATACCCGAAACCGGAAGATGAAGGTACGAAGAATGACGTCTTGTATAACGCTTTAATAGCTGGACTGCGTAACAAACATGAAGCAGAAAGGCTGGTCACGTGCAACATGGAGGTGCAGTGTCCAAAGTTTTTAGATGCTGTCAAAAAGCTATTGATGATGGAACCAGCGCATGTGCAACAACACGTTTCCAAAATACAGCCAATCGAGCAGGTCCCATCAGCTTGCGAGGAAATGAAGCAAATGATCCAGGGTCTGCGGCAGGAAGTTGACACCTTGCGTGAATCACTATCGGAGATATCGCGGAGGTCTCGTCTTAACCACAATCATCCCTTTCGCCCCCGGGAATCACGCACGTGTTTTACATGCGGAGAAAGAGGACACATCAGTCGATATTGTCTTCAACGCAACCGCCAGGGAAACGCCAACGGGGCGGGCACAGGTGTCCGCCCCTGAATCCATCACCACAGCCAGAACGAGAATTGGTCACTTACAACCTACATACCGTCTCTGCAGAACAACATAGGTACGTTAACGTTATCATTAATGGTAAGCCCTTGTTTGCGCTTGTTGACACTGGTGCATCAATTACCGTCATATCCCATTTGGCTTTCCAACAATGTTCCGCTCAAGATTTAAATGACTGCCCTTCAAATGTTCGATTTATTGGCGCAAGCGGAACCGTTATCGCGATGGCAGGAAAAGCAAAGCTAAACTTCACCGTTGCCGGAATAGAGGCCACTCGCGACGTTTTTGTTGCGGAAAACTTGTCGGAGTCTTGCATTCTGGGTTTGGATTTTCTTCAAGACCATGGTTGCATCGTTGACTATGATGTGATGACACTCAAGGCTGGTGGAGGAACATTACCACTATTGAGAGAACCAGGTATTTTGCACAGTTCATCGATTGCATTAATTGAGTCACTGCTTATCCCCGCGTTTACTGAGGTTGTGCTGCCCTGTAGTGTTAAACGCCCGACAAAGTCCAAGTCTAACAACGTTTTTATACAGAGATCTGAAAGCCTACTAGACAAATACGAAATCTTAGGCGCAAACTACGTAACAAAAACTAAGGAAAATTTGGTGCCAGTTAGACTTGCCAATTTTACGAATAAAAGCAAATGCATTCCGGCTGGGACAACTGTTGCAGATTTAATACCAATTGTTGGCGAAAATGTTTCGTACATTAATGCCTACTCATTATGTTGTATATCGGAAGAGGTTGACAAGCCAGCGACCGATGATGACGTGTCGTCTCTCGTTGAACAACTGCATCTAAATGATCTTAATTTGTCCGATGTTGAGCGGGAAGCTGTAATCGAAGTAATTCGAAGACGGAAAGCTGCGTTTTCACTCTCTAAACGTGATCTTGGCAAAACCAATATTCTTACTCACAGTATCGACACGGGAGACGCTGCACCCATACGCCAACACCCGAGAAGAATGTCAGAAGAAAACAAACGAAAGGTAGATGAGTTGCTAAAGGACATGTTAAATGATAACGTTATTAGTCACTCACAATCGCCTTGGTCTAGCCCAGTTGTGTTGGTAAAAAAGAAGGACGGTAATACGAGGTTTTGCATTGACTACAGGGCTGTCAATAATTGCACTAAGAAGCATAGTTTTCCTTTGCCACGGATCGATGACAGTTTGGATCAACTCTCGGAGTGCAAATATTTCACCACACTAGACCTTAAATCTGGTTACTGGCAAATACCGATGAGTGAAGGCGACCGTGAAAAAACAGCGTTTACTTGTCATCGAGGTTTATTCGATTTTAATGTTATGCCGTTCGGACTAGCAAACGCACCTGCCACGTTTCAGCACTTGATGCGGATTGTGCTCGATGGGGTTGAATGGAATGGTGCATTGGCTTACCTGGATGACATCATTATATATGCACGCACCTTTCAAGATCATCTGCGCAACTTGGACGACGTGCTTTCCCGATTAGTTGCAGGTGGCCTCAAACTTAAACCGACTAAATGCAATTTGTTCAAAGAAGAAGTTAGATTCTTGGGTCATGTAGTTTCAAAATCTGGTGTATCCTGCGATCCGGAGAAAATCTCTGCGGTTTCCAATTGGCCTGTGCCCTCGTCGATAAAGGATGTAAGGCAGTTTTTGGGACTCGCATCATACTATCGCAAGTTTGTCAGAGATTTTTCCAAAATTGCGGCCCCACTGTACGATTTGACGAAGCCTCAAAAACAGTTCGGCTGGAATGATAAATGTTTACACTCATTCAACTTGTTGAAAGACGCACTCGTGACAAACCCAGTATTGAGATACCCGGACTTTACGCAGCAGTTCATCCTCGATACAGATGCTTCAAATTTTTCGCTCGGCTGTGTTTTGTCACAGATTGTAGATGGTGAAGAGCACCCAGTTTCATACGCAAGTAGGTCTTTAACGAAAGCAGAAAGAAATTATTCCACCACGAGGAAAGAACTTCTGGCAATTGTTTATGGGGTGCAGAAATTTCGTTGTTATCTTGGCACACCTTTTCTTCTTCGCACGGACCACGCTTCGTTATGGTGGCTGTGGACAGCAAAAGAGACATACGGTCAATGTGCGCGCTGGTTTGAAATATTGGCTGATTTTGATTTTAAATTAATACATCGCTCTGGATCAAAGCACTCCAATGCAGACGCACTTAGCAGAAGGCCACAGAGCAGCAAAACAAGTGATTCTAATAGCGTCGAAGTGAATCCTGAGAGGTATCCGTTTGAATTTGAAGAAAACTTTGAAACCTGTAAGACCTCAACGGAAAGTGTTTTAAGTATTGATCTTCGTGAGGGTTTCGGTTGGACTCCTGATCAAATTTCACAAGCTCAAATGTCCGACGAACATCTTTTCGTAGTACTAGGTTGGATTAGATCCGGTGCAAGACCCCCTTTTAAGAAAATTAAGAAGTTGAGCAGTGAGGTTCGACATTACTGGTCTTTGTTTGGAGAGTTTTTTTTAGTACACCAGTGCTTGTACCGCAGTCTGGAAGACACACTGGAAGGAAAACGTCTTCAGCTACTGGTTCCTAAAGAAATGCGTCCGAGAGTCCTGAAAGAGTTACATGACGCATCACATGGAGGAGGACACATGGGTGTTGATAGAACAGCTGAAAGAGTTTCAAGACGATTTTACTGGCCACGCTGGAAAACGGATGTCCGTGAGTATTGTGAGCGTTGCACACTCTGTGATTTACGTAAAGCTCCTTCTAAAACACCAAGAGCGCCCTTGGTACCTTCCGAGGAGTTGGAGCCGATGCAAAGAATAGAGATTGACGTCCTTGGAGGACTTCCTGTGACACATTCAGGAAATCGTTACATACTGGTAGCCACTGATATGTACACTAAATATATGCAGGCTTGGTCTATGCCATCACAGACAGCCCAAGAAACAGCATTTGTTCTCTATCATAACTGGATGACGATTCATGGTGTTCCGGAGCGGATTCACAGCGACCGAGGAGGAAACTTTGAGAGCCAGTTGTTTAAAGAGCTTATTGATCTTCTCGGCTGCAAGAAGTCAAGAACTACAGCATACCACCCTTCTGGAAACGGAGCGGTTGAAAGAGCCAACAGAACCATCCTTTCCATCATGAAGAATTATGTCCAGCGCGATCCACTATCCTGGGATAAATCCCTCTCCTCAATTTGTGCAACCTATAACGCCAGTCGACACGAAGAGACAGGTGTTTCTCCACATTTCCTTCTGACTGGACGAGAATTGAGATTACCAGCAGATTTGATGACTGGACAGCCTTCAAGTCGTCCATCATCATCGGCAATGTTCGATTTACAAGACCGTATGCGACTTGTCCACGAAGTCGTGAAAACGAGACTCGACCAACGTCGGCAATCCATGAAAGAACGTTACGACAAGTCGGTATCGAGACAAGCTGAGTTTCAAGTAGGAGATAAGGTCATGCTGCGAAACACTGTCATATCAAAAGATGAAAAGCGAAAGTTTCACCTCCCTTATTCAGGACCCTACGAAATTGTTGAGACTTTTCCGCCGGTAAATTATCTGATTCGCAACCACGAACGTACGTTAAGAGTACATTTTAACAGGCTAAAGCTAAGCAGAGGAGACCATCATACAGGGATGCCTTCCTATAATCAAGCTAGTTGCCCAGAAGATGTCCCCCAGCAACTAGACATGCCCTTGACTGGAGCTTACTTTTTTAATAGGCCTAACCGATCAAATGCAAATCATCACGAGAGTAACAATTTTAATAACGTTTGCAACTCCCGAAATAACGGTCGACTTCGCCGAAGCCCACGTCGCACTATTCATTACCCAGACGTCGAAACGTATTAATTGTTTATTGTGTGATGCTTGATGCTATGTTGTTGACTACTTTCCTATGATTTGTGTTTTATATATACCACAGTTTCACATATACCAAGTATGATGGTATTTTATTTCGGATCTGTTATATATCGTCTAATTTAGCTATCAATCTCACGTTTTTATACCTTTTGTTGTGTTATTGGCATGAAGGATTATTTGTAACCCACCTTTATTGTGTTTGTACTATTGTTTTGGTATAGTCAAAAAATGTTTGAATTTCTTTTATGACAAGTTATTTAAAATTTTGCTGTGGTTTTCAATGTAATGTTTGTATTTATATTATTTACATAGAAATGCTTTACCTTGATTTCCGTTTGTTTTTATTGGTGTGATAATCATAATTTTTTTGCTACTGCACCGTTTTGCTGTGTTTGAGGAATCGTTTTTGTAAAGTTTTTTTTTGTGGCCCACTGTGGCATACGTGGTCGACAATTTTCTTCAAGATTAACACATTATCTGGGTAACAGAAGTATAGAGGTTGCTTCGTGATTATATTGCAATTTGTCGTTTTATTTTCCATATATTAGCTTATAGCCAGTTATGCTAATGTCGAAGAGAAATTTATTGGAGGGGGAGGAGTGTTACGTGTGTTATGCTCGGTTGACGTGTTTGTGCCTTGTGTTTCTGCCTTCGGCCGGAGGCGCTGATGTTTGTAATTGCGCCTTGATAGTTGGCGAACGTGTCAGTTTTACCGTTGCCTGAGCTGTGAGCAGACGTGCCTGTTTTTACCCTTTATTTTATCAAATACAATTCTACAGTTTAACTGCAGGTCTATTCGAACCAGCATAAGAAAAGGCCGGTAACATTACGTACATTCCATGAATTCATAAACTTGATAATTTTCTCAACATTTAATTGAAAGGAAATATCTTTATGAACTATTGCATTGTACTTCTATACAAATTAGAAAACATTGATTGATCATTTAGTATCAACTTCAGATGGAAAGGACGCAAGGACACCATCGTTGTCTGTCCATGTTGGTCGATACTTGCCATTTGTTGGTGGCTGGATCATAGAACTCAACTGTTTTGCCATCACACCTATAAAATATATAAAGTAAACTCTTTAAAACACAAAATGTACACAAATTACAAACGATGAGTTAATCAAAATTAAAGCTGAACCAGGTTGTATATAGGTTAATAATTGGAAGCATGTTATCCCGAATATACTAATCATAATAAATAAATTACGTAATCCACTTCGGAATAGACGATTACAAAACAATGTGATCCAGGCTTCACGCCAACTTGATACCTCGCCACCAGCTGCCACCGAAGTTTAGGTCAATCACTGTGACCATTTATCGTATCCAATTTTTTATCGGTGTCTATAGTTACAATTTCTGCAGAACTCAAACATTTGACATAAACGCAAAACAATCGTATAAAAGAAACGACACACAATCTCATCAGGTCAATAATGTTTAGTTAGTTTTTTTATCACGTAATTTGAATTATTCTGGGGCTGAGATTAAGTTAGAAACCAAATTGGTGAAAAGCTACTACAGCAAATCTTCTGCCGAATCATACCAGACTGTCTAACTATTCACAATCAGACAATTACAAGCTACGTCTGCCAAGGTAAAAACCCCTTCGCTTGTTATGCGAAGTTTGCATTTGCTGGTAAAGCAATAATACAATTGTTAATATGCTTTATGATGTCATAATGACCAAAAAACATTTCACAAGATCGGCTTTGTGACCAATTAAAACATTTCCGAAGCCTGCTATTGCCACTATAAAGTTATGGCTCCACAGGTAGTAATTTATAACTATCACTGGATTTTTCGGTAAAGATTTAAAAATTCGTATTGGTGCTGGTTTTTTTTCTAAAAACTAGATAACTAGAACGACTAAAGGTCCTTCTCATATATCTAATGTACGTTTCTCTATACCCAATAGCGAGTTCTTCAATAAACTTGTAGCTGCTGATATCTTTTTTATTCAACACATTTCTAACCCACACTCTGTGCTTTATTTGTCTGTATGTCAGAGCAACAGCTATTACCGCGAAACATTCTTCCTCGCTGCTTGAAGAACTGTCACTCTCCATGTCTCTAACTACGAATGATCTGTTCTGCATGCTGGAGTGCTGTTACAAATTTTTATAAAATTAATCTCATTATCAGCTAACAATTGACAATTTTAGTTATTACTTTTATGTGATAATTATTTCAGTCATGAACGATGATATTTTACCTCAAATTATGAATGGTGGAGCCGCATTTAAAACACTGGTAATTGAGCGGCAACACCAGTTGTAATTTACATTAAGAAATTGTTACTGAGAAAATTATCACTGGAATTTTAAACTGTCATTGTTCGAGCCATAGATTAACTGAGCATATTAATGAAACAAATTTTTTAAATTCATTTCCCAAAACTCATCATGACATTCACCTTCATCTAGTCTAGTGGTTCATAGACTCCAGGTAGGCAATTACTGCAGCAGACATTATAATATGGTATTATAATATATAAATAAATGATATAAATTTAAAATAATGTGATTATGTATACCTATAATTACTCACCCTCCAAACACCCATATAAGGCCAGCCACTACACAAGCTGATCCACCACATCTTTCCTCAGTCATAGATGGAACATCAATCCAAGTTTTCGTGTCCAGGTTGTATTTTTCAACAGAAGAGAGACGATTTGAACCGTCATATCCACCTGATTTAATTCATTTAAAGAACATGACAAGTCATAAATATCCTTAAAATTTGAAAGATATTTGCACTTGCAGCAAGACTCACCTATCGCGTATATTTCGTTGTTTAATACAACAGCAGTTAATCCATATATGCAGGTTTTCATCGGTGGAATATATTCCCACTTTCCGTTTCGTGGATCATAACTTTCTGCTGTGTTTGTTGTATTACCATCCCATCCCCCAAGCGCATAAAGCAAACCTTTCAAAATCAACCATCTATCAATTAAACACGTCACTTGTGTTTGAAATTCGAGCATTATTGCTCCAGCACTTTATGAAGGAAAGTCAAATCCTTCGCAGTTGTGAAATTTTCTAGGACCAATTTCCGTTGCTCAATTATTTTATCTTTTGTTGATTTTTATAAATTTGTTTCAAAATACATGGAATATGATTCCAGACGCCAAATTTAGAAATTTCTGGAAAGCACGGTATCTGTGACGTCACACAGACTGTCATTTGAAATCATACAACATTTAACACGTGACCAACAGCTTGATTTTCTATTCTCTGAGCTGCGTTTTGCATCGATTAAACTCTTGAACACAAAAGACCACATCGTTTGTTTCTGCGCTTTTCTTTGTGACACGTCATCAACCTTTTTACATGAGTAAGCCTAAGTGAGTTGAGCTAAGTCAGCGACGCGTGTCAGAACAACGACCTACGCAAAAATGAGTACACGCAATGCGATATGAAGGCTACTGGGTTAGGGCAACTTATTTAAATCTTTTTAAAATACTATCTCAAGTAAGTGATTAAGCCTATGCATGAATTTTCCGTTTCCATAAAACCAATCGAGATATTAATATTTTGTGGTATTGGCATAAAATGTCTCAACAGGTTTCCAAGCTCGTCAACGAGTTCACTTGACACGACCAGGCAGCGTGAACTCGCTTTGAATTCTTTTTTTGTTAAAACGTTTTAAACGAGAGAAAAGTAGTTTTTCAAATTAGGGACGAAATTTCAAAACCCGGGTTCCCGGTGTAAGTGACAAACCTGGTTGTTTTTTAAGGTTTTGAGAAAAGCGGATGTTTTTGTGAAAACTAACTCAATATTAAGGTAAAATCAACATTATTGTAATACAGTCGAATTTTTGTAATTCGTATCCGTTCAATTCATTAATACATTTTTGTTGATCCCGGCAGAACTGTGAATATTTTCATGTTTTCATTTTCGGTTATATCGGCTTTACGTAATTTCATTAGTTCGGCAATTTTATTTTACAACAATCATTTTGGTTGTCCAATTTTCTCATGAACTTTGCGTAACCTCAGCATCCTAAAGACATGAGAGAACTTCCTCGATCAATGCATCAAATTATTATTTACAAATTAATATCAAGGTAACCAGTACAAATATTGCGCAAACTAAATATTGTGATGAAATAATTGCCTAATACCAAACAATAAATTGCGTAAATAGTATACAGCGACGCCATTTTGTTTGAAAATTGTGAACGCCAAAGTTTTCCTGGATTTGTCTAAAAGTCCGGATGTTTACATTTTGAAACCCAGGTTTCGTGTCGTAGAAAAGGGTAGAAAAATCCGGGTTTCGGGTTGGGGAAAACCCGAGTTGGAAACACTTGAGAGAAGTGCGCTCATGAAACGAGTTGAACTCGCTTAACAGCGCTAAGAAGTAAAAAGTGTTATTGCCACCAAACTATTTGATGGTGATGATGAACGCCAAGTAGCTATGTTTAGTTAAACTTTTAGGAGTATATCCAAGTGTCTGGATTCCTCTGAGGGCCATGTTCTCGTAAGAACGAATATCAAGGAGTTACAACACGGACATGAACACGAATGAGAATAAGAAAACAGCAACTATGTGCACCTTTTTGCGTTTTTAAGTGGACCTGTATCGTAAAAATGAACGATATCAAAAAAAATGTGCGAATAAGAACGTGAGTATCTGTTTCACGTATACTGCGATCACCGGGCAGGTGCCGGTATAGTTTTATCAATGTGGAAACGAACCATTGGTGATCTCTCAATTTACTTCGACAACTTTGACAAAAGTTTACTTTAAACACTTTACTTTACCTGAAACATCAAAATCATAAACTCACCTCGTGCACTGACCAACGCAAGCCAACTTCGCTTTATATTCATGTTCCTTATCGAAGACCATTTCCTCTCTTCAGGATTGTAACTTTCACATGATGATAGACGACCAGTGTCATTCCAACCACCAGCACAATAAACAAGACCTACAAGACACAATCAGGTGAATATCTATACGAGAAGGTTTTTGTTACATCCTTCTATGACATCATAATTATTGAACCAATGAAGTCTAAACTGAAGTATTTTGTCAAACACTTTGTTGATTATCTCACAAGATTAGTGAGTGGTGGAGCACAGAATCGCAATTATGCGCCTGGTTCGACACTCGATGGCGCTATCCTACCATAGTAATCTCCTTGGGCAAGGCATTTAAGTAAGCTTGCTCCTGTTCAGTGGTTCTGGTGATCAATTTCAAATCCAGACCAAATAAAAATAAAATTTCAAATTTAAAACAAATTAATCAGCAAACGTAAAAAGACAAGCTGAGTGACTGGAGGAAGACGACTATATTATTGTTATGATAGTTTAATAACTTACCATTCAATAAAGCTGATGCAAAGTTACATCGCTTTTTTCCCATAGCAGGCAAGTTGCTATCCCACTTTGGATTCTCATCATTCAAGTCCAACATCTCAACAGAGTTGTAGTAAGTACTAATCATTCCTTTACCACCAGCCATCAATATAATTTGTTGATTGTAATTTACAGCAGATGGATATCTCCGAGCAGTGTTTGTATCCTGTATGATGAAACATTATTGCATAAAGTCAACATCAACTGAAGTGAATTTACTAACAATATCAACTAAATACTGGATATGATGTTATTAGTGGAGATGGCTTGGTACAAAAACTATCTGCAGGTAACAACACAACATGAATAAATGATGGCCAATGGACATGGTCAATAAAGTTATGTGGTTGAAGGGATTGTACAGTGGCACATAACAACACAGGTATAAACTTTCTGCAGGCGACAATTCATAACAATCGATTCGATCAAGAAACAACAATCCACGACATTCCACGACCGCAAAGAATGTTTGTTAGCTCATAACTTTAACATCCATACTTCTTAGCAGCTTGCCAACTCATAAATGAATTTTGTGCTTTTAAAATAAAATGGTTATTCGCGATAATTAAAACACTTTAACGTGGTAACGTATATTATTGTTGTTTCGGCAATTCTATTTTGCCCCAATTAAGTTCATACTCGAGTAAGGAGGCAAAATTTGAAGGTGCATGAGCATCTTGCCGGGCACCAAATGTCATTTACATTTATTTGTAACAAAAGACATTGTGACAAATAAATGATCTTAGACTTTGCTCCATTTCTCACAATGGCAAGAGCAAGACGAGCAGAGTGGAGCGAGGTGGAGTTTTGCTTTCTCTGAGCCATTTCGACGGTTTTCCATTTTGGTTTTGTTTTTTAATTAATTCCACTAAGGTATTTGGGTTGGACATAGGTGACCTAGTAATAAGTGAAATGGTAAAGATAATAAAATAGCAAAGTTGAAAAGAAAACATGTCTTGATGCAGCGATAAAATCAAACACGCAACAAAACGTAAATTTAAAGTGGAAATGCCTAAGTGGCATGTTGGGGTCAATGGATCTGCTACAAACAGCAACATGGGCTTGCCTCCACACAGTCGCTTCACTTGGAACTTTGCATTCAAATTCGAGAATTCTCGCCATTTTTCAAACTTTTGGAAAACTGGTTTATTTTAGTTTTAATTCTTGTTGGTGACATCTTTCTGTGCCAGGTGTTTTTGATAAAAAGACGCCACCTATTCTAAGGTTAGAATTGGTCATGACCAAACAGATGAACATTGTTGGCATTTAACTTTTTTGTAAGTGCCACAATGCTGTGAAAAAAGGACGTATGTCTATGACAGTATAAAGACTTCGCTTGTTGTAAACCAAAGCATTTAAAACGCAAACATACCGGCATTTTACTCCACTGCTTTGTCTTGGTGTTGAACTTGACAACACTTTGTGGACAACCCGATCTACCAATGACAAGTATCTCATCAGACTGATCTGTTAAAGAAATTACAGCAAACACTGAAAGATCATTAACTCGGATCTCACTAGGTCACGAACTTAAATTTGTTTAACTCGAAGTACTGTGTAGAATAAGCTTATTTTTCCTCTTGTCATTATCAACGTCAAGAACGCGGTCAATATGTTCCCAATAGTGACGTGATGGCATTGGTTGTGACCAAATATTATAACCACGGTTGGAGTTTTCATTAAATATCTCCTCATGGTTTCCACCTTTGCAGCATTAGTGAGTTTAACACAGGCGCATATGAAACTTTTATCATAAAGTCGATACGCGAATGATTTTTCAGAACACGGGAAGGAAAGATTATTTTATCAAATCGATATTTGCGTCAAATCTAGCATCCTTTATTGCGTCATCAACATAATGCTTGACAATAAGGAGGGAGATTAAATAGCACATTTTCTTTTACAGCTTCTTGATTGATTTGTTATTCCTGATTCGTAACAAAGGTAAAACAATCTTGCATAAAGTTAACAATCTAATATACAACAGCCAGTGTCTGTGTAGTGGTTGAAGTTGAAAGGAAACCGAAATAATTCAATTTAAGTAAACACAAAAACAAAAAAAGAGTTCGATAGAACTGTTTTTTAATGAACACTAATGCAGCCTAAATAAGCAATCGACATTAAACCGTTTTAGAAAAAAGTCTGGATTAGTTTAGTCGCTTTTTGTCGAACTTTGTTATCTTGATTGAAAATTTTGTACATGATGATTTAGATTTCACTCTCTAGGGACAGCAATTAAGATGTAGAATAAGAGACATCAATGAAATTTATTCACAAACAATAAAGGATTTTGTTTGTATTTGTTGGTGAATTAGTTTGAGTTTTAGTTATATAGTTGTAAACTGAAGTATTAACTTAAAAATGTTGTCACCAAGTTAAAAAATAACTTATTACCGGGATTTTCTGATATTTTCATTTTTAAAAGTTTAGTTTCCACTTTTCTTGTCATTTCGATACCAGCAATTGATTCTGAAACAAACAAAAAAGAAAACAAATCTTAACCAAAGTAGTTAAAGAATATTTTCAAGCATATTCAAGCTGATTGAAGTAGTCATCCACTCATCATCAAATAATAGTGTCCACTTGCACAAATATTATTATTCTGCTATTATTAACATCTACCGAGCCGTGGATTTATTATTTTACAAATACCGTATAGGCTACAGTTTAGGACGTAGTGTCCCCTATATACAAATGAAATAAAGCGACAAGAAGTTGGGATTTTGATTTGGCCATATGCACACAATTTCTGGGAAATGTGAAGAAAGTTATATCTCAAGACAAAACTCACCTATCTCATCAAGAAGTTGATTGAAATTGTCATCAAAGGATCCTTTGTTGAAGTTGTAGTAGAGCAAGCCCGCTGTCAGCAAACCTGCAATCACCAACATTGGTATAACAGCAAAATGTTAAAACTAGAGATAACTAACTCCTAATAAAAGGCAACCACATCAATTTTTCCACGGAAATAAGGTCACCGCGGGAACAAAATAAAAAATATTAAAATAAGAAAAAGCAATCTTTAGTCAAGTATAAAAAAGACGAGAGTTTATTGCTTGGATGGACAGGTTCAGGCAGATTATTACGACGGATGATATTTTTCTATTCTTCATATAAGCTCGTTTTTCCAAGCAATAAACCCATGTTTTATGTTATGTGTTTAACTTAATTGTTGTATGTACATTCTTGGCCAAGTAAGGATAACGTTAATATATTTATAGCAAAGGGGAACGTTTGAACTTATGAGTTATGAACGTTTAAGGGGTCACTTCCCAATAGAAAGACAATTTTGAGCCGGCAACACGGCGATTGTTACGAAGTTGCACTCAATGCGTCATATTAAAAAAACTACGAAATTTTCCGATGCAATGCGCATGTGACGTCGATGTGGAGTGTTATTTTTATTTTGGCGACAGCTGGTTCCTGGTAAAGGCTAAGTTGTACATTTTGTGTGGGTTTGAATTTTTTGGTATTGGTATTTGTATTTTATTTGTCCTAAAATTTTGAGCTAAAAACTTGTTGTAAAGTTCAGGCAGTTGTTATAGAAAACTGAGTACATGGATTCTGTCCAAATTAAGACTGTAGGCAGTCATAACCTAGGTCTCGTTGCAAGAAAAAATTCAGGCTAGGTTTATGATGTAGTTTTGCGATGGTAGCTTCTTGGTTTAATGTACTTTGCATTGAAAACCATATCTCTCTCTTTGAATTGGGATATGACCCCTTAATGTAGACTATCATACTCACGAAGCCTAGTTGAAAGCTGGTAACCATCAGGAAGGACTCGAATTGGGACGATCTTTTTTGCCATATCAGCCGTGAGTGAAGATTCTCTTATACAATTTTCGCTTGTCTCGTAGTTAAGAGAAAGGAACATCAGAACCACGTGAGCATTCTCGACTGCTTGCCCCATTTTCTCATAGATATTTCCTTTCATCTGTCCCTTGTTGATCCAAACCTGGTACCCAGCATCCGACAAACGATCATGGATCTAGAATAAACCATGTCGAGTTGATAAAGCAACAATTCAACGAAGCGAACAAAACAAAGAAGTTTTAATGACATTTAGTGAATGGTCAATTATTGTCAACATTGTGTCAAAGCGTTGGGAGTTTTTCATTTGTTACGACATCTTCTTCTTTCGTATGAGGTCGGCTCAAGCATATTCAGCTACCAATTGCAGCCATCTCTTCCCTTCCTCGTCAGGGGTCTTTAGGTCGTCTTGGCCTATGGGTGGGTGCAGGACACGACAGTCGAAGAGGATATGTTATGCTGTTTGTGATTCTGCACCGCAAATGCATGATGGTGATGTTTTGAGGCCCCAGTGGTGCATGCATTCGCCGAAACGACCTACTCCAGTTCTGAGGCGGTTCAGGATTGTCCAGACCTTTCGAGGAAGGTCTGCGCCAGCAGGGGTAGTGGTGGAGGGCTCCACATTGAACTGGAGGGGGGGGGGGCAGGACACTTCTTTCCAGCACTTCTTTGTTACGACATGAGTTCACACAATTATGACATCACAATTAATCTCCACATGACTACTTGATTTCAGTGGTTTCTAACCTAGTGTCCATAGAAACATTTCATTGGTTTTAATTGTCTTTATACATTTTAGAGAACGATTTACAGTGAATTTATTAAATGTTTCCTCGATCTATTTCATGCTTTGGTCAGTTACAGCGGCTTACATCTTCGAATCTTACCAAGAATTGTTTTACTTATTATTGAGTAAGCAGTTCATGGAATTATTGTTATTAGCCATTTTAATAGCATAGGACACACCAAATATACGCTCTATCAAACTTGAAATTGACATCAATCATTATTATGAAGTTGAACTGAACATTATTGAACATTATTATGAAGTTGAAAATTATTATGAAGAACTATCATTATGAAGTTAAATATTTTGATGCCGTAATCTCCGCCACTTGTATAATGACACGTGGTAAGTTTTTTTTGAAGTGAGAATTATTTTAAGAATAGATTCTTTCCAAGATACGTACGCCATCAGGTTGGTAGAATATGAATTTCTTTAATCCATAAAAAAAACGATGAAAAAATAGAATCTAGTTTTTTTTACAACCTTTTGAATTCTACGCTATGAGATTGCTCCATTTGACGTCAAAATATGTGCTCAGCAAAGCATGCAACGTAAAATGTATAAGATCCTGTTTTGTGCAGGCAGCGCGTTAAATTGATTAGTTTCGTCTTACATTCAAAAAGAGTTTGAATTAATCAATTAAAAGCAAAATCAAACTGAATTACTGCGTTCACACGCGCTACAAACACCACGCAAACTTTTACGCTGACCACGTTATGTGACCACACGACAGTTATCGCTGCTGGACTAAGGTAGCGCCAACAATGAAGATTAAGCTGTAAGTTCGCTTCGCCTTATATCACGCAAAACATTCTTGTTACAAAGAAATTTATGGTGATATCTTAAATTGTTTGTTAGCAACATAAAATATTTTGTCAACACTTGATCAAAATACCTGAGTTATACCCGTTGATTTTTATTGTGACGTAATACTGTAATGGCCGCCATCTACGTCACAATAAACAAGGACTTGGCGGTGTTTACCACTCCTTTGTGGCAATCACTGCAGTATAACAGCACAAATCATTTCACAAGTAAATTTAGTCACAACTGCTATTTGATTTAAGACAAATTTATTTTTGAATTTACTTCTCACTTAAATAAACTGGGTCACTGGGCAATGATAATAATCAAATGTATAAAAAAGCAAAACGATTCAACGCATATGATTATAAATATATGGCTCCCACTCGAGGAAGATTTATCGAGCAACAGTTGATACAAATTTTCAAGACATCGCAACATAACTGGGCACAACCCACCTTATGCGCCAACTCCTTCGAGTCACTCCAGTTGTAGCTGATCATGATGTGCTTGCTTGGGCTGGAAGTCTACAAAGACAAGATTTCTACTAAAAAGAAAATGAACTTTTAACGCTATTCCCAATGACAGCCCAATGCCTACGTAAGGAGATAACTTTTACTTATTTCTTGCTTGGGTTGAAGGTTCGTGTACGTCACGAACTAACTGAGAAAACAAACGTAAAAGTTTGTGATATGAAGTTGTATAGAAAATATGAAGGTTATTAAAGAACCAACTCTTCATAATAATATGTTAATCAACAGGGTTGGCCGAATATTTTACCGAGCCACCAAAGATTTATCGAAATTATTCACTAAAGATGTTGATGGCTTTAACAATTCACAGAAGTCTTTACCGACGAAATGATTCACAAAAGGACGAGAGGTGACGTATTCAAACGTATGCATACGTCACAACGAAGTGTCTCGTAAGGAAAATATCAAACTTTTCAATGAGCGGAATCAAAAGTAAGTTGTAAACAATAGAAATTAGTTAAGCTGTGTAAGTTGAACCGGTGCCGAATTGAACCGGACACACGGACACAATAACAGAAAATCTTTTATAAAGGACAATCCATCTACCTCGCTATGATCTGATACCTGGTGTTAAAAGCGATTTTAGGAAATAAGGTAAAAAATAATTTCTGCTGTAAACCCGATTGCAATTTACTGAGAATCATGAAAGTATTTGTGCGTTGTTCTCAACTATTCTTGAATACATCAAGAGTAGTAAACAATGTTGTTAAAGTTGCCGAAAATTTAAAAGTTAAAACTGCCATAATAATCGGTCAGTCAATAAAATTTATCAATAACTAAGTAGTACAGTATTAATAAACAATAATAACCAAGCAAACAAATTAACAAGTGACAAACAAATAACAAAAACTTAAAATGATTTAGAAGTAACTAAATTCACACCTATTCACAATTTCACCAATACAAATTTTAATTTTACTTACCGATGGTGACGCCATGTTGTTGCGATGACGTAGTTAATTTAACAAGTTGAACAGGAAAAAACTGATATTTAAATCTTGGCAATAAATGTCTAAAACTGACGAGACAAACAAATAAATGGTTTAACTTGAAATAGTTTGATGTTTCAAATATTGACTAGAAAACTTACAACAAGTAAAGAATAGAACACATTTCGTTTACAAAAGATGCCTTCGTCACGCCATTGTCGTCCCTAGATGAAGTAATACCTTTGCTGTTCAGGTGTGTGATGTTTAGTGACGTACGAACTAACTGAAACCACCACAGTACAAAGAGTCTATTGAAGACCTGACCATGATTTGACCGACTAGGCACTGTATCATGGTTCGCTAAACTTCATAAATGTGACCATGTTAAGAAGTATAATAAAGAAAATATCCCATAAACGATTACAAGAAATCGTGAAGCGAAATCATGAAGCGAGTCACCATGGTTTGATCAACTAAGTAGTAGTATTATTTTTCGCGGAAGTTCTTAAATGGGTCCGTGCTAAAAAGCACCACAATGAAAATACCCAATAAAAGATAATAACAAATCATGAAGCGTTCTTAGTTGAGCAAACGCAGAGTGAAGTTTGTAGAGTTCGTAGCGAGTCGTGGTCACTAATTCGGGGTAGGCTAGGCTTGTTACCGGATTACATGTTTCGGGATCGCCAATGGCGGTTCGGTGTAAAAGTTAGACTTCATAGATGTCTGACTTTAGCTTGAATATATTAATATTATATAATCTATTAAATCTGTAACTCCTTACATACTAACATCAAACAATTGTTTGTATATCAACGTACATTAAAAGACAACAGCCGAGCACAAAGTTGTTACCGCGATGAGCTCTTTTTCATGGCAACTAAAGCATCGCTTCTCTATTGCCTAGAACGTCACATCAGTGTTATATCATAATTGTTGATGTGATCTTTTGGTGGCGTAACGCCAACTCCATTGGTTCAATGCATAAAGAGCGTAAACATCGCACAACGCGGTAAGGGCGGAAAATAGTTTAACTTTCTGACCGGGACTATAAATCTCAAAACAAACAGTCAATTTCGCTTATAAATGCGATCGTTTGCTTTATATTAGGTCTCTAAATGTTTTATTAGTTCATCAAACCATCAAACGAATTTTTCGAACTTATTGTAGCGGCTCCCTTACCGCTACTAGTTTAAAAGATACCACAAATACAAAGTTTATGCTAAATGGTAAATGGTAATAAAAGTCAAAGATCCATATAACCATAGAAGATGGCCTTGCCATGATACCGATTATTTATCAATGATGTAACTGCAAAGCAAGATCTCCTTCATCCCTCATCCGATCATCTCCTTGGTATGATTGTATCTACCGATTATTTATTAATTAATTAAAATTATCAGTAATGTAAGTACAAAGCAATCTCGGTACGCATTTTCATCCTAGTTTCAGTACAAGAGTTTTTCGCTTCCTCCTTCCTTTGCTCTCGTTTTCGTTTCTTTCTTTCTCTTCGCGCGTCCTGATTTTTATGGTTTTCACTGAACGCAGACCTTTTGCTCTAACACGTGGCGAATGAGCGATTAATTATCGTTACGTGGCGTCATAAAATCATGTTGCAAGAAGAGAAACACACACATACAGAGATAGCAAGCGGAGTCAAATATCCTTTAGTTTTATCTCTTGACAGTTGTAACTTGACAGTGGCAGTGACACGGACGAGCAGGGAAGAGAATGCCGAAGAGAATCGATTCCATTTATTCAAACAGAAGTACAAAACTAATTGTGGCGGAAAATAATTAGCTAGAGTTGTGGCAGTACCGCCATTTCTCCTGCCGTCATTTTCCGTCGTCCCCAATACAAGATAGACGAATTAATTATTATTCTATTACTATAGTAACTATACTATTACGCTAACTATTACTATGTGAACTAGTTGCAATACTAGCAGAACGAATATATGCTCGAACAACGTGCAATATGCACAATCAACGAACCGAAAAAAGCAGCAATTGTAATGCATCATCCATTTCTTACTGAATAGTTTCATATTAGGGCAATACGATATCAAAACTAAAGATAAATAAAAAAGGTGTTTGTTAATGGATAACGACTCATCGGCGAGTTTATGTCGAATATGTATTGGGCAATGACATTAGATTCACTGATACTTCATTATACTACATGGGGCTTATAAGCTATAAGCTATAACACGTCACTAAGAAATAAAGATACAATTAAGTGACACGAAGCGCAGTCGTTAGAAAACGTCCGACAAGAAATTGTTTGCCGGCAGCTTAAAGAAGCGATAAGTCATGACATTTGATAGGAAATTTACATTATGGAAATTTAATTTTATGCTTTACTCTTGACTTTCATTTCTTCATCCCTGTATTCGTCATGCTTGACATAGGCCTACTATGATAGCATAACAATAATGACGTCATGATTCTAGAGTTTCAGCATTTCAGTTCCAGTGTTTCTATGAAAGGCATTTTTTCGCACTCAAGCAAGGACGATTTCACAATTAACATTGTTTCTTGACGTCATGCATTCCAGCCAACAGGAATCCGGCAAAATATCCGTTCATTCCACACGAAGCAAGTTCGCCTCAAAACGCAGAGAAAAGAGAAGATTTAAAGAGAGAGAAATTTTAAAATCTGCCGCTTTCCATTCCAGGCGGATTGTGTTTTCTGCTGATTGTCTCGGGGCGATCTAGTTTGGTCTCTTGACTCCTTAGCATGCGCATTGTTGAGGGCAGATCGAGTGCAGCAGGTCAACTACAGTAGGATAGCTATAGGCGGTTTGTAGAAGGTCATCGTCTTTTTAAGCTTAGACTATGTTTCGAGAGCATGTTTCCCATTTCCGTGGGATGGAAAATCGTATGAAACAAGCGAGATGTTCATTCACCTTACTGCAAATTGCACTTAAAAGCATTATTTTGTAAAATAAGCATCATTTTGCAAAATAAGCATCATTTTGCAGTGTATTGGCTTACTCTCTGTATAGGTCAGATTATGATGAAGTCAGATATAACTTCGGTTTAGCATATTGCGCGTTTAATACGTAGTTTAATGTATTAAATTCATTAAATACGGGCGCCGAACTGGATAATAATCGCTTAATTTGTTTTATTGCATAAAGGGCGCAAGTCCCAAACCATAGTCTTATCATTTGTAAAGATAATTAATACTTCGGTTTATTGCATAACGGTTTATTGCATAAGCCGCTTAATTGAACAAAAAATACGTTGATTTATTTAATTATTCAAAGTTTTTAAACGATAAAATTAAAAACAACGCGCACTGGCAGCGCACACGCAATGCGTAAGCTTTGTGACTTGTACTGCGCTTTATTACGAAACACTCAAACCAACGATTCTCAATTTAAGCATTAACACGTGGCTGTCAATAGACAGACTTTAACATTTGCACTGTTTTAGTTTCATGTAAGCGTTGCGTTAAGATGATGCCGTAATATGTGAAGAAGTTTACGAAACACACAAGTTGAAAAAGACGACAAAAATAACCGGCGACACCAAAAAATAAAGAAGTTCTACATGTACTTCATACAATTCGCCAACGACTACAGTTTTAAGGGGCGGACATGACCACATTTGTTCGTTTAAACCAGGGGTTCTTAACCTGTGGGTAATTACCCACTAGTGGGGAATTTGAGGATTTCAAGTGGGTAACGAAACACAATGTTAAATCTGGAATCAGATTTGCGTTGTGCAATCTCAAAAATAGAGCCTGACATTGACTCGATCGTCGCAGAAAAGCAAGAACAAAAATCGCATTGACTTTGTTTGAAACTACGTAAACGTTCTTTAATGTTATTCTTCTCATTGAAATTGTTCTTTTTGTTAAATACCATTGTGCTTTGGGATATGTCACACAGGTCACTAGGATTCATTTTGATTTTTCAGTCAGTTTTAAAAGTATGTGGGGAATATAGGTTTATTAAGGTGCGGAAGTGGGTAATGAAAAGAAAAAGGTTAAGAACCCCTGGTTTAAACACACAAATGCAAGAAAGCATGTTTTCATGTTTTGCGTGCTTGAATGAATAGTGATTATGAATGATGATCCATACATTAGGCGTACCGGCCTATAAGGCGCACGATCAATTTATGAGAAAAAAAGATTTAAATTGCGCCTTATGGTCCGTAAAATACGGTATGTGTGAAATAGACGTATTTCAGTAATCGTTGCTGCTGATTTTGTTAGATTTGTTTCGTTTTTTTAAGCGAATAAAATGAAAAAACCAACAATAAATAAAAAATAGATAATGATTGAATAATGCGTATAAGAATGTCGTTCCATTTTTTTGCCGTAAACTTTGCAGAACTAAAAGTAGGACGTATGGTAGAACAAAGAACATGATCCCAGCGATCCGTCGGCAGAAAAAAGTGGCAAAGCACTAAGACATAAATAAAAATACAATTGTGCCATAAGTGGTAGGTTAGCATAGCCAGCAAGTCTAGAAATTTTATAAAAAGCAAAAACTTGTAACATGGCTGTTGTCGCAAATAACGTTGATTAGAAGTGTATTTTATTTTATTTTGTGGTTTTACAGCAATACTTGACACGGGGAATTCCCAAATATTTGAACCCATAACTTTTCCGCCTTACATTTTTTAAACTTCGGCGCTTGCATTCATTTATGAATGTCCAGACTTGAGGCTTATCAGGGAAACTCCTAGAATTTATTCATGGAATTTTAAATATTGTTTCTTTTGTGCTGATTGGTTGATACTATGTAGAGTTGTATCAGAAAGTACAGTAGAATTCGCCTATAGTGACTTTGGCTATAGTGACACCTGTTGCAAAGTCCCGTTTGCAAACCATATGTTTTGCATAGAAATGACTTTGCCTATAGTGACTTGGTGTATAAGAACACTTTGCTTACAGTGACACCACATTTTTGTCCCTTGGGCTCAAAAATTTCCGTATAAGGACACTCGTTAGTTTTTGATGCAATAATATATACTTTATCCATGCGCAAGCAAGATAGAAAAGGTTTATGAGCAGGCTTCATAATTGTGATGTAATAAAAGCGTAGGCTACTGTGGCTACTAGGCTAGTTCCAGGCTTTTGTTCTTGTGAGTTGTGATCTCAGTTCTCTCCGCATAAGCCAGGTTGATTGTCATTGCATAGCTTGCCGATCTAGCACAAATTTCTAAGTTTGTACAATGCCACTAAAGAGAATTTTAAGAAGAAATTTTAAAACAATGTAAAATACCTCATATATAATGGATATCGCATATAACGGACGAATTTCACTGGTCCCGACTGGTCCGTTATATGTGAGTTCTACTGTAGTCATCTGCGGCCATTTTACCTTGACTTCGTCTATAGTGACACTTTTTCCGCGGTCCCTTCAGGTGTCACTATAGGCGAATTCTACTTTATTTGAACGTTTAAGAGCATATTTCTAGGTATGAATAGTATAGGCCTAGCAGGCTCTTTACTGAAACAACTTTTTCTATGTGTAGGCTCTTGGGCAATAATAATATCATAGGATTGTGTTTTACTATCAGCTATAGTTGCAGTGAGTTTCATGATGACACCTTCGAGACAATAATGTTACTTGGCAGTGGTAACAATGGTGCCAGTTTGTGGATGGGAACTCGTAAACAGGATTTCAAATGAGATAAGTGACAATTTCTTGCTTACTAAATTGTAACTGAACCATTCTAGAATGCGTATAATTTAAGCAGTGGTTGTATGCATTGGTGTTTAGTAACCAGGCTGACTACTTGTGTAATTTTCTTGTACTTTGGCTTCTAAAGTACTTTTGTTCATGGGTGTTTCTATTTTTAATTAGTTTCTCTTGTATTTGGCTTGTAATGCTTAATACAACAGATATGCTTTTGAGTAAAGGACTTAAACAGGAAATATGAAATGTTTTCATATTATTAGGGAACACTAAGTTCATAATCATTTGCTCAAGTGACGGCAGCACGGTTAAGAAGCTGTGACTTACATTTTAGCACTTTACCCGGTATATTCGTCATATAAAATCTCTTTGTAAGACATGTCCTTGTCATTGCAATGATCTGAATTTTGTTTTAGTTGATATACTATCATACTCAGGCTAATAGTATGTATGTACAATTGTACATGCTCACAGGCACTCAATACTGCAAAAATTTACTTGGTTTACTTAATCAACACAAACATTGTAAATTCAAATCATTCGGTATTATTTTCAATTCACTTTAAAATATTTCAAAAGATTGTTAATTGTCTGTAAATGAAAATTTACTATTTAATATTGGTTACGACAGCTAGTTTCTGAAGTGTTATATTTGCAGTAACGTCGATGATGAAGCCATGAAAGTTGTGAGCAAATTTGAGCATCTTATAGGCTAACACTGAACATCTCGGAATGTTCACAAGTTACTGATAAAGGTGTTAATTTTATTGCTGACATGCCTTGTCAGATTTTTTTTTCTTATCTACAACGTCCAACAATTAAGCGATAGGTAACACATCTTGTAAGGAAGAAATTTATTTCAAAGTTTGTACTTTCATGTACGAGAACTACCATATTACATAATAATTAGGGCCATTTTTATATGACCTTAAAAAATCAATAATATGATTTTATTTTTTGGAAAATATGACTTTATATGACTTAATGTGAAAATCGAGTATTTTTACATGCGAACAACGTCACTCACGGAACTAAAGAGTAAAACATACGCAACATAACAGTAATACACATCCATTTCTATTTTAAACCACTGTTGTAGTACAGTTTCATGTAGTGTGGAATGTTAGAGTCTTTGAAGTTACGATTTGGACGTAAAAATGACTTTAGTAATGAAAATGAGCGCTCCACAGACGCTGATGTGGGTTGACACTTCTGCAGTTTTGCATAAAGCGCTGGTGAAATGTCTTGTAGCTCCATAATTTGTTTCACATCGTTTTTGTCCAATCGCTTCTTAATGTAATTTTTGAGCTCAAGCGAATCTTTTCCGAAATAAAGGGCATTTAGATCAGCATGGGCCTCTTTGATGGTGTACGTACAACTTTCCATTTTGAGTATTAAGTTTGAAATATTGTTGCAGTGGAGGCATATTTCTGTTAACTGACTAGTCAACTTTGGATCGTTGACTGAATTTTTGATGCTCTTTACAATAACTCCTTCACCTTCCCATGCATTGACTATTTCTATTGACTATTAGGGGAGATTGTGAAGTCCTTAAATTCATTTACAATCGCTTTGACTTTCGCGGCATTTGATTCTTTCACTTTTGGCATGCTGAACCAGATATTCTCTCTATGTCTAAGTCTCTGTATATATTTAACTGTTAAATTCTTCAGTTTGCTACTAGTTGTACTGTATTTGTATATAACTAGACCAAGGTTGAGCTTTTTAGCTTGCCTACCCACTGACTGAACTTCACATGACGTCCCACTTCAATGCACAGAAGTAGAACAGATTGTGTTGCAACACAATGCAATGTGTGAGTGTGACCTCATAATGCAATTTGTGACCTCATACAATATAGGTATGTGACTGTAAGTGTTATGTTCAATCAGAAATTGCCTTATTTTCTTAGTGCTTCATTGCTTCACCGCTTAGATTGGTACTTTTTATTTAAAGTATACAACGATATGACTTTATAACTCAAAAATATCACTATATAACTTAAAAGGCTGATTTATGACCTAACCAGTAAAATATGACTTTATATGACTTCATAACTTTTTTAATATACCGATACTATGTGATTTTAGCGTTAAAGTTGATTTCACGACTTACTGATGCATAGAAAAAAATAGGACTTTAATGACTTTAAATGGCCCTAATAATAATAGATAGATTACACTGGTCAACACGATTTTTTGTGACAAGGATTTGACAACGATTTTAGGCTAATGTCGAAAATGACAATCATTTTTCTCAATTGGCTCTAATTTTCGAGATATTTAGATTTTTCACTTTCGGAAATTCCACTCATGTCACACAAAGCAATACTGGGTTTCAGTAAGGTTGCACTACATCTACTTTAACGGATGGTTAGATGGATGGATAGCACGTAAAGGATTTGAACAATAAAGTAAACTAGAATTCCACAAATAAAAAATTAAGATGAGCATTAGCTTGTTTTATATTCGTAATCATTAACCAAATAAATATTAAAGCAGTGCGTGCAAATGTATATATAACTACTACTCTGTACTGAGTATGCGTCAATGGAGTGCCAGGTCTCCCTCGCACCTAAGTACATTTTTCTGCTGCTGGACGTGGCCTTGCTACTTTTAGTTGGTATTCATTATGCCTCCTTATCGCATCATCTCCATCTCTATGCAATTAACAAGAATCAGTAAACAATAAATTATCACACACCTATTCCATATGCACCGAGATCAAAGCATAGACTAATTTGTAAAAGCTACCAGCCTACCGCCATATGCTTGACTCACCTCATGAGATGTAAAGCTTGTCTAATGCAATCGGCACAATGCAAATTCCATATCGTCCAAGCATGCGTTCATTACACTTGTGTGCAATTAATTGCCTCCCAAAATCAAAATCAGGTTCAAACACTGCTTGGTGGTTGACATTAGCATTGAACAGTCAAAATATTGAATCTAGCATATCTACAATTCTACACCCTCCCACAGCACCGGTATAATATCCTGGTATGAATGGCAGTTACGATACTTCGGTAGTTGCAGATGGATAAATGTTTGGCATTAGGTGCATTTGTAACTACTATTATTATGCTACTGTATTTATCACCAGGCACACAATCCAGTTGGCATCAGGATGACCCTGTTCTTTGATTTGTTTGGAAAAAGCATAGTTCGACTTTTAATGAAAACTAATATTTCTTTCGTTACTTGGTTGACCTATAACAACTAGTTAAATAATGACATAAAACTGTCTCCTGAATTAGGTAAATTACCTCCTGATGCTCACAGCATTGCTTTGATTCATCAGCATTAGTTCAAGGTTTGTCAAGTTTAATGCAATAAATTTTGCAATACCTTAAAAACATTTATACAAATAAACTAACCAGTGCTTGCCATTGAGCGGTAAGTCTTCAACTAACAGACGAACGTGCTTAGAAATAAATTCCTTCCATAAGTAGTTACAGCAAGTATTGGGATACTTGTCATGTTGTTGCATCCCTAAGACATTTAACATCTTTATCTTATGTAAGTGACTAAAAACCTGTATAACCATTAACAGTTCAATCAGACAAAAGTCCCTAAATAGCAAATCCTGCCGCTTGGCATTCCTTAAGAAAACTTTTGTGCAATTTATGTAACCAGGAACTGCCCACTCCATAGCTAGTCAAATAGCTAGGTTTGCTTTTACATCTTTTAATGGCATTTTCTTCAATAAAAACAATGATATTCTCGCTATCAAACCCCAACGTAGACTGATTTTACACTAGCTCAGCACCACACAGACGAGCGCAACATTCCCACAAAACAAACTCCACGTGACAAAGGATTCCCCGTGGCACGCTAAATACATTACTAATTGGGCCCACGGGCTAACGATTTGAGACGTCACGAGTATAAACAAGTAAAACACGGCATATCGTGAACATGCATATAAATGACTATTGTGAACAACACTGAAATAAAACAAATATAGGCTACGTAACCAGACAAACATAAAAATGATACAACAAAAAGAACACGTCCGACTAAATCAATCAATAAAAAGGGGTTCAGAAAAACAGTGTACATTGAGATTGCTATAAAACAAGTGCCTAAAATAAATCTCGTGACATTTACACGAACAAAAATACTGCAACCTATAATGGCTTTAACAACGAAAGAGATTTTTGCAACTCCTAAATGTAGGCCTTTAATAGGACCCAAAACTGAGTTTCGTGTTCAACCCATCCATGTTTCTAGGATTCGCAATTTCCAAAGTTACTATTAGACATGTGACTATAATTTTTTACTTCCATTAAGTTTTTTGAATAGGCTTGAAAAACTTGCATGAGGGAGGTCTAATGCTAGAGCCTTAAAATATGTGCAGTTTTTCAAAACTTAAGTGAAAGCACAAAGTAACCAAAACACAAGTTGCAGCATGCACTTCTGAGTGGGACACAGGTCTATGATTTTCTATTTGTGATTATCATTTCATAAAAACATCACTTCCTGTGATGCTTACCTGTGTATGCTAATTCTGTCTTGTGCATGTGATTGACAATTTCAAAAATAATATACATTTTCTGTTTTGTTAATTTGTTTTTCTTGGTATACCATTGTTCAGATTCTATGTATGTTTACTGTCTCATTCTCTCTTCACTCTTTAATACCATACAACTCCTGTATTTCATCAAGTCAGCTTCAACATAAATCTCTGCTGATTTCTAAAATGCATCAGCTCATGTGCATTCAGGTGGTTTATTTTCAACTTGTATAAAGTGAATACTTTACAAATCTCTTCAGTTTCTTTGGCTCAATAGATTAAAGACGTGGGTGGTGCTGTCTTACAAGACATGATCATTTCAAATTCACTAGAACACAAACATCTTCAACTGTCATTGTGTAAAGATCAATTGCATTCTTACCATTGTTAGTGAAGTACAAGACACAAATGACAATGTTGTCCCACAATCCATCACTGATGACCTTCAAGAAATAACTAACAACCAGTTATCTGCCTATGATGCAACTCAACCATGAATGAACGTCGAAAAAGCCCAAACCTTCCACTAAATGACAACTACGAATGAGGCATTTCGACTGAGAGTAAACATAGGAAAAACTTGCACTAGATCACTAGATAGTAGATAACCCTCCCCCCTCCCAGGACAACTTACAAAACCAACTCATGAACCAATCTTTGTCCTTGAAGCCCCTTTCAAGGGTGGACTTGAAAGGTTCATTTACCCTCAAATGTCTTGATGTGATTTAAACTATTGATGTTCAAATCCATAACCACCCCAGCTTGAAAAATGCCTCCAATGGAAAGCAAACAATATTTTTAGAACTTGAAATGGTGAAATTGCACTGAGTCAGATGCCAATTGTTCCAGTTGTTATTCTTCGATTTGATTATTGGCCAAGTTTCAATTTGAAGCCATTGCCATTGACACGTACCGAGATGCCATTGATTTTCATATTGTTGCAATTTCTCTGTTGTACACATGCCTGAGATGTTATTTTATTTCTATCTCTTACCCTGTCAATTAAATTTGTCAAACTATTGTACACTGTACTTAATGAGATGCTGGTCAAATTTTCTTTTCTGGCAATGTTTTAAAAAAAAAGGAAAAAATATGAAAGTTGTAAAAAAAGCAAAGAGAAAAAGTCAAATGAAAAAAACTGTCTAAAAAAAGATTAGAAAAACATTGTATCATATAAGTCTTTTTATGACCATTCTAATTCATATGTATTGTTTATTATCGCAAGCTTTTCCTGTGGTCCACTTGGTCTAGACATAAATTTTAGTTTGTGCTTAAGTCTTTGCAATTTTTATGGTTCTGTTTTTCACCTCCACTCAGCAAGTTGAAAATAATTAGATAAAGGTGTTAATAGAAAATTGGAAATGATTAAATTTCTAGCAATCCAAAATAATAATCAATATACGCTCCAAATTCTCAAGTAGATGAAATAACGAAGATTCACCTGTAACTTCCCGCTACGAACTGTAGGTAAAACATTACCACTTATCAATTACAATTCAACCATAGGTTGGAAGCTTGCAATTAATCATTTTTTCCTGGTGTGTGATACAAGGACTCATTCTGAGATAACTCCTTGTTATCATACTTAGTGTAGCAACATATTACAACCCAAAGCTTTCTGCAACTACGGCTCTGGATTTAATTAAGTCCTAATATCAAGGCCTCAAATCCACGATAACCACAATGTATTGCAGCAGTTAAAATTTTTTCTTGTAAGTGCACAATAAACCCTTAACATTTCGCGATAACCGACCCTGTCTACAATACAAAATATAAAATCTCATTAATACAAAATAAAATCTTCCCAGTCAATAAGAAAAAAACCCAATTTAACTTTAAGCTGGTCTGTAGCTTCCCTCACTAACTAAAAACAGTTGGTCAAAAAACAATTTTATTTGTCTGCTACCTGTTGTTATAGGTCATTCCAAGAAACACTTTTTTAGTGTTAAACTGTTTCGTAGTTTGGAAAACTGTTCTTGTGATCCGTCTTGGTGATAAATAAGCCATGTGTTTGCCTTTAAGAAAGTCTATTTATATTCCTAGCAAGACGCAATGCAAAACCATTGAAAAAGATTGTGTGACGTTCTTTATATGCCCTTGCGCCATCATTGAGAGAATTTAAGCTGGTCATGTGTGTAAATTCGGTAGATTCAATACTATTATGTATGGTATTGGTAATAAAAGAAAGTATCCAAATGAAATAGTTGCAACAAATTCCGCCATAACTTACATTGCATTGCAGGTTGTGTTTAGTTGTTTCAGACATAATTTTAAAAGTTTGTTTCTAACCTGTTATATCTTTCCTGTTATACGATTGGTTGTTGGAATAGTACTGGAGTTGCTTGTCTTTTGTGGTGTAATAATGCTTGTGTATGACTTCATTCAAGGTTTCCCTTTTTATATCAGCCAGTGTCTTTGTGTAAATTTGTAATCTTGATTTAACAGAGTAATTGCTCGTTAATTATCTAAATCTGCATCATCGCGTTTCTTATAGATCAGGGTGATGGCGCCTTTATTTATTTCCTTGCAGATTTTTTGGCATTAAACAAATGTTTAAAAACTTCACTCATTTTGCGTATGATACTCCGACATGTAAAATTCTCCTCTTATTCCGTCTGGCCCAGGTGATTTACCCTTTGCGAGATTCTGCACAACATTTTTGATTTCATCATTGCTTATCTCACAATCCAATTTTAAGGTATTTTCCTGCCCAACATGGTACAGATTTGCAGGTTACTCGATATGAACAAGTTCTGTTTTTACATCTGTCTTCATAGACGAGTTAAGTTTGGCGCAGTAATTTTTGGTAGCCTGCAGCATTTCTTTTGGTATGCTAATGGGTAAAGCGATTTCGTCATATACTTCACTACAGTATATGTTTGCGATCGTTTTTTGTTAAAAATTCGCGAAAAATTCACGTGAGCCGATCTTTTCCTTATTTTCTCTATTTTTTTAAATGGTTGCATAAATTTGTTTCTTCCTATAGTTTCTTAATGCATGTACTACACGACGCGACACCTGATCGAAAGACACCTGATCGAAAGACACCTGATCGAACGACAGTTTATCGAACGACACTTTATCGAAATGACAGATGATCGAAATGACAGATGATCGAAACGACAGATGATCGAAATGACAGATGATCGAAACGACAGATGATCGAAATGACTATTCATCGAACCAACACTTTATCGAACCGACAGTTGATCGAACCTTGCTGTTGCTTCTACCACATACAGTCATAGCAAAACGTGGCGTACAGTTGCATTGTTTGCTGTAGAAAATTAAAATTTGGTGACTTGTCATAAAAAATGTTCAGCTATCTGTCCATGTTTGTTTGATAAAGTTGGATTTTGTAATTTTTGAGATATTGTGATATTTATATAATTTTGCTCTCTCCGCATTGAAGCATAACGTTTTCGTTTACTCATTTACGCACCAATAACTTGACTAACTATTCTCTTTCGTTCTCTTCCCACAGCGGGGGCGCGGCGTAACAAGAAGAATTTCTAGAAATGTGTCACTTTTAGAAATACCTAATTTACACTAATTTACACTAAATTCACTTTCTTTAGTTTTACAATTATGATGTATACAGGAAGCCAGATGATGTTTCTACTATCCTGTAAAAATCTCATCAGTCTACGACGCATAGTTTTCCAGTAATTAACGATTGCAAATGTGTGTGCGGGGTTGGCCACACCTAGTATTTTTAGTAAACTCGCGAGCCTGGTTAGGATAGGGTTAAAAGATCTACAATTTATCGAAACAACTGACGATATGCACTGTTAAAAGCACGACAACTGACGAAGTGCACATTTCAATCGCATTCATTTAATTACAAGTTGTGTGCAATTGCTCGAAGATAACTTTTTATGTCAATATTCGTTGAGTCATAATTTTCGACTATGCTCTTCAGCTGTTGGTTGACAGCGTCGTAGCGCTTCTTCCGAGGTAAGCCATCAATTCCAGCACTCAATTGCTCAATTAACATTTCGTTGGAACCTTGTTTGAACCTTTCCAGATTCTTTTGAGACGCAAACATGTAGAATTCGTTCTCATCGTCTTCCTCGACAACGAATTCCTTACTCTTTGTATCTATAATGACTAGTCTAGTCTACTGTACAGACAATCTCGTACTTAGTGATTCTCGTGCGTATTCTTGTGATATCTTATTAATATGTGAGCGGGCCGGCCGCCATGCGAAATCGTACACTTTATGATACAATTATAAAATATAGATATAAAATATAAATCGTCAACTTTACGACGCAAATATAAAATATAGATATAAAATATAACTCGTCAACTTTATGATATATACATCACAATTCATTAATGTGCACCATTAGAAAGACCGCACATTACAATGGCTTATTGTCTCAATGTTTGAGAAACACGCAAAAATCTTGCTAGAACTGTCGGCTCGATAAAGTGTCGTTCGATCAACTGTCGGTTCGATTTAAGAGTCGTTCGATCAGCTGTCATTCGATAAAGTGTCATAGTACCGTACTCACATGACTTAACGTATTCCATGGTGTAGCTTGAATATACAAATATACTGTCATAGTCAAAGTTAAATATACAAACTATAGGCTATAATAAAAGTTAAAGTAAACACCACTTAAGAGAGTATCCTTGGTAATCGCAGAAGGGCCTGACTTCAGAGTATGGCCGTTTTCAGCAAGATCAAATTTCCCAATTCTCTTTCCCTTATTGCTGGGGCCAAATTGCCCACATAAATTTGACCATCTTTAGAACCAGCTCTACTCATTTTTACAATAACCAACTTTTCTAATAAGATTATGCATTGTCATAATTAATAATCATAAAGAACTTTCATGTTACCCGATCTTTTCCTTATTTTCTCTATTTTTTGAAATAGTTGCATAAATTTGTTTCCTTCTATACTTTCTTAATGCTCGTTTGGCTTCAACGTATGTTTAGTAAAAGGCGATATTTTATTGCGGAAAAATAGCACAGAAAGAGAAAATATGTACAAGGAAAACTTTTCCAAAATCGACTTGCAAAATACTTTAATTGAACATGCCGGTGATGGTAATGGATTTAAACAAATGACAATAACACAGGTCGCGAAATCTTAGTAATGACACATCTGTAAATTGTAAGCAGAGCGTAAGTAGCAGGTACGATAAAGGTTGTACATCGCAAGCAACAATTACAACAAAGTTTATCTAGAATTTACACAGGTTCTAATTCATAAACAGTTTGACAATGACGTCCAAGCAACGGGACTAGCGTGGTCATTTTCCATCAAAAGCTATGATAGAGGTGGCGTGAAATACTTTTGCATTGCTGCACACAGTTTTTCAATCTGCTGTTTATAGGGGCCTTCATTTCGCCGGTCCCATGTGCGTCTAGCATACACGGTCCTCTTAATAACTTAGACCGGATAATTTCGTCAGGGTTAAAAGTTTGGTTTTCAAACAAAATCGCGTTCCTATGTTTCCAAATTTTTTGTTTTACCACTGTTAGCCAATAGATTAACATGTCTTCGGACTCGAAATCTGGGCCACCTATTCCGTCGAAGTTGGTTATTGTGGTTGGTTCGAAGTTAATGTCGTCACTACCAGTTAAAATTTGCGCAACGCCGGAAGCACATTCCCAAATAGTGCTAATTTTTTTACATTTTACCATCGTGTACAACACTGAGTCGGGGCCGTTGGCGCAAAAACGACATGCCGTTTCCGTGTAGGGCACAAAGTTGGTCATATAACCTCGAGTAGGTAAATCATTTCACATTACTCTGTAGTTGAAAGATTTTTGGGCGTTGGAGAGAATTGCGTTGTGTACTCTGGGCCATGTCGACCGCTCTGGTGGAGTCAAATAAAACTGCAGGGCACATTCGCGTATGATACGCTGGTATATTTTTTTAACCTTTCCGCTTAAGATCTCTTTCAGTGAGATACGGTGTTTCCTGATTATTTCGAGCATATGCTCATAATAAATCGATGGGGAGGTGACATGCGGTGTACGATTAATTATCAATCTGGATGCCGAGGAGGTTGGACAGTTGGTGACCGATTTGGTTTTCTTTCGTGCGGTTTTCCAAAGACAGAACCTTGTTTTCTATTTTGTCTCTGCAAAGTGGGGTCAAAGGTTTTAAATAAAACAAATGCGCATACACAGGAATATTAATTATGTCATAACCGCCGTAATCTCTGGGTCTTTGTAGAACTTCGATGTCTGCGAACGTATTATTACTCGTCAAAATGTACCTTTCAATTGTCCTGTTTATGGTCTCGGCTGTCTTGGTCGTTATGGGCTGGCTGAAGGCGTTTTATGAAATTAAAGGGAGTAATTTACTTCGAACCAATATGCACTTGGCATTAAAGGTGGAATGTACTTTTTTAAGGCGGGTCGCTTCTTTTTTGAGGTTTTCTAACGGCCGTGACCAACTTATGGAAGGGTCGTAATTTCGTATTGTTGTTCCTAATAGTTGGAGGTGAGAGTTTGTCCACTGTATTGGTGGCAGTTGCGTCGTGGTATTTGGTTTGATTACTGGGGTAATGCCTTTGGTTTTTGAGATATTGATTTTTAGGCCAGAGGCTTCGCTGAAATCATCCAGTAGGTTAAACGTCTTTTCGGCGGAGTACGCATCTTTGAGGGTGAAGGTGGTGTCGTCTGCATACGCGACGCATTTCGTACAGTACTTTGGGGTGGGACCCAAACCGTCTATTTCGACCGAGCTATTAATTGCGCATATTAGCGGTTCCACTGCCAATATGAAGAGATATAAACTTAGCGGATCTCCTTGTCTGACCCCTTTTGGTAAATCAAAGGGTTTAGATAAAAAACCGTTGTTGATTATCCTGAATTTCGCGTCAGAATACAAATTTTTAACGGCAAGTAGGAAGCGAGAAGGAAAATGCATTCGTTCAAGCACCTTGAAAAGCCATGCGTGGTTGATTGAATCGAAGGCTTTTAAGAAGTCAATCGATATGAACAAATGGTTTTGGTTTTCATTTCTACTTTTTTCATACAGATCGCGAATCTTGATGATGGCGTCGTGAATCGATTTGTGGGGTTTTGCAAATTGGTTCTGGTGCGTAATACTGTTTAGTTTGCCTTTTAAACGGTTAGTTAATATTTTCGTGTACATTTTTAGATCGCAGTTTAACAGCGATATTGGGCGGTAATTGGTAAGGTCATTCGTAGGTCCTTTCTTATGGATTAAGGTTAAAACACCTTCTTTGTTTTCCTTAGTCGTACTTGCGTCCCTGAACCACGTTTTGATTACTTCGAGGAAGCCACCTCCTATGATGTCCCAACATTGGACGTAAAACTCAATGCTGAGACCATCTGGGCCAGGTGTTTTGCCTTTTTTCATTTGTGTTACTGCGGTGAATATTTCTTGGTCGCTAAGTTCAGCGTCTAACGTCTCTCTTTCGGAGGGCGATAAATGAGCGTTTAAATGTTTCAAAAAAGAGCGTTGTTTCTCCTCAGACGTTACTTCTTTCGAGTATAGATTATTGTAAAATTTACGGGTTTCTTTTAAAATCGATGGGGACGAAATGTGCTTTACGCCTCCCGAGTCGATGACCTCGGTTATTCGGGTTGACTTCCTATCTTGCATAAATCTTTGAAAAAATTTCTTGGTTGGTGTATCCAAGTTTCTTTGCAAATTTTTACGCAATTTCTTATCAGCATCTTTGCGTTGGAATTCAGCCAGTGATTTTTTGGCGGCTAGGTAATCGTCGTAATTACATTTTGCTTGGGGTGATCGTTCACAAACCAATTTATAATCGTTTTCGAGGCGAGTTTCTTCCTCCCTATTTTCTTGCACGATTTCTCTCGTGATTTGGATTATCAGGTCTTTAATCCTGTTTTTAATTTCCACCCACCATGCGGATAAGTCTGGAATGAGTAAGGGATATAAGGTTCGCCAGAGGGGCCATCTTTCTTCAAGCGTTTTGCGAAATTTTACGTTTTGAAACACGTTTACATTATTTTTCCAAATTCCGCGGCCTCTTTTCCCTAGGGTGAAAGAAACACAATTTGCCAGTAACATTTTGTGGTCAGAGAGGGGATTTTTCATCGTTTGGAGTCCGTTAACTTTTATTTGTTGAGAAACATAAAAACGATCAATTCTAGATTTTGATGAAACGTATGATGTCCAGGTGTAAATTGTTATTTTATTAATAAGGTCAATGCTAAAATAAATTTGAAAAGTCACAATAACACGGTTCATAAAACTAACAACCCACACAGAATCGAAAAAATTAAACTAAAGAAAATAAGGCATCGTGATTAAAACAACTAATAACAGGCAAAAGTTTGATAAAATTTATATTAAAGGTTAAAAAAGAAAAACCAAATAATCATCGGGTTAAAGTGAAAATATTCGATCATTTTCAACAAGAAATGAGCCCAAATTTAAAACGAATTCATTTTTTGAGACAACCAAGGTAGAGGGACAGTGTACAGATGGAAATACAAAGATATACTGGAGTAAATTTTATGAATTAAAACGAAAGACGATAAGAGCAGAAATGTTTCAAAATTCGATTTTATGACGTCAAAATCAAATTCCAAACGATTACTGTTGGAATTTAGCAAAAAAAATAATGAAGATAAAAAAATTTTTGACGAATCACTAAATAAATTAAATGAACTGTCAAACATATCCCGATAAAGAAATCAAAATCCAACAAAACTTCAGATGGAAAAGACGCAAGGACACCAACGTTGTCTGTCCATGTTGGTCGATACTTGCCATTTGTTGGTGGCTGGATCATAGAACTCAACTGTTTTGGCACCAAGACTATAAAGTATATAAAGTTAACTCTTAAACACAAAATGTTTGCAAATGATAGACGAGTCCATCAAAACAATAACTGTACCAGGTTATAAGCAAGTTATTTATTGGAAAGCAAGTTATCCAGAGTATAGTAACCATAATAAATAAACTACGCAATCCACTTAGCAATAGACAATTACAAAACAATGTGGTCCAGACATCACTCCAGCCTGATCTCTCGTCACCAGCTGCAACCGAAGTTTGGTCAATTACTGTGACCATTTATCGTATCCCATTCTTTATCAGTATCTTTTGTTAAAATTTTTGCATAACTCAAACGTTTGACATCAACGTAAAACAGTCGTATAAGGGAATCAACACACCATCTCATCAGCCCCAAAACAATTTTTATGGCGTAATTTGAAACATTCTGGGGCTGAGATGAAGTTAGGAAACCATCTTGGTTATAAGCTACTACAGCAAAATCATAGCAGACTGCCTAACCACTCACAATCAGACAATTACAAGCTACGTCTGCAAAGTACAAGCCTTTCGCTTGTTATGTGAAGGTTGCATTTGGCAAGACAATAATAACGTTTTGCTCTATGATGTCATAATGACCGAGAAACATCAACCACTCTTGGCTTGGAAACGAATTAAAACACGCCCGAAGCCTACTATTGCCACCATAAAGCTATGGCTCTACCACTAGTAATTTTAAATTATCACTGCATTTTTCGGCAAAAATTTAAAAATTCGTACCAGCCGGTGATGATTTAAATTGTCAAATTTAGCGATAATTATAGTGATAAATTAAGCAACATTTTATCAAAAAATTTTTCAGAAATTAAATTATCACTGAAATTAATATTGGGAAATAAAAACGACAAGTGTGTTTTATTACATAACATAAGCAAGACTCATTGCTCTAATGATTGTATTCGAGCTTCGTTCAAAAGGCAAGACAGGCATTCCGCATTTAAACGATTTGTGGTCACATCAACTTGGTTATAGCCATGGTCAAAACTAATCAGTGCAGCTTAGAGGATGCTGAAAAACTTGCGGAAGAAGTTCGAAAGTATCCCTGTATATTTGATAGGAGTGATTCCGGCTACAAGGATAAATTACGCAAGCCGAACTCTTGGAACAAGATGGATGAAACGCTTGAAAAGCAGCCAGGCACTTCTTTTTTTGATTGAAAAGTGTTGCTCAACAGATAAAGGATGATGAACAGATGATGATGATGATGAACAGACGCAGCTGATCTCTCATCTTTCAAATCATCTTTGAAGTCCATCTTTCAAAATTGATCCCGATTTTTTCGAAATTTTGCTTTTATATGAATCCGAAAAGGAAAACGTTTTTCCAGCTGTAGAGATACAAGTTGCGCATCAAAAATTTTAAATATAAAAAGTGTAGGAAAGAGCAGTGCAAAGAAACGTCGAAGACAAGATGAAGTTTTTAACGAAATAAAATCATTTCTAAAATACAAGAGGAGCAAGACGCGAAAGCAAAGCGATAAAACGGATGACATCTTTGACAAGATGGTTGCTGCGCAGTTGAAGATCATTCCAGAAGAAGCTAAGTATGTTGCCAAGCATGATATATCTGACTTGTTGTACAGATATATCATAGAATGGCTGCATCAACACAGCAAAAAAGACGTCTCAAAGCACATCATCGACATATTTCGCGATGCAACAAGCTCAGGAATGTCTTATTGAAACCGACATGCAGAACAACTTTTTCAACTTGTAAAAAACCTACTAGTTGTATACATTTCGTTTCAGCATGGTGCTGATTACTAAGTTATTAATACATGTTTCGAAGTTTTACTTTATTTCATCACAAACAAAAACTATGGCAAAGAATCGTAAAGCCATTCTTCGACAGTGCTTCCATCAGGAATGTTCAATTTATAATGAGCCAACTAGTTTTCTATATCACTTTTAAGTAATAAGCCATTGTCGTTGTTACTGCCGTATTGCCCGAAATCAAACAAAACGAAGTTGTAGTCGGCTTCACAAAAGGCAAGCAGAACCATACTAAAAAACGTTTTATAATTATAACACAAACTCCCACTTTTTTTTGGACTGCGAATGGGTACATGCTTCCCATCTTGCGCCCAAATAACCTTCGGCAAGTTCCACTTCTCTTCAAACTGTTTTAAGATAGTTAGCCAATCTCCATTTTATGCAAGTATATTTGCATAAGTAGGGGCTAGAACAGTGTAGACGGCCTTACGAGTCTCCTGAATGATTGTGGATATAGTTTGACGGCCAATTCTATACTGCAAGCTCCAAGATATTTTAGACCCACCAGTAGCTAGTTGACAAAATGTCAGCGAAAGTCTTTGTTTAGGTGGAATTGGTTTTGTGTAGTTTGTAACCTGTTTTGTTATTTGAGAACCAACCAAGCAAAGCAAGTGCTCAAAACGACTAGAGGTCATTCTCATGCATCGAACATACAATTCTCTATCTCCAATAGCGAGTTCTTCAACAAGCTTGTAGTTGCTGTTATCTTTTGATGATATCTTTTGCTGATATCATTTTTCTTAAACGGATTTCTAATCCACACTCTGTGCTTTCTTTGTCTGTATGTCAGAGCAACGGCTATTACCGCTAAACATTCCTCCTCGCTGTTTGAAGAACTGTCACTCTCCATGTCTCTAACTACGAATGATCTATTCTACATGCTGGAGTGCTGTTGCAAAGTTTTAAAAAATCAATCTTTTCTGAGCTAACAATTGACAATTATAGTTATCACATTTTATGTGATAATTATTTCAGTGATGATATTTTACCTCAAAATATCACTGTTGGAGCCGCATTTAAAAACACTGGTAATTGAGCGGCTCCACCAGTAGTAATTTACATTAGAAAACTTGTTATTAAGAAAATTGTCACTGTTCGAGTCCTAGCTTAACTGGGTAAATTAATGAAATGAAATGTTTTTAATTGATTTCCCAAAACTCATTATGACTTTCACCTTAATCTAGTCTAGCGTTTCATGGACCCCAGGTTGGCAATCACAGCATCAGATATTAAGCTTTTAATAAAGGTAAATTTCTGATAGTATAATACATTAATTAAGTAATGTGAATATAAAAAAAAATAATATAATTATGAACAATAATTATGTACCTGTATACTGTACATATAATTACTCACCCTCCAAACACCCATATAAGACCATCCGCTACACAAGCGGATCCACCATTTCTTTTCTCATTCGTAGATGAAACATTAATCCAAGTTTTTGTGTCCAGGTTGTATTTTTCAACAGAATTGAGATTATTTGAACCGTCATGTCCACCTGATTTGGTTCATTTAAAGAACATGACAAGTCATAAACCTCCTTAAACATTTCAAAGATATCTCACCTATCGCGTATATTTCGTTGTTTAATACAACAGCAGTTAATCCATATCTGCAGGTTTTCATCGGTGGAATATATTCCCACTTTCCATTTCGTGGATCATAACATTCTGCTGTTTTTGTTTCATTGAAGTCATCATCAATTCCTCCAAGCGCATAAAGCAAATCTTTGGAAATAAACCATCAATCAGTCAAACACGTCCCTTGTGGAATTAAATTCTTGAAACACTGTTGACCACTTTCAAATGTTTCAGTAGATTAACTAAAATGTTTCATTGTTTTATTAATATTAATATTAATTAATTGATATTATATTTATATAAGAAATAAATAAATAAATAATATAATTAATATAATTCAATTAATAACAATATAATATAATTAATAGTTAATGAATAACAATATAATTAATATAATAAATAAATTAATATTAACGTTTTATTGATATTGTTATCCAAATATTCATGTTTTATTTCCTTTTATTTAATGACTGCGCTTTATCAAGCAAGCAAGCGAAATGCCGTTCAGTGCGGTGCGTTAATTTATAAACCAACGACCTACGCACAAATGAGCACCCGCAATGCGATATTGAGGCTACTGGGTTAGGGCAATTTATTCAAATATTTTGAAGAAAATATCTCAAGTAAGTGTCTAAACTTGTGCATGGATTTTTCGTTTCCATAGAAATAAATCAAGTCATCAGCATTTTGTGATATTGTGAATATTATTTTGTAAAATGTCTCAAGCCGCTTCCAAGCTCGTCACCGTTACGTCACTTATACGAGTCCACTTGACGCGATCAGACAGACCCGTAAACTCGCTTTCGATTTTTACTTTTTAAACGAGAGAAAAACAATGTTTCCAATTTGGGACGAAATTTCAAAACCCGGGTTCCGGGTATAAGTGTCAAACACGGTTATTGGTTTTACGGACAAAAGAATACATTTGTGAAAACTAACTCAATATTAAGGTAAAATCAACATTATTGTGTTACGGTGGAATTTGCGTAATTCATATCCGTTTAAATGATACAATCATTTGTTTCGATCCTGGCAAATCTGTGAATATTTTCATGTTTTCTGGTTCGGTTAATTCGGCTTTTTTCGTAATTTCATTAGTTCGGCAATTTTCTTTTACTCCAACAAATATTTTTGTTGCCAAATCTTGTCATGAACTTTGCTTGAACCTCAGCATAAATACTCAACGACATGAGAGAACTTTCGCGATCAACGCATTTTGATTGTATGAATGTGTGAGTTTGTACAGTAAATGCATCCTAAAAGGGTAATTGATGGTGTTTTTATGTTGTGAGGAAGCCCTGGAGAGAATGCACTGTCTGTGCTCATGTGTTATTACTTGCTTGCATATTGCACAATTGATAACCTATAGTTCACCTGATCATGTGAGCTCAAGCTTACGAAAGCTCCTATTAAGTAAATAAAAGGTCTGATGTGCCAAGTTATATTCTGCTTGTTAATCAAGTTTAGAACGTTTCCTTGCTTTGCTGCTTATCACGCAATACCAATAAATGCCTATAGCTTGCCAGTAAAAATATTGCACACACTAAATATTGTGATGAACTAATCGCCTAATATCAAAACATAAATTGCGCAAATAGTATACAGCGACCCCATTTTGTTTGAAAAATGTGAACGCAAAAGTTTTCCTGGATTTGTCTAAAAATTGGAATGTTTACATTTTAAAACCCAGGTTTCGTGTAGTAGAAAAGGGCAGAAAAACCCGGGTTTCGGGTTGGGTAAAAACCCGGGTTGGAAACACTTCAGAGAAGTGCGCTCATGAAACGAGATGAACTCGCTTAAAACTAAAGTAAAAAGTAAAAAGTAAAAAGAGAAGTAAAAAGTGTTATTGCCACCAAACTATTTCATGGTGATGATGAACGCCAAGCAGCTATGTTTAGTTAAATTTTTAGGAGTATATCTATGTGTCTGGATTTCTTTGAAGACCATGTTCTCGTAACAACTCGAATCAAGGAGTTACAACACAGACATGAACACGAATGAGAATAAGAAAACCGCAACCTTGTGCACTTTACTAAGTTATAAAATGGACCTGTGACGTGACAATCAACGACATAAAGTAAAATATGCGAATAAGAACGCGAGTATCTGCTTTACGTCGCAACAAGTTGTCGCAACTTCGATAACTTTCACAAAAGTTTACTTCAAACATCAAAATAATAAACTCACCTCGTGCACTGACCAATGCAAGCCAACTTCGCTTTGTATTCATGTTTCTTATCGAAGACCATTTCCTCTCTTCAGGATTGTAACTTTCACATGATGATAGACGACCAGTGCCATTATAACCACCAGCACAATAAACAAGACCTACAAGACATAACCAGGTGAATATTTATGCAGGAATCTTTTTGTTATATCCTACAATGACATCATAATTATTGGATTATAATGAGATCTAAACAGAGTGTGTTGTGAGGTGCTTTTTTTGTTTCGACGGCGCTATCCTACCATTGTTATCTCCTTGGGCAAGATATTTAAGTAAACTTGCTCCTGTTCAGTGGTCCTGGTGAACAATTCCAAATCTGGGCAAAATCAAATATGATTTTAAAATGGAGAAAACAAATCAATCAGAAAACGTAAAAAGACAAGCCGAGTGACTGGGGCAAGAGCAGTGGCGGATCCTCGCTTAAGTTAAATCTACTTTGCTATTGTGATGTCATAAACAGGTAAGAATTAAAGCTGGGTGTACTGTAAATTTAAAATGGCTTTCACTGTTTCATCGGAAACAATCGTATGTTAGAATTTACTTTTAAAGTTTTCTGCTAATCTAACTTAAATGTATAACATAGAAATCTAAACCTAAATCTCACTTCAAGTAATTGTTAAATAACTAAAATATCGATTCTTCTAACTAGCAATGGTCAAAGTAGAATCCTAATGGTTTCGAGAATAGAGATAGCAAATCTAGAATTTCGAATCTAAACGTTTCATATCTAGTGAGTTGCAACAATGTTAACAAAATGCAATTTAATTCAACTAAAACAATCTTAAGTCCCGAATAATCCAGCCCTCAGCAACAGATTTGTTAACTTTGTTGTTTAAAAAAGCCCAAAAGTACTGCACATATATAAGCCCACTTATGCAAGCCCAAAAAGCAGCAATGGCCTTATACGCCGCACCTATTTCTACCGTGGGAAATTCTTACATACTACAGTGCTTCGAATGAATGGACGCAAGTTTGGAAACTTACGCAAGAAACTTAATGAGGAAGTTTGTCTACAGTTGTCGTAATTAAAATGTGGTTTTCTGACATCAACTTTGTTATTCGCGTAAGTAGTACAGTAGAGCACTACAGTAATATTTGCCCAAACATTTGAATGAATGAATGAATGGACGCAAGTTTGGCAATATTTGCCCAAACAATTTAGTGACAATCGTCGTAACTAAAATGTGTTTTTTCTAGACATCATCTTTCTTATTCGAATTCGTTTAAAAACTATAAATGTCCTGAACACTCAGTGTATGTCTTTCTATACTTCTTGTTTCTACAAAATTATGACACAAAATTATGTTTCCTTGATAATACACCTACAATATGTCTTCTGAATGTAAGTTTGGGAGTTGTGACTTGAACGTGGACTGAATAGAAATAAATGATGCTTTCTACAGAACACGATATTTCTCCTGGGCTTTGTGCAGTGTGATACCATTTCAGCAGTTTAGCAGTGTCAATGCCATACTTTCCATACTCGATTTATATCGTAACAATAGTTATCAAAAGATGGGTATTACGTCACAATACAATCTGCTATTGCCCGGTTTCGGAAAACGACAATGTGGGCCAGGAGCCGAGTGTAGATATCGCACGCATTTCAATTGTTTAAATGATAACCTCTGTAGGAGAGGTATGGGGAGACGTATGGGTATCAAAAATTGGTGAATTTCTTTGTAGAGCAAAATTATGCTGTCTCATACTGGAAATACTCAAAAGTGAATTTTGAGCCCTAAAAATATACTAATCCCACTTTTTCGTGCTAATTTCTATCGAAGTTTTCTGCAAAACCTGGAACTTTGAAACGTGCCAAACGCTAGCGAAATTCGCAAGCTAAAAAACATTATTATGACATCATAATAACTTACCATCCAGTAAAGCTGATGCAAATGCGCCTTGCTTTTCTCCCATAGAAGGCAAGTTGCTATCCCACTTTGGATTCTCATCATTCAAGTCTAACATTTCAACAGAGTTGTAGCAAGGACCACGCCGTGGCCAACCACCCATCAATAAAATGTGTTGATCGTAATTTACAGCAGATGGACGTCCCCGAGCAGTGTTTGTATCCTGTATGATGAAATATCTTTGTATAAACTCGACATCAACTGAAGTGAATTTACTAACAATATCAACTAAACACTGGATATGGTGTTATTAATGGAGACGGCCTGGCCAAACTTAGGTATCAGACATAAAACTATCTGCAGGTAACAATACAATATGAATAAATCATGACCCATGGACATGGTCAATAAAGTTATGTGGTTGAGGGGATTGGGCACATAACAACATAAGTATAAACTTTGTGCAGGCGACAATTCACAACAATCGATTCGATCAAGAAACAACAATCCACGGCATTCCGCGACCGCAAGGAATGTTTGTTAGCTCATAACTTTAACATTCACTCTTTTTTGCAGCTTGCCAATTCAAAACGAATTTTGTGCTTTACATATGAACTGGATATTCGCGATAATTAAAACTCTTTAACATTGCAATATATTGTTGCTTCTCTGTCAATTCTATTGTTACATTGTTTTACGCTTGATTTGTCATTCCGAATTCTTGTCTGCCTCCGGGCTGAAGCGCTTGTCGATTTGGCTGCGCCGTGTCTGATGCTACAACGAGTGATGATGAGATTCTACCGATACCGGTACCGTTGTGTAGAGGTGCCTAGTTTTTATCGTTTTTGAAATGCAATCCTATAGTTAACTGCAGGTCTCTTCGAACCAGCACTAGGAAAAAGCCGGTAACACTTTTTTGTCCAAATTTAGTTAACACTCGCTTAAAGAGGTAAAATTTGAACGTGCATGAGCAACTCGCCGGGCAACAAACGTCATTTAGATAGACAATGTGACAAAACAATGATCTTCAACTTTGTTTGACCAGCAAGACCAACAGTCTTGATATAGTTTTGCTTTCTCTGATTGCATTTAGTGGTTTCCAATGCTGTGTTTTTCAACAAAAACATGTTTGTTATGAAGGCAAAGAACGTTGTTAAAAGTAGGGAGTTACTTAGGGTGAAAATTTTCAAGTAAATTCAAAATAACACCGTATAAGGATGGACTGGAGTTAGTGTAACAACAAATTTGTGCCTATCTCATTGTTATATGTTTAAACCAGCTTTGCCGTTACCCGCAATAAATAGTTTGCATGAAACAGGTCCGTGGTATAAAAATATTGGAAACCACTGATTTAGTGCAAGCAGCAACATGGAAGCAGCAAAATTTGTTTTGCTTTAACTGTTCTAATAATTGCATTAATTATTTGCTTTGATTACTTTGCTCTGCAACCACAACAAATTGAAAAAATATTTCATTTCAAATTTGATCTGTTCATCTCTTGAATAAAAGATTCTCTTATTTTTACTTATGAGAGAAATCTGCCCGATCCAATTGTTACTGACAGAAAACATAACAATCTTATCTTGGGTCACACTGGGCCATGACCACACAGACATAGAGGAACAAATTATGCTTTCAAATCATTTCCAAGTGTCACAATACTGTGACAACAAGCATATGTCTATGTCATCACAATCACACTTCTTAATTGAAAGAAATTCATTTATAAAGCAAACATACCGGCATTTTACTCCATTGGTTTGTCTTAGTGTTGAACTTGACAACACTTTGAGGGCAGTTCAATCCACCAATCATAAGTATCTCATCAGACTGACCTGGAAAAATATATTCGATTTGTAGTATTTGGATGCAAGCATTGGTACAACACAGAAATTTAGTTGTTAAATCTACTGCTGCTGTTGCTACTACCACTAGTCGCTTAATCATTACCATCCTGGTCCATGTAGTGTTGTATATTAAATATTATTGGTTCAACAGCTCAATGTTGCCATAATTCTGATTAGCAAATAGTTAACTTATATTAATATAAAGCTGATTTCAAAGCCTTCATTATAACCTTATAATTTTAAGCAGTATGAAAACCATGAAACGTCATACAGGGTTAGTTACAAGCAAAATTTATTTTAACAAAACCAACATGTACAGAGAAGACTCGACAGCCGCTGACAAAAAATGAACACATGTCAAAACAATTTAAGTGATTAACTGCTCTCTCACCTGGTTTTGCTTTACAAGCTGCAGCTTCAGATATTCGAGAAAGGAGTGATTTCACAAGAAGTTGCATGCAATCTGTGGAGTTGCAAACCAGTTTCTAAATAATTAAAATTGAACCATGTTAGTACTTTACATATTACGAAAATGTATTTTGTCACCATGTGCACCTTTTTGCAAACAAAAACATTTTTAAACTTAAATTTTTCAACATTGAGTCATAACATAAAGTAGCAGTACTACATGTTAACCCTCACACAATTTTTAATTTCTTTCAAAAATTAACACAAACTTTGGCGATGTATGATGACGCAAAGAAATAAGCAATGCCTACAAAACTTCATGCAAGTTACCTCCTTTTGAGCAACTCTTATCAAAAAATCTTTCGATAAATTTTCCAGTTGAATGAGATGAAACAAATCACTGAAGTTTTTTTGTCTTTCATCGAAATCAAAAAGTGTCCAAGCGACTGCACTACTGTACTTGTCCTCATCAATCGAATCCTGAAATTTAATCAAGGCTAAGGTGACATCATAGATACCTTTATATTATCTGAAATATATGATACGATCTTTGTTAAAGCTAAGAATGTTTAAAAAATGTTTAAGGAATAAAGTATTGCAGCTGGTTTGAACAACTCCATTTAATACTTTGATTTATTGTCTTAACTTAACAGCGAAATTATTATAACTGCCGGCAATATTTGAAAATTTAAATTGCGTAATCTTATTCGAGATAAGAAGTGTCTTGCAAAACCTTGCAACAAACATTCAAAGCCATTCATGTATATATGAGCCAGCCTACATCATATGCTTTGTCTAAAAACAGAAAACTTTAGTATTGCCTCTTCACTTTCAGTTATAAGTGGAGCACAGGGTAATGCACAATTTCTCGAAATGTAACTAATATACCGCAGTTTTACAATCTAACATGAAAGTGTGGATTGCAATTAGCTTATTACAATTAGCTTCTTGCAATTACCACATTTCACACAGTGATTTAAGAACTATCAAAACAAATGTTTAATTTAGATACGGTATAAAAATCATTACGAAACAAAAACATTCCAATTCTAAGTTTACTTCATCACTTTCCAACTTCAGCATAGCCTTGACGACATCAACACCAAGCTGAAGAAAATCTGAACTTTTTAAAACTGATCCGAGATTTTTAGTAATGAAAGTTTCAGCTGCTTGAACAAGATCACCCATGTTGTATCGGTTTGAATAAGATCGAATTTTCAAACAATTTTTTCCATTGAGAGATGCTTTGAAAAATTTCCTGCAGTATTCCTTCAAACCTTAAAAAATCTTCCAACTCATACGTGGATAAAACCTGTCATTTACTTATGATACAAAATCTCTTAACAGCCACTCATTTCATATGTTTATTCAAGCTTCCTGAATTACGTACATTCGATGAATTCATAAACTTGATAATTTTCTCAACATTTTTTTGAAAGGAAGTATCTTTATGAACTATTGCATTGTACTTCTATACAAATTAGAAAATATAAATTGCTCATTTAAAACAATCTAGTATTAGATCACAAATTTACAGTTAAATCCAGTTAACACAAACAACCGCTTATTACATCTAAGTTGCTGGGAACAAAATTTTTTTATTCATCCTCCATCATAAAATCCCCGTTTAATACATACACTTTCGATTCCTCATGGAGGCAAATTATTCTTTATTGTGTTCAAATAATGGCCTATGGTTATGGTAATGAATAAAATGTTAATTGAACAAGCTGTGTGGGTAAATGGAGCTGTTTACTGAGAAGAAACAATGGCCGATTATGGACAAATGGTGTGATATGATAACCTTTATCCTGGGAGAGAGGAAAATCTTTCCACAACATTAACCCAGCGATGAACCCTCGTCGCTTGTGCTCCAGTTACCAAGCTTGCCATTGTCCAAGTTCCAATTGTAAAACTATATTATTTCATTTGGTTTTCTTGGTTTTAATGTCGAATATTTTATTTTGCATCGATTTTTATATATTATTTGCCAAACGCAGAACTGTTTACCAGGACCACTGCACAAGAGCAAGCATTGTTTAATGCCTTGCGAAATAGCATTATAAAGGTAGCGTCACTAGGTATCGAACACAGATCGCATTATGGGTGAGCCCAGAGCCTAAACCGCCCGAATATCAGGAACATCTAATCATATACAGACTGTTTCTGCCTACAAGTTGAGTGAATGCTGTACAACACATTTATTTCATTTTGATGCCATAAAGAATCGTTCATTTGCAGTTTTAGGAAAACAAGTTATTACAACCACTGCTTGTTACATCCGATTGGTTGTGAGTGATAAATGTTCGAGGTTCTGATTGCATTAACCAAATTCTACTTGAAAATACTTTTTAAGATGATAAAAATCCAAACTTTGCACAGTTGCACAAAAGAGTCTACAGTTTAAGTTACTTTTATATGATACTGAAAAACCAGCAACCTTTATGCACAGCAATATATCAATAAATACAACAAGTATCACAGAATCAGCTACAATAATATAATAATTACTTATAGTCCATAGATATTCTGCTGCTTCCAGTACATCATATACATTGTCATTAGTGAGGATTATGCGTGAAGTGTATATGAAGTTTATAATCGATGCCATTGTTGGACCACTGAATTCTTTCACACTTCCTTCATTGCAATTACTTTCACTCATCTATAAAGAATAAAAAGTAAATAGTTAAAAGTTTTTGTAAAATAGTAAATTAGTAAGAATTTAACCCAGTTCACCTTTGTAGTGAACATTTTCTTGAAATATTCCGAGAATGCACCAACCACACATTTGTGAACAGGGAATTGTTTTCCTCCAGCTTTTATCGTAAAATCACAGAAGTCCTTTGTTGTTGTTCTTTTTCCCTTTGTGACATATAGATCATGAAACACAAAACAATTTTTAAATTTGACAAATAAAGTAGAAAAATTGTGACAGATATCAACCATTACAGTAATCATAATCAATGACATATTAGCACTTCATCACATTAGATAGAGACTTTGACATGTTGGGCAATGTATAGTGATCATAGGCATAAGATTTAAAATCCTGGATCTGCTTAAGTCTGTGAGTAGCAAGCTGAAAAGTTCCTAAACGTGGGATTCGTATAAGCCAGCCACCCGAACCATAGTCAAGCAACCACTTGGTCGTGCTTTCATTCGATACTCGCAGGCCAATGTATTCCACAGGGACTGATGAGAGGACGATGACATCCAGTCACAGTAAGCAAGGCGCTGGTTATGACGATTGTCGATTTGGTGAGTGTGTGTACTGCCACACCAGACAGGTTCGCAGTCCTCAGCAGTGAAGTAAAATAGAAAACGAGCTGATGTACAGATCGTAGTAGCCAGGCCTGAGATCACCAGTTGTCCTATCAAAGGCAGCATGGGATGTAAGTTTCTTGTGTAACGACTCTAAGTGTCGACGATACGTGAGCAATCCGTCTAAAGTTACTCCAAGGTAGTTGGAAGCATGACAGAAGGACACGAGCGTGCTGTTGATGTTATTTTTCAGCAGCACATTTGTGTAAAACGAAATTTGCAGGCATTTGGTTTCGGATGCACAGGCATGGGGTGGTCAAGAAATGCACATAAATGGTTTTTTTTATGCACATACTCAAGGAAGTTAAACGGAGGAATGCCAGGATCGATGCTTGTGGTAGGACGCAGTTTCTTAAGCATCAAAATTTGCTTCGCAGACGGTAACCGATGGTAAAGGTAACAAACAATGCACAAAACACACAATACTACTAACGTTACTGTTAAAATGTACATAATATTTTTTTATTTATTTATTATCATACTGATTTACATATTTTTACTTACTTATCATATCAGCCATAATTATGGTGTTTAAAAATGACATTTTTATGAGAAAAGTATGAAAAGATATGAAACAGTATTTTCTTAAGTTATATTTTTTACACAAGACTTGTACAGATGAGCACTTCTTAAAATTAACAATTGAGCAAGTTGAATAATTTACACGAAACTAGCAACAAATTAGCACTGCTTGAAATTAACAACTTACTCGTTCAAGTTGCTGAGTATTTCAGTGGCGTTGTTGTTGTTGAATTCCATCTTTTATAGTTTAATGCAAAAAATAAACAATAATTCAACTGAACACAAAACTATGTGTTTAAATAAAAATCCTGCAACAGTTTAAAACAAATCTTAGTCACAAAACTCAGCCATTATCTACCACACTATCCAGCAATTATCATCAAGTACAAGTAACAATAAAGTGGTAACAAAACTAAAGGATCACATCATATTGTTTGTTTTATTTTGTCATCGACTGTGAGAAGCGAAACCTGCGAAGCGAAATTGCTAACCTAATTGTAATGTGGTCAAACAAGAATATGCTCACAAACAATCATGGAATGGGAAAAAGCGGCTAAACCATGGGGCTTAAAACGCAAATTACAGTGAGGCTGGAGAAATGTAAAGTTAGCATTCATAACAAGCTCAGCAAACATTATCTCAAGGTAAATCATTAAGTGGGAGTAAGTAATGCTACCTGCCTGGTTCGTGGTAGATGTATTTTTAGCAATACAGTAGGATTAAATAAAATTTTTGTGCTCAACGTAAAATGCATTTTAATTCCACCTGTGCCTACGTTTACACATTTCAAAAAAAATTTTGTTTCTACATGCGTGCTAGAACATTGCTAAAACTTAACCAGATTGTACTTTGTAAATAGTTTGTTTTGCATCGATCACCTGCTATTAGAACATTTTTACAATCTGCATCAAAATACACTTCAGCTTCTTATTTTGAAACTTTCTTCCTAACTTACAAGTTAAGATTTCCCAATTCTATTGCTAAAAAGTTCAATGATTTTTTAAACAATGACCTGGAAAGCACTGCACAAAAATATTATTAACAAACAAAAATGCTCGAAACGAACAAAAACAATTGAAAACTTGAAGCATTTGTTTTGAAGCTATTGTTCATGCTGTGCCCAGTTTAATCCTTTTGCTACATGCAAATAACTATAAGTAATCTCGTAATCCTCTTTTAGTTTTACTAGTGTTGTCAAACACTGCAAGTTACATCATACATACACTGTATTAGTATTACTACAGTAGCTCCTTGATAATTATCGGTACCTCGTTTAACCAGTAATCGACTATTCAGCCACCTTTTGCAGCGGCTTTATGGCGTAAAAATGCAATAAAGGAAATGAAATGCGAAGCCTCATCCAGCTATATTTAAACTGTGTGTCTGATATACTCTATGCTAAATACCGGATGTAGCCTGTTCTCATTAATGTTATTGCAGCTTATTTATCTTTTAAATATAAGAATTCCATTATCTGTTTTTGCATTCACGTTGAATTTTAATACAAAAACCTTTTCCCAACTACCCCGCATAATCAAGTGTAACGGAAAGTGGGTATATGGCACCTGAACTTGAGAGGTTGACTCACTTCACTACAATAAGTACTTGTTGAAATGTCTATTGCGGAAGGTAAAATATGAAATTCATAAGGTGGTTGTCTACTTTTCTCACTCACAAATTTAATTGTTCACCTTGACGGCTTATTGTCTGTTGACTAGCTTCAATTAACAGTAATCAATATTATAATGTCTTGTTTTCCACTGCTATATTATAGGACCAAAGTCCTTGTCACCTTGTGAAGATGACAATAGAGTTGTCTATCATAACACTGAACTTATTCAATCAGAATTCAACAATGGTTACATAGAAATGACAACTGTATACTGATTATATTGAAGTTATTTTGAACAATTACATTTAGACAAAACATTGCCACCGCAACAGCATAAAGACATCCATGTTATACGGTTAATCTAAGTAGAATGAATGCATTGAACAACTGTGCATAACTCACGCAAGATAGGCACGCGCCATATTTATGTCACGACTTAAAACGGAAAACAGAAAGTTATCGGTACACAATATTATCTAACATTGACGTCATATTTCTTAAAGCAGACGTCTGAAAATACGAATTTTATATTCTATTCAATTTGTGTACTATAATATCCTTTTTATTATTACATAACCTCCCCACAAGAAAATTGCTTAAATGTAAAGAAAGCAATTTTTTGATCAACATAAAAAGATATTCGCTGTAGGGAATAATTGACACAAAGGTAGTGATAACATTAATCGATATAATACGGTTTGTACAAGTCAAATAACAACAAATGTTAAAATGTAGTATAATACTGGCAATACATTCGCAATAATGTGTTAACATGTATTCTTAGAGTTATGAAGCAAATTAGGTTACAAAGCAGTAAAATGATAACATTTATGAAAGCTCAGGGTTTAGATGTTGTGCTGTTATGCTGTTTAGCTGTGCATCTTACGCAAGATAGGCACGCGCCATATTTATGTCACGACTTAAAACGGAAAACAGAAAGTTATCGGTACGCAATATTATCTATCATTGACGTCATGTTTTTTAAAGCAGATGTCTGAAAATATGCACAGAGATCGAGTATCATATCAGTCATAATTATGATGTTTAAAAATGACATTTTTATGAGGAAAGTATCAAATATACTTGTACAGATGAGTATTTCTTAAAATTAACTACTTACGCTTACTCATTCAAATAGCTGAGTATTTCAGTGGCATGATTGTTGCTGAATTCCATCTTTTCTAGTTCAATTTAAGAAACAAACAAAAATTTACATGAGCCCAAAACTTTGTGTTTAAAATTCTGCAACCGTTTAAAACATAGTTTTAGTTTAAAACTCAGCCATAATCTACCACACTATCTAGCAATTATCATCAAGTACAAGTAACAATAAAGTGGTAACAAAGTAAAAGAATCACATAAGATCGTTCATGTTTTGCCATCGAATGTGGAAAGCGAAATGTATATTGCTAACCTCGTTGTAGACTGGTCAAACAAGAATATGCTCACAAACAATCAATGAATGGGAAAAAGCGGCTAAATCCTGGGACTTAAAACGAAAATTATAGTGGTGCTTCAACAATGGAAAGTTAGCATTCATAACAAGCTCAGCAAACATTATATCAAGGTAAAACATTAGCTTGCAGTAAGTAATGTTACCTGCCTGGTTCGTGGTAGATGTATTTTTAACAATAGGATTAAATAATATTTTTGTGCAAAGCTCAAGGTAGAATACATTATAATTCCACCTATGCCTATGTTTACACATTTCAGATAAATTTGGTTTCTACATGCGTGCTAGAACACTGTTTAAGCTTAACCAGACTGTACTTTGGAAATAGTTTGTTTTGCATCGATCACTTGCTATTAGAACATTTTTACAATCTGCATAAAAATACACTTAAACTTATTATTTTAAAACTTTTATTCTAACTTACAAATTAAGGTTTTCCAATTTTGTTGCTAAAAAGTACAATAATTTCTTAAAAAATACCTGGGAAGCACTGTACAAAAATATTACCAACAAAAAATGCTCCAAGCATTGAAAAACAATTGAAAACTTTATTCATTTATTTCGAAGCTATTCTTGATGCTGTGCTCAGTTTATTCCTTTTGCTACATCAAAATACTACAAATATTCTCGTAATCTTCTTGTAGTTTTACTAGTGTTGCCAAACACTGTATACTACAAGTTACAGCATGCATGCACTGTATGAGTAATACTACAGTAGATCCTTGATTATCCGTACCTCGCTTAACCAGCATTGGACTATTCAGTCACCTTTTGAACCAGCTTTATGAGCTAAATATGCAATAAATAAATGAAATGCTAAGCCTCCTCCAGCTATATTTAAACTGTGTGTCTGATATACTCTATGCTATATACCGGATATAGCATGTTCTCATTAATGTTATTGTACCTTATGTATCTCTTAAATACACGAATTCAATTATCTGTTTTTTGCATGTCAGTTTAAGTTTTATAGAAAAACATTGTCCTAACTACACCGAATAATCAATGAAGCTCGGTGTTATGTAGTTATGCTATGTTATTATTACTTTACTTTCACATCACTCATCATATGCATTATATCATATATTACAACATTTGCCAGAAAACAACAAAGCATCTGACGCGACTAAGGATACTTATTAGCGTTGTTTAAAATATTTATTGTCTATTATTACACACTATCACAACACTACAGAATCTTTAACAAAATAACATTGTTGTGTTAGAACTTGTAACCATTTACTTGACTAGACGATCGCACCATCAGGCTTCAAAATTGCAGCAAGTGGTTGATTAATTGCTCATCTATTGATTATGAGTCTTCAAGGTCGTGTAAAATTTTCACAACCAGAATGTCTGATTGTTCGTGCTGGTTTATTATCATCTGATCGCAGACATTACTAAGCAGTCACTTCAGATTAAATTGTTTGTCATTTCACTGCCTATGTAAGCTCGGCCGCTTACACGATTAATTTCATTTTGATTCTTATCCACCTGTCGTTAGTTGCTTTCTAATTGACTTGACATCAATAAGCACAAATGTCTACATTGATTTAACCGGGTTATATTGATTCTTCATTGGTTGAACATGATGAAACATTACATTTAGTCGACACAGCAAAATAACAACCTCTTCGGGATTGGGCTTTAGCAAAATGAGTTACATTGGGCGTAAACGCTTCAATTGGATAAACATAAACATTCGATAGGATTGCAAGCTGCTTAGAAATTTCACCAGTTTGTGAGAATTTTATATCCTGTGAGCAGGCCTAATGCCAACATAGTCACTGACGTCACATAATTCTACTTAGTCTTTTTTCACTGTCGATTTGCAATTTGTCATACCTCTATACGTCATACTATATTAATATTACTAAGTACAGTATGACGAGAAAAGGTTGTTTGTCACACTTGAGTTTTGATTGCTTGTTGAGAAACTTGTAACGTGACAATGGACGATATCCAGTAAAAAATGCAAATAAGAACTCGAATATCGGATCCAGGTATACTGCAGTCGCCCGGCGGGTGCCGAAATGGATTTATCAATACGGAACTAGGTGCAAATACGACACTTTATGGTCATGTGAGAGCAATTAAGGACATTTCTAATATTACTTGCAATATAAGCTTTCGTTGTCCGCAGAAAACGTGTTATTAAATCATCATCAAAGCTCAAGCACCACTCAAAGCATGTTCTCACACTTAGAGCAGGAAGGCAACACAGGGCATGCATGGGGACAAACTTATAGCATGATAAGAAACACTGCAATGACGCACAAGAGAAGCAATCTTAACCGTTTCAACACCAACCAATGTTGGCTCACCTAATTCCGAGTGACGTCACGACTGAATGCAAACCACGAGATTCTTTTCATCTGGCGCTTGTAGAGAAAAGTTATAGATTTTGAAAAGAGGATTTTTCACGTCACTGCCCAGCAACTAATCGGTTTTTATTATAAAGCAGATACCTCCACATGCACGGATACTGTAGTACATTGGTTAACTATAAATTTTCACTTACTATTTAACTTGATATGAAATTGAAAATGTTTGAAAGTGCTGAACTATCGCTAAAGTGTATGATGTCCAGGCGTAAATTGTCGTTTTATTTATAAGATCGATGTTAAAATGAATTAAAGCATGTCAGAATCACACGCTACGAAAAAAATCAACCTACACAGAATCGAAATAATTAAACTAATGCGAATAAAATAACGTGATTATGACTTATTACTATTACGTGAGGAAAACAACCAATAATAAGAAAATGTTTGAGAAATTATAACAAGGATTAAAAAAGGAAAATGAATTAATCTTCGGGTTAAAATGGAAATATTCGATCGAATCGAATATTCGAAAAATGCCAAACGATTAATTAATTATTGATCAAGATTAGCAAACAAAACAATGAAGATAAAAATATTTCGACGAATCACGAAACAAATTAAATGAACTGTCAAACATATCCAGATGAAGAAATCAAAATCCAACAAAACTTCAGATGGAAAGGACGCAAGGACACTCTCTTTGTCTGTCCATGTTGGTCGATACTTGCCATTTGTTGGTGGCTGGATCATAGAACTCAACTGTTTCGGCATCTTCCCTATAAAATATATAAAGTAACCTCTTAAACACAAAATGTTTGCAAATGTTAGACGATGAGTCCATCAAAATAATAACCGTACCAGGTTGCATATAAGTTAATTATATTGGAAGCATGTTCTCCAGAATATATTAATCATAATATATAAACTAAACAATCCACTTCGCAATAGACGATTACAAAACAATGTAGTCCAGACATCACTCCAGCCTGATTCCTCACCACCAGCTGCCACCAAAGTTTATGTCAATTACTGTGACCATTTATTTATCCCATTTTTTATCAGTGTCTATTGATACAATTTCTGCAGAAGTCAAACGTTTGACATAAACGAAAAACAATCGTATAAGGGAAACCACACACAATCTCATCGGGCCAATAATGTTTAGTTAGGTTTTTTATCGCGTAATTTGAATTATTCTAGAGCTGAGATTAAGTTAGGAACCAAATTGGTTAAAAGCTACTACAGCAACTCTTCTGCCTAATCATAGCAGGCTGCCTAACAATTGACAATCAGAGACAGTCACAAGCTACGTCTGCAAAGTAAAAACCCCTTCGCTTGTTATGTGAAGATTGCATTTGCTGGCAAGACAATAATATAATTGTTAATATACTCTATGATGTCATAATGACCAAGAAACTATTCACAATATTGGCTTTGTGGCCAACTAAAACATGTCCGAAGCCTGTTATTGCCATTATACAGCTATGGCTCCACCGGTAGCAATTTAAAATAATCACTGGTATTGGCATTTCGTAAAAATTCGTACTGGTACTGGTCTTTTTTCTTAAAAGTAGATGACTAGAACGACTAAAGGTCCTTTTCATATATCGAATGTACATTTCTTTATCTCAAATAGCGAGTTCTTCAATAAGATTGCAGCTGCTGGTATGTTTTTTATTAAATGCATTTCTAACCCAACCTCTGTGCTTTCTTTGTCTGTATGTCAGAGCAACGGCTATTACAGCTAAACATTCTTCCTAGCTGCTTGAAGAACTGTCACTCTCCATGTCTCTAACTACAAATGATCTATTCTGCATGCTGGAGTACTGTTGCGAACGTTTATAAAATCAACCTCGTTCTGAGCTAACAATTGACAATTTTAGTTATCACTTTTTATGTGATAATTATTTCAGTGAGGATATTTTATCTCAAAATATCACTGTTGAAACCGCATTCATTCAACACCGGTAATTGAGCGGCCCCACCAGTAGTAATTTACATTAGAAAATTGTCACTGAGAAAATTATCACTGGAATTTTAAACTGTCATTGGTGGAGCCATAGCTTAACTGAGCATATTAATGAAACAAATTTTTTAAATTAATTTCCGAAAACTCATCATGACCTTCACCTTCATCTAGTCTAGTGGTTCATGGAACCCAGGTTGGCAATTAATGCATCAGACATTATAATATGATATAATAACATATAAAATAAATAATATAAATTTTAAAAAATGTGATTATGTATACATATAATTACTCACCCTCCAAACACCCATATAAGGCCATCCACTACACAAGCTGATCCACCATTTCTTTCCTCATTCGTAGATGCAACATCAATCCAAGTTTTCGTGTCCAGGTTGTATTTTTCAACAGAGGAGAGATGATTTGAACCGCCATCTCGGCCTGATTTAATTTATTTAAAGAACGTGACAAGCCATAAATCTCCTTAAACATATGAAAGATATTTGCACTTGCAGCAAGACTCACCTATCGCGTATATTTCGTTTTTTAATACAACAGCAGTTAATTCATCTCTGCAGGTTTTCATCGGTGGAATATATTCCCACTTTCCATTTCGTGGATCATAACATTCTGCTGTGTTTGTTCTAAAATCGTAGTCATCACAATCATATCCTCCAAGCGCATAAAGCAAACCTTTCAAAATAAACCATCAATTAATCGAACACATCACGTGCTTAAATTCGAGCATAATTGCTCCAGCACTTCACCAAGGAAAAGTCAAATCTTTTGCAGTGGTGAGATCTTCTTTGACCAATTTCCGTTGCTTCTTTTATCTTTTGCTGATTTTTAAAAATTTGTTTCAAAATAAAAGGAATATGATTCCAGACGCCAAATTTAGAAATTTCTGGGAATTTCTTGACGATATCTGTGACGTCACACAGACTGTCATTTTAAATCATAAAACATTTTACACGTGACCTGTCGCTAGATCTTCTATTCTCTGAGCTGCGTTTTGCATCGATTAAACTCTTGGACAAAATAGACCACATCGTTTGTTTCTGCGCTTTTCTTTGTGACACGTCATCAACCTTTCTATATGAGTAAGCCTAAGTGACTCGAGTTAAGTCAACGACGTCAGGACGACGACCTAAGCACAAATGAGTACACGCAATGCGATAAGAAAGCTACTGGTTCAGGGCAACTTATTTAAATCTTTTGAAGATACTATCTCAAGTAAGTGTCTAAGACTATGCATGAATTTCCCGTTTCCATAAAACCAATGAAGTTATTAGTATTTTGTGGTATTGGCCTAAAATGTCTCAACCTGTTTCCAAGCTCGTCAACGAGTTCACTTGACACGACCAGATGCGATGATGCGTAAACTCTCTTTAATTTTTTCACATTTTAAACGAGAGAAAAGTAGTTTTTCAAATTAGGGACGAAATTTCAAAACCCGGGTTCCGGGGGTAAGTGACAAACCCGGTTTTTTGGGTTTTGAGAAAACAGGATTTTTTTTGCGAAGATAAACTCAATATCAATGTAAAATCAACATCATTGCAATTCAGTCGAATTTGAGTGATTCGTCTCTGTTCAAGTCATTAATTCATTTTTGTCGATCCCGGAAGAATTGTGAATATTTTCATGTTTTCTGGTTCGTTTAATTCGGCTTTGCGTAATTCCAATATTTAGCTTTAGTCGATTAGTTCGGAAATTTTCTTTTACTCCAACAATCATTTTGGTTGTCAAATTGTTTCATGAACTTTGCGTAAACCTCAGCATAAATACTCAATGACATGAGAGAACTTCCGCGATCAATGCATCAAATTACTATTAACAAATTAATATCCACGTTGCCGGGAAAAATATTGCGCAAACTAACTATTGTGATGAAATAATCGCCTCATACCAAATAATAAATTACGTAAATAGTGTACAGCGACGCCATTTTGTTTGAAAATTGTGAACGCCAAAGATTTCCTGGATTCTTCCAAAAATCCGGATGTTTACATTTTAAAACCCAGGTTTCGAGTCGTAGAAAAGGGCAGAAAAATCCGGGTTTCGAGTTCGGAAAAACCCGGGTTGGAAACACTGGAGAGAAGTGCGCTCAAGAAATGAGTCGAACTTGCTTAAAAGCGCCAAGAAGTAAAAAGTGTTATTGCCACCAAACTATTTGATGGTGATGATGAACGCCAAGTAGCTATGTTTAGTTAAACTTTTAGGAGTATATCCAAGTGTCTGGATTTCTTTGAAGACCATGTGCTCGTAAGAACGCATATCAAGGAGTTACAACAAAGACACGAACACGAATGAGAATAAGAAAACCGCAACGATGTACTCTTTATTACGTTGTAAATTGGACTTGTGCCGTGACAATGGACATTGTCAAGTAAATTATGCGAATAAGAACGCGAGTATCGGTTTCACGTATACTGCGGTCACGGGGCAGTTGCCAGTATGATTTTATCGATGTGGAAACGAACGATTGGTGATTGGCATCTCTCAATTTACTTCGACAACTTTGACAAAAGTTTACTTCAAACATCAAAATAATAAACTCACCTCGTGCACTGACCAACGCGTGGTAAGTTCGTTTTTTATTCATGTTTCTTATCGAAGACCATTTCCTCTCTTCAGGATTGTAACTTTCACATGATGATAGACGATTAGTGCCATTATAACCACCAGCACAATATACAAGACCTACAAGACAAAATCAGGTGAATATTTATGCAGGAAGCTTTTTGTTACATCCTACTATGACATTAAAATTATTGGATCAATGAAGTCTAAACGGAGCTTATTGTGACGTGCTGTGTTTTTGTTTCAAATATTTTGTTGATTACGTCACAACATTAGTGAGTGGTTAAAGCACAGACTCGCCTGTTGAAAAGTTCCAAATCCGGGTAAAAACAAACAAAACTAAAAATAAAAATAAATGAATCAGAATATGTAAAAAGACAAGTTGAGTGACTGGGGCAAGAGCAGTGACAGATCCTCGCCTAATCTTAATCAGACTTGCTATTGTGACGTCATAAATGGGGAAGAGACTAAAACTGGGCGTAAATTTAAAATGGCTTTCACTGTTTCATCGGAAACAATCGTATGTTAGAAGTTATATTTAAAGTTTCTTGTTAATCCAACTTAAATGTATAAAATATAAAGCTAAGTCTATCCTCAAGTAATTGCTAAATAACTAAATACCCTAATTCGCCTAACTAGGGTTGGTCAAAGTAGGATCCTAATGGTTTATACAAAACTTATGCAAGCCCAAAAAGCAGAAGTGGGCTTATACGACACATCTATACCTACAGTGCAAAATTCTTACATAATACAGTACTTCGAATGACTGAAAGGAAGTTTGGAAATTTGTCCAAGAAACTTAGTGACGGTCGTCGTAATTAAAATGTGTTATTTTAGACATCAAATTTGTTATTCGCATTCGTTTAAACAACCAAAATGTGCGATATGGCAATACATAAGACAACAAAGATAAAAATGTCTTGTCAGCAGCAGCCGTCACACGTTTTGTGAACTACATTGTGCCTTAGCCAACGTGCCATTATTCCTTTGCAGTGCTTCCCACAAACAATTCCGCTTTTAGTTGGCAAGTGTCCAACGATTACTGCGTGTGACACTTTCTATTGTTACGTAATATTTAGGCAATAAAACAAACAAACGAAGGTAAGGCAAATGCCTTCACTTTTCAAACCTCAAAGGTGCCAACTGCTAGGGGAATTCCCAAGCTAGAAATCAATTTTATGACATCATAATAACTTACCATCCAATAATGCTGATGCAAATGCACTTCGTTTTTCTCCCATAGAAGGTACGTTGTTATCCCACTTTGGATTCTCATCATTCAAGTCCAACATCTCAACAGAGTTGTAGTAAGTCCTACCTTCACTACCACCCATCAATAAAATTTGTTGATTGTAATTTACAGCAGATGGAAATTCCCGAGCTACGTTTGTATCCTGTATGATGAAACAGCATTGCATAAAGTCAACATCAACTGAAGTGAATTTACTAACAATATCAACTAAATACTGGATATGATGTTATTAATGGAGATGGACTGGCCAGACTTTGGTACAAAGATATTCGCAGGTAACAACACAATATGAATAAATCATGGCCCATGGACATGTTCAATAAAGTTTTGTGGTTAAGGGAATTGTACAGTGGCACATAACAACACAGGTATAAACTTTCTGCAGGCGTCAATTCTTAACAATTGATTCGATCAAAAAACAACAATCCACGATATTCTACGACCGCAAGGAATGTTTGTTAGCTCATAACTTTAACTTTAACTCTTCTTAGCAGCTTGTCAATTCGAAATAAATTTTGTGCTTTTGAAATAAAATGGTTAGTCGCGATAATTAAAACACTTTAACGTGGCAATATATTGTTGCTTCTCTGTCAATTCTATTTTGCCTCAATTAAGTTAATACTCGCATAAAGAGATAAAACTCGAACGTGCATGAGCATCTTTCCGGGCAAAAAACATCATTTACATTTATTTGTAACAATAAAAACTGGGTGAAAAAAAATGATCTTAGACTTTGCTCCATTTCTCACAATGGCAAGAGCAAGACGAGCAGCCTTGATGGAGTTTTGCTTTCTCTGAGCCATTTCGACGGTTTTTCATTTTGGTTTTGTTTTTTAACTAATTCCACTCAGGTGTTTCGGTTGGACATAGCTAACCTAGTAATAAGTGAAATGGTGAAGATAATAAAATGGCGAAATTGAAAATAAAACATGTCTTGATGCACCTATTGCGATCTAAGACCTATTCTAAGGTTGGAATTGGTCATGACCAAACAGATGAACATTGTTGGCTTTTAACTGTTTTACGAGTGCCACAATGCTGTGGCAAGACGACGTATGTCAATGAAGTAATAAAGATTTGGCTTGTTCTAAAACAAACCATTTTAAACGCAAACATACCGGCATGTCACTCCACTGCTTTGTCCTGGTTTTCAACTTGACAACACTGTGTTCACAACGCAATCCACCAATCACAAGTATCTCATCAGACTGACCTGTGAAAGAAATTACAGCAAACACTGAAAAATCTTTAACTCGGCGGTCACCAAGACACGAACTCGAATTTGATTAACTCGAAGTAATAGTAAGATAGGCGTCTTTTTTCTTTCTTGTTGTTATCAACGTCAAAGACGCGGTCAATATGTGCCCAATAGTGACGTGATAGCATTGATTGTGGCCAAATCGTATAACCACGGTTGGAGTTTTCATTAATTAAAATATCTCCTCGTAGTTTGCAGCATGAATGTGTTTAATACAGGCACATGTGATACCTTAAGATAAAGTCGATACGCGAATGAATTTGCATAACACGGGATGGAAAGATTATTTTATCAAAGCGATATTTGCGTCAAATCGAGCTTCGTTTACTGCGTCATCAACATAATGCTTGACAAGACGGAGGGAGATTAAACAGCACATTTTCTTTTATAGATCCGTGATTAATTCTTTATTCCTGATTCGTAACAAAGTTTAAAAAAAGTCTTGCACAAAGTTAACAATCTATTAAACAACAACCAGCATCTGTGTAGTGGTTGAAGTTGAAAGGAAACAGAAATAATTCAATTTAAATCAAGAAAAAAGCAAAGAAATAGTTTGATAGAAATGTTTTTATTGAATACTAATGCAGCCCAAACAAGCAATCTGCATTAAATCGTTTAGAAAAAAAATCTAGAAGTAGATTCAGTCGCTTTTTATCGAACTTTGTTATCTTAATTGAAAGGTTTGTATATGATGATTTAGAGTTTACTCTCTGGGGTCAACAATTAAGATGTAGAATAAATATTCACCTCTGACTTGAGGTATCAATGAAATTTATTCACAAGTGATAATGTCACGAGAATATCTTTTCACACCTGTTTCACAAGCACTGCATTTTAATGTTGTAACACCCAATTTGTAAAGCACTAGTTTACGGTGTAAGCTGTTTATGACTACTTAGTGTTTGTTTTATATTTACTATCCCGTAAACTGTTAGGGAGTTTTTACCTTAGTGTGTGCGTGCACTGTTTTTCTGCTGCATTATATTATACAGTAATTTAGTCCAATATGTGTGTGTCATCTGTTTCTATAGGTGCTGTTCATTACTTCATTTATGTGTACTTGCGTATACTTGTCGGTTTTCATAACTTCTCTCGCACTGTCGCACTTCTTTACCATTTACACGTGCAGGTTTTTTTAGCTTATTTCTTGTTCCGCGTCACCGCACTACCCCTGTAGACCTATTTGGTAATTAACGCCCAACGCTTATTTTCTTGCTATGTGGCCAAGATTAATTCTGTGTTGGGTTGGTTGCTCGGCTGGCAAGTTTTTGGTTGAGTTAAGTTAGTCTACGTTAGGTTTTAATAAAGAGAAGACGTTTGTTTTTATTTAAGGAAGACTCGTAAAAATAAGAGAGTCTGGCTAATTGACTAGCCGTTAAAGCGTGGAGCTTACCTGGTCAGGAAAAGTTTGGTTACAATAAAAGATTTTGTTAGTTTTTGTTCGTGAATCAGTTTGAGTTTTAGTTATTTATTTGTTAACAGAAGTATTAATTTAAAAACGTAGCCACGAGGTTAAAAAGAACTTGTTACCGGGAGTTTCTGCAATTTTCATTTTATGAAGTTTAGTTTCCACTTTTCTTGTCATTTCGATACCGGGAATGGATTCTGAAATAAAACAAAAACAAAACAAATCTTAACCAAAGTAGTTGATGAATATTTCCAAGCATGTCCACACTGATTGAAGTAGTCATCCACTCATCATCAAATAATAGTATACGCATGCACAAATATTATTATTTTACTATTATCAACATCTACCGAGTCGTGGATTCATCATTCTACAAAGACTGTTTACAGTTTAGGTCGTAGTGTCCTCCATATACAATTTAAATAAATCCACAAGAAGTTGGGGTTTGGAGTTGGCAATATAAACAAATTATTATCTGAGAAATGTGAAGAAAGTCATATCTCAAGACAGAACTCACCTATCTCATCAAGAAGTTGGTTGAAGTTTTCATCAAACGATCTTTTGTTGAAGTTGTAGTAGAGCAAGCCTGCTGTCAGCAAACCTGAAGTCACCAACATTGGTATAACAGCAAAATGTTGAAATGAGCAGTTTATGGCAACTTTGTACTCATAAAACTGACAAGAAATACCTGACCAAAAACTTTAGGAATAACTAACTCCTGATAAAAGGCGACCACATCAATTTCTCCACAGAAATGAGGTCAACACGAGAACAAAATAAAAAATATTAAAGCGATAAAAGGCAATGTGCCTTTAGTCAAGTATAAAAAAGACGAGAGTTTATTGCTTGGATGGACAGGTTCAGTTCAGCTTATTGCGATTGATTATATTCTTCTGTCCTTCATGATGTCACGGGATTATTTTTATGCACCTGTTTTATAGCAATCACAAAGTACACTCTTTTCTAAAACCCTTTTATTGATTGATTTAGTCGGACGTGTTTTTTTGTAATGTCATTTTTATGTTTGTCTGTTTATATATATTTGTTTTATTTCATTGTTGTTCGTATTAGTCATTTTTATGCATGCTCACGTTCTGCCATATCTTACTTGTTTATATGTACACGTGTTTTTATTCGATCACTAGTGACGTTTCGTCTTGCTACCCCGAGGGCTTAATTAGTATTCAGCATCCCACGTTGATTCTCTCATTACGTGGAATTTGTTTTGGTGTAGTGTTGCGCCCGGCTGGACGAGTGTAGTTTCAGTTACTCTTGGATTTTATAGAAGTAAGATGCGTGTTTTTATAGAAGAAAATGCAATTAAAAGTTAATGAGGCAAAAGAGCTATTTGACTAGCTGTCAAGCGGGAAGTTTCCTGGTTAAGAAAAAGTTTGGTTACAATATAAGTTCATAAACCAATGTTTTAAGTTATGTGTTTAACTTAATTGTTGTGTTTACATTCTTGGTCAAGTAAGGATAAGTTTAACATATTTATAGCAAAGGGGATGTTTGAACGTATGAGTTATGAACGCTTAATGAAGACTACCATACTCACGAAGCCTGGTTATAAGCTGGTATCCATCAGGAAGGACTCGAATTGGGACGATCCTTTTTGCCATATCAGCCGTGAGTGAAGATTCTCTTATACAATTTTCGCTGGTCTCGTAGTTAGGAGAAAGGAACATCAGAACCACGTGAGCATTCTCGACTGCTTGCCCCATTTTATCATAGATATTTCCTTTCATCTGTCCCTTGTCGATCCAAACCTGGTACCCAGCATCAGACAAACGATCATGGATCTGAAACAATCCATGTCGAGTTGATGAAGCAACAATTCAACGAAGCGAACAAAACAAAGAAATTTTTAATGACATTTAGTGGTTGGGCAATTGTCAATATTGCGTGAAAACGTTGGAAGTTTTTCATTTGTTATGACACGGGTTCATACAATTATGACATCACAATTAATATCCACATGACTGCTTGATTTGAGTGATTTCTAACCTCGAGTCCATAGAAACATTCCAACAGTTTCAATTCTCTTTATAGATTTTAGAAAAAGAATTACAGTGAATTTATTAAACTTTTTCTTGATTTATTTCAAGTCTTGGTCAGTTACAGCGGCTTAAGACTTCGCGTCTGACCAAGGATGGTTTTATTCGTTATTGAGTCAAGAGTTCATGGAATTGATGAAATTAGCTATTATGACAACATAGAACATATCGAACATAGGCTCTATACCGAACTTCAAATTGATGTCAATCGATATCATTATGTAGTTAATATTTTGATGCCATAATCTCCGCCACTTGTATAATAACACGTGATAAGCTTTTGCGAAGTGAGAACTGTTTTAAGAATAGATTCTTTCCAAGATACGGACGCCACCAGGTTGGTAGAATATAAATTCATTTACTCGTTAAAACAACGATGAAAAGATGTGGTCTAGTTTTTTGTTACAACGTTTTGAATCCTACGCTATGAGCTTGTTTCATATGACGTCAAGATGTGTGGTCAGCGAAACATGCGACGTAAAATGTATAAGACTATGTGTTGTATCGGCAGCGCGTTAAATTGATTAGTTTCGTCTTACATTAAAAACAAAGTTTGAAATACTCAACTAAAAGCAAATACAAACTGAATTACTGCGTTCACACGCGCTACAAACACCACGCAAACTCTTACGCATTTCACGCCACGTGCATCGCTTGCCACGTAACGTGACATCGTGTAAAACTTTCCCAGTGCGGAAGATTTTTACCACTCTAAAATAAAAACTAGAATGTATATTTTTCAATATATTTTCTCTGTCGTGTAAATGAATTCATATGTTGCCCACTTGGGCGTAATCTTCACAGTCCGAAGCCAAGAACGCTTACAACTTAAAAATAAATGAAAGCGAGTTGATATTTTTCATCGTTACGTTTCGGCGGTCGAAAACATTTTGCCTCTTTGACGGTATTTGGGATAGGGTGTATAGTTGCCAGTAAGTATGCTGCAGAAAGAATTTTCAATAATACGTAGTAGTTGAGCAGTTATTGCCAAATTTACGTCGCAATTTCGGCCTACTGGTTGGCGGAGAAGACAGATGTATGCTCCTTGAACAGGGTTTCAATTAGGTATGGTATACTATAGTAGTGCTAGGCTAGCTAAAGCGTATTGAACAGACCAGACTCTCACCGAGTTAAGGTCTGAATAGAAATATGTCTTCAACCGCCTTTACTTAACAATGCTAATTGTCCTCCTGCTTTTATTCTTTTTATAATTACAAGCGTTCTGGGAAACAAGTCGTGCGGAAAACATTGAAAAACGTTTCCCCAGTTTGTATGTTTTCGTGCTTTAAATCCTACGCACTGCGCTAGTTCGAAATGACACCTGCATGATCAGCAAAGCGTGCGACGTCAAATGCGTAAAGGTTTGCGTGTTATCTGTGGCTGTAAAAAGCGATTCAGTTTATATTTACTACTGGTCTCGTATTCCACATTTTCTTGAAATGAAAGTTGAAATTCCTTTTGTAATGTTGCGCAGATATCACACAAACGTTTACGCATTTCACGTCGCATGCTTCGCTGACCACGTGACATGTCACACCACAGTTATCGCTACTGGACTAGGGTAGCAACAAAAATGAAGATTAAGCTGTAAGTTCGCTTCGCCTTATATCACGCAAAACATTCCTGTTACAAAGCAATTTATAGTGATGTCTTATTTTGTTTGCCAGTAACATAAAATATTCTGTCCATACTTGATTTAAATATCTCAGTTATACCCGTTGATTTTTTGATCGTGACGTAATAGTGTAATGGCCGCCATCTACGTCAAAATAAGCAAGGACTTGACGGTGTTTACAACTGATTTATGGCAATAACTGCTTAACCACTACAGTATATCAGCACAAATCCTTTCACCAGTATATTTACTCACAACTGCTCTTTGATTTAAGACAAGTTTGTTTTTGGATTTGCCTCTCACTTTAATAAACTGGGTCACTGGGCAATGATAATAATCAAATTTATATAAAAAGCAAAACGATTCAACGCAGATGATTAAATAAATATGGCTCCAACTCGAGGAAGATCCATCGAGCAACAGTTGAATTATATATATATAAATTAATATAAATTTTCAAGACATCGCAAGAAAACTGGGCACAACTCACCTTATTCGCCAATTCCTTCGAATCCCTTTGGTTGTAGCTGATCATGATGTGCTTGCTTGGGCTGGAAATCTACAAAGAAAAGATTTCTACTAAAAATAAAATGAAATTTTAACGCTATTCCCAATGAAAGCCCAATTCTTATGTAAGGAGATGTTTCTTAATTTTTTCTTGCTGGGGTTGAAGGTTCGTGTACGTCACGAACTAACTGAGAAAAACAAACATAAAAGTTTGTGATATGATGTTGTATAGAAAATATGAAGGTTAATAAACAACAAATACTCATAATAATATTCGAATCAAGACGGTTTGGCCGCATTTCTCACCGAGCCACCAAAGAGTTATCGAAATTATTCACTAAAGATCTTAATGACCTTAACAATTTATTGAAATCTCAACCGACCAAATGGTTCACAAAAGGACAAGAGGTGACGTATTCATACGTCACAACGAAGTGACTCGTAAGGAAAATGTCGAACTTTTCAATGAACAGAATCAAAAGAAAGATGTAAACAATAGAAATTATTGAAGCCGTGTAAGTTGAACCGATGCCGAATTGAACCGGACACACAGACACAATAACAGGAAATCTTTTTTCAAGGACAATCGATCTACCTCGCAATGATCTGGTACCTGATGTTAAAATCGATTTCAGGAAATAAAGTAACACAAATCTCTGCTTTAAACCCGATTGCAATTTATTGAGATGCACAAAAGTATTTGTGTGTTGTGGTCGACATTTCTTGAATATATCAGCAGCAGTTAAAAAACGTGGTTAATATTACTCAAAGTTTAAAAGTTAAAAATGCCATAATATATGGTCAGTCAATAATAATATAATCAATAACTAAGTAATACAGTAATAATAAATATTAATAATCAAGCAAACAAATTAACAAGTGACAAACAATTCACAAAAAAATAAAATGATTTATATATAACTAAATTCACACCTATTCACAATTTTAAGAATACAAATTTCGCGAAGCCATATCAATCTTTGTGGCATCATCAAATTAAGAAATGCGTACGCACTATAGAAATGTTAATGAGGTCATAATTTCACTTACCGATGGTGATGACATGTTGTTGCGATGACGTAGTCAATTTAACAAGCTGAGCAGGAAAAAACATATATTTAAATGTAGGCTATAACTGTCTAAAACTTACGAGACAAACAAACAAATAGTTCAACTTGAAATAGTTTGATGTTCAAATATTTTCAAGAAAACCTACATCCGAAGACAACCTACAGCCACAAAACAACTGATTACAACAGGCCGTGATAAAGAATAGAACATATTTCGTTTACAAAAGATGCCTTCGTCACGCCATTGTCGTCCCTAGATGAACTAACACCTTTGCTGTTCAGGTGTGTCATGTCTAGTGACGTACGATGTAACTTATACCACCACAGTTCAAAGAGTCTGTTGACAGTCTGACCATGATTTGACCGACTAGTTACTGTATCATGGTTCGCTAAACTTCATAAATGTGCCCATGCTAAGAAGTATAACAAAGAAAATATCCCATAAACGATTACAAGAAATCATGAAGCGAAATCATGAAGCGAGTCACCATGGTTTGATCAACTAAGTAGTAGTATTATTTTTCGCGGAAGTTCTTAAATGGGTCCGTGCTAAAAAGCACCACAATGAAAATACCCAATAAAAGATAATAACAAATCATGAAGCGTTCTTACTTGAGCATATGCAGAGCGTAGTTTGTAGAGTTCGTAGCGAGTCGTGGTCACTAATTCGGGGTAGGCTTGTTACTGGATCACATGTTTCGGGATCGCCAATGGCGGTTCGGTGTAAAAGTTAGACTTCATAGATGTCTGACTTTAGCTTGAATCTATTAATATTATATAATCTATTAAATCTGTAACTCCCTACATACTAACATCAAACAATTGTTTGTATATCAACGTACATTAAAAGACAACAGCCGAGCACAAAGTTGTTACCGCGATGAGCTATTTTTCATGGCAACTAAAGCATCGCTTCTCTATTGCGTAGAACGTCACATCAGCGCTATGTCATAATTGTTGATGTAATCTTTTGGTGGCATAACGCCAACTCAGCTTTCTCACTTTTAGGGATTTAGTTCCAAATTGGAACTTTTAGCCCCTTTTAGGGTCAAGTTTAGGGATTTTGATGATTTAGGGATTATTTGGGGATTTTTGGAATCGTTGATACGTATAAAGTACTTATTAAGACTAGTCATGCTTCCGCCATGTGCTTCCTTGCCAAGGAATCCTTGGTGTGCATTCTGCATTGTGATTAGCGTGTATAGCAATGTTTCCTCTAAGCTGCGCGCGTACGCAGGCGCAAATGCGCACTACTGACACGGTCTTCACGCACAGAAAATCTGTGCTGCGCCTGCGCACAAGAAAAAAATCCAACCTGAATTGAAAATAAAATAAACGCAAAATAATGGCCACACTACGCACGTCTGGTGTTGCTCACAGTGGTTCAAGGGACCGCTCAGGGAGTTAGTTTGTTTGCTCAGATTCATGAAAAATTAGAGGGAACATTGGTGTAGACCAGGGGTTCTTAACCTTTTTCTTTTCATTACCCACTTCCGCTACTTAATAAACCTATATTCCCCACATACTTTTAAAACTGACTGAAAAATCAAAATAAATCCTAGTGACCTGTGTGACATATCCCAAAGCACAATGGTATTTAACAAAAAGAACAATTTCAATGAGAAGAATAACATTAAAGAACGTTTACGTAGTTTCAAACAACGTCAATGCGATTTTTGTTCTTGCTTTTCAGCGACGATCGAGTCAATGTCAGGCTCTATTTTTGAGATTGCACAACGCAAATCTGATTCCAGATTTAACATTGTGTTTCGTTACCCACTTGAAATCCTCAAATTCCCCACTAGTGGGTAATTACCCACAGGTTAAGAACCCCTGGTGTAGACTGTAGAGTGTAGACTGTAGAGGATTACGTTCATGTTCATGGCTGTCTAAAATACAAGTAATTTTGCCGAACGTCTTATCGACTTAGATCAATCCATAATATCGCGAGAGTAGCAATATTAAAAGAAATTGTTTTATTTAAATCGGCGTTAAAAGTGTTGGGAAATATTCTTGTACCCTAGTCTACTTGTTTCTGTTCATTTAGAAGTTTATTTGAAATTTTAAAGAGTAATTGAAACTGCTTAGCCTATTTAAAACCTGGAGTGTTTCTGCATGATTTGTTGATTAATTCTCAAAAATCAGTGATTGGTGAATTAAAATACAAAAATCTGCGTAATGTTGTTGCTTGCTTGTTGTCACTACCCTTTGGCAATGCCCCCGCTGAAAGACTATTCAGCACTTTGAAAGAGATAAAAACAGACCACAGAAATTGTATGAAGCGAGAAAGCTTAATTGGATTGTTACATACACAACAAGGAATGAAGTCCCTTGATATACCTGCTGACAAACTGTATGTAAAAGACCATCCTGACATGTTGAAAATGGTGAAAAGTGTTAAAAGCAATGCCACTGATACTGAAGTACATGAACACATTGCTGCTGAAATGAGTAGCTGGACATAATGGACAATATAGTAGGCTAGACCTATAGACTACACAATGCAGTTATTTGTGAACTTGTCATTTTACATTGTACAACAGTTTTTGTTGCAGTTTTTTTGGCAGTGATTTGTAATTAGCTCATTTCCCTTTTCAGAATAGGCTAGGTCTGTGTTCAGATTTTTGACCTTCTTTACTACAATAAATTTTAACTTTTTGTACAATAATGCGTAATTTAACTACTTGAGTTCTTCATACGTCAAAATTTGTCAAAAAAAGTTTTTTAATGTCAAAATTTTCAATTTTTAGGTCAAAAAACAATCGCCCTAGTGATAAAATAATAGTATAACGCGCTAATTATGGTTTAGGGATTTTTCATGCCATCTAGGGATTTTTTGCATAGCTTTAGGGATTTTTTGGTTTGCATTTGTGCAACTGCGCCAACTCGCCAACTCCATAGGGTCAATGCATAAAGCGAGTAAACATCGCACAACGCGGTAAGGGCGGAAAATATTTTAACTTTCTGACCGGGACTATAAATCGTCAATTTCATCTATAAAGGCAATCGTTTGCTTTATATTAGGTCTCTAAAGGTTGTATGAGTTCATCAAACCGTCAAACGAATTTTTCGAACTTATTGTAGCGGCTCCCTTACCGCTACTAGTTTAAAAGGTACCACAAATACAAAATCTATGCTATTCAATGGTAAATAAAAGTCAAAGATCTATATAACAATAGAAGACGGCCTTGCTATGATACCGATTATTTATCAATGATGTAACTACAAAGCAAGATCCTTCATCCCTCATCCGATCATCTTCTTGGTATGATTGTATCTACCGGGAGCACGACATATGGCCGCGGGAAAGTGGCCGCGAACAAACTCACCGGGGTCAACTGAACGCGACGTAAATTGACCGCAGACAAACTGACTGTGACATAAACTGGCCGGCGATCAAATTAACCGTCGATAAATTGGCCGGCGATCAAATTAACCGGCGACAAATTGGCCGTCAAAAGGTCAAAATTTTAAACTCGGTAGTATATGATATGTAAAGTAAATATTTGTTTGTAACTATTTCCTTTGTTTTTAACAAAATTGTTTTTTATTTCAATACACATTGAAACGTTTATTGAAATAAACAGAAATATTTCCGGAAATACGAGAAATACGAGTAACAACATTAAAAGACGTTCACTGCAAAACACATATGACACTACATAATATGGGCACTAAAATTTACACAAGCTGTTATTTGACAAACAAGGAAGTTTATTGCGCAAATTGTAGGTTGTGGGCGATGCCTCTGAGAAAATCTAATATGTCACGGTTTGCAAAATCTTCAACGATGGTTTGAAGTCGCGCATCCAGATCCTTGTATTTTCTCCTTTTGGCAGGAGGCCCTTGGGCACAGAGCTCCTCAATCTTCTTTTTGTTTATGTTCTGCAATTTCCTTAAAGCTTCTATAAATTTCCAAATGGTTGGGTGTTGCATTGATAACATCCTGTTTATTAGACTGTGGTGACCTTCAACTTTGTTGTTGGTTCTGGCTTCGCCATTTAACACCCGAACATGGACGTTCCAGAAGTCATGTGAATATGGCGGGTCTCTTCGGAGCTGAGTTCGAAAACGACGCCCGATGTAAGTACGCTCAAAGTAGTCGAGAAGCGGAAGCATTTCATCAGGCAAAAATTCCTCTAATGTTTCAAAAGCCTCAATCAGATGCTGTATTGGAACAAATGCCAAAGCCGGTATGTGACGCAGCAGAAGTGCAAATTCTTGATCATTTTGATACCTTCTTTGAAGTCCGATTTGCTGCATGTGCTTCCTGACATTTTGAAGAAGAGACAAGAAATCTATGAATATGGGTCACCGTACAAGGGGCCAAAAAACTCTACGAGTGGCAACCTTGACTGCAATACACATACTGGATAGTGACTAGATAGCGACTAGATAGTGAATTAGAATTTTGACCTTTTGACGGCCAATTTGTCGTCGGTTAATTTGATCGCCGGCCAATTTATCGACGGTTAATTTGATCGCCGGCCAGTTTATGTCACAGTCAGTTTGTCTGCGGTCAATTTACGTCACGTTCAGTTGACCCCGGTGAGTTTGTTCGCGGCCACTTTCCCGCGGCCATATGTCGTGGAACCGTATCTACCGATTATTAATTAATTTATTAAAATTATCAGTGATGTAAGTACAAAGCAATCTCGGCACGCATTTTCATCCTAGTTTCGGTACAAGAGTTTTTCGCTCCCTCCTTCCTTTGCTCTCGTTTTCGTTTCTTTCTTTCTCTTCGCGCGTCCTCATTTTTATGGTTTTCACTGAACGCAGACCTTTTGCTCTAACACGTGGCGAATGAGCGATTAATTATCGTTACGTGGCGTCATAAAATCATGTTGCAAGAAAAGAAATGCGCATACAGAGATTGCAAACGAAGTCAAATACCCTTTAGTTTTATCTCTTGGCAGTTGTAACTTGACAGTGGCAGTGACACGGATGAGCTAGGAAGAGAATGCCGAATAGAATCGACTCCATTTATTTAAACAGAACTAGTTGTGACGGAAAATATTTAGCTAGAGTTGTGGCGGTACCGCCATTTTTCCTGCCGTCATTTCCCGTCGTCCCCAATACAAGATAGACGAATTATTATTCTATTACTATAGTAAATATACTATTACGCTAACTATTACTATGTGAACTAGTTGCTATACTAGCAGAACGAATATATGCTCGAACAACGTGCAATATACACAATCAACGAACCGAAAAAAGCCGCAAATGTAATGCATAATCTATTTCTTAGTGGATAGTTCCATATTAGGGCAATACGATATAAAAAATAAAAATAAATATAAAAGGTGTTTGTTAATCGATAACGACTCATCGGCGAGTTTATGTCAAATATGTATTGCGCAATGACATTAGATTCACTGATATTTCATTGTACTACATGGGGCTTATAAGCTATAATTTATAACACGTCACAAAGAAATAAAGATACAATTAAGTGACATGAAGCGCAGTCGTTAGAAAACGTCCGACAAGAAATTGTTTTGCTGGCAGCTTAAAGAAGCGATAAGTCATGACATTTGATAAGAAATTTACATTATGGAAATTTAATTTTATGCTTCACTATTGGTTTTCATTTCTTCCTGAATTCGTCATGCTTGACATACTATGATAGCATCACAATAATGACATCATCATGCTAGAGTTGCAGCATTTCAGTTCTAGTGTTTCTATGAAAGGCATTTTTCGCACTCATGCAAGGACGATTTCACAATTAACATTGTTTCTTGACGTCATGCATTCCAGCCAACTGGAATCCGGCAAAATATCCGTTCATTCCACACGAAGCAAGTTCGCCTCAAAACGCAGAGAAAAGAGAAGATTTAAAGAGAGAGAAATTTTAAAATCTGCCGCATTCCATTCCAGGCGGATTGTGTTTTCTGCTGATTTTCTCGGGGCTTGACTTGGTCGCTTGACTCCTTAGCATGCGCATTGTTGAGAACAGATGGAGCGCAGCAGGTCAACTAGGATAGCGAGGCGGTTTGTAGAAGGTCATCGTCTTTTTAAGCTTAGACTATGTTTCAAGAGCATGTTTCCCATTTCCGTGGGATGGAAAATCGTATGAAATAAGCTAGATGTTCATTCACCTTACTGCAAATTGCACTTAATAGCATTATTTTGTAAAATTTTATGTTGAATTTATGAGAAAAAAAAAGATTTAACTTGCGCCTTATGGTCCGTAAAATACGGTATGTGTCAAATAGACGTATTTCAGTAATCGTTGCTGCTGATTTTGTTAGATTTGTTTTGTTTTTTTAAGCAAATAAAATGAAAATACTAACAATAAATAAAAAATAGATAATGATTGAATAATGCGTATAAGAATGTCGTTCCATTTTTTTGCCGTAAACTTCACAGAACTAAAAGTAGGACATATGGTAGAACAAAGAACATGATCCCAGCGATCCGTAGGCAGAAAAAAGTGGCAAAGCACTAAGACATAAATAGAAATACAATTGTGCTATAAGTGGTAGGTTAGCATAGCCAGCAAGTCTAGAAATTTTATAAAAAGCAAAAACTTGTAGCATGGCTGTAGTCGCAAATAACATTGATTAGAAGTGTATTTTATTTTATTTGTTGTTTTTACAACAATCCTTGACACGGGGAATTCCCAAATATCTGAACCCATAACTTTTCCGCCTTACACTTTGTAAACTTCGGCGCTTGCATTAATTTATGAATGTTCAGACTTGAGGCTTATCAAATTATCTTGACAACTCCTAAACAAATTAGTCATGGAATTTTAAATATTGTTTTCTTTTGTACTGACTGGTTGATACTATAGAGAGTTGCATCAGAAAGTATTTGAACGCTTAACAGCTTATTTCTAGATATAAATAGTATAGACCTAGCAGGCTCTTTACTGAAACAACTTTTTCTATGTGTAGGCTCTTGGGCAATAATAATATCATAGGATTGTGTTTTACTATCAGCTATATTGCAGTGAGTTTCATGATGACATTTTGAGACAATAATGTTACTTGGCAGTGATAACAATGGTGCCATTTTGTGGATAGGAACTCGTAAACAGGATTTCAAATGAGATAAGTGACAATTTCTTGCTTACTAAATTGTAACTGAACCATTCTAGAGTGCATATATTTTAAACAATGGTTGTATGCATTGGTGTTTAGTAACGAGGCTAACTACTTGTGTAAATTTCTTGTACTTTGGCTTCTAAAGTACTTTTGTTCATGGGCGGTTCTATTTTTAAGTAGTTTCTCTTGTATTTGGCTTGAAATGCTTAATACAACAGACATGCTTTTAAGTAAACGACTTTACCTTGAAGTATGAAATGTTTTCATATTATTAGGGAACACTTCGTTCATTATCATTTGCTCAAGTGACCGCAGCACGGTTAAGAAGCTGTGATTTACATTTTTGCACTTTATCGGTATATTTGTCATATAAAATCTCTTTGTAAGACATGTCCTTGTCTTATCTAACCCACAAATAAGATATTGCGCTGTAGTTGTTAAAAATAAATGTAAGTCTAGGAGTTCACTTTTGATTCCACAAAGAACTGTGTGGCCTTTTTTAATCTATTACCCATTTTGTTTTTCTCGCTTTATGTGGGAGGCATTTGTTCAGCTTATGAACAATGATGGGTTATTGCTTTTGCTGTTGTATTTTATATTTAAGAGATGGCAGCATACGTCATTAGTAGTGTATTACTTGCATCAAACCCAATAAAATATCGAAACCAGGACAAAGTGCAAAATGTTGCACGGATAGATGTTTGAACTGGGTTAAATATTAAACGATGCTCTGTTGTGAAGCACAGGCTCGGCAATCAATGGTCCCTTTTCATCAATTTTAGTTTAAGCCTTGAATTTGTTGTCAAAGTTATTAAATGCTCTTGAACAGTGTGCTATTGATGTAGTTACACACCTGAGACGGATTTTGCTTCTGAATGCAATGCGAAGAGTCTGATGCATCATATGCACAGCTTATTTGTTCCAACTTGTTATTTTGACTTCATTTATCTGCCGAATTAATGATCTGACTCTGTAGTTGCGTGCGGTTAGAATTCTCTAACCTCTTGTCAGCCGAAAGCTCTTACGATATTACAGATACTGTTTACATGAAAAGGTCATTTTATTGTAGGTACTGTACATGTTCCGAATGTTACGTATAATCACAAAGTTAATAAAATCACCGTTAATCACAAAGTTAATAAAATCACCGTTAATAGTTAATAATCAGGTCTAATGAATTGTAATTTACACGACCAAAGTAACACGTTAGTACAACTCTGTATCTCTTCGTCTGAGCGTTTACTCGCGTAGAAGTTCGCGCTTATAACAACGTGGAGCGGTGTGAACGGAAATGTCCGACATAAAACACACGAACATTTCAGAACAAGCGTTGGCAATAGGGATTACATTCAGTTAAAATTAGAGCGTTTTAAAATCACCTGGAAAGGTACGAAAAGGAGTGTTCACACGAAGTTATTTAGAGCAAGTTCAAAAGCAAATATCAAACTTCAATTGCAGTGTTATCAATAAACAAAATTTTAATCAATAACTGGCAAACACTTTCCCAAGAACGATATAAATGGTATTAAAAATGCCACCCAGGCCGCTACAAATGCATGGAAAATCAAGTAGCATACTTTTTTTTAAATTAGATGGCTGATTTCTAATGATTATGTATATATATGTATATACGGGGGTTGTTGATATTTTTGTATTGTGGCGAAAAACAGTGCTATTCCATAAGAAGCATATCCTAATGCACATGAGAGACTAAAACACCTTCTACACATGAATGGTGATTGTATAAATAATATTTTGCTGGTGATAAATAATAATTAAACCAGCTAATAAACATTTACAAATCTGTAATCGTCTTGGTTATACTCAACCACACTGAGTAATTAATAAATGTAATAATATTTTACAATCATAATAATTATTGTATAATTTCAAAATTAAAAATATAATAATAATTATTAAATATAATTTTACTGGTAACCAACCATAACCACACCACTTCCGTCACATTTAAATTTTGTCTGATGCAACCGGCACAATGCAAATCCCATATCGTCCTGATGGACGTATTCAACAACACCAGTTCCGTCGCTGTATACATGAGCATAACCCAAAACTAAAAACATTATCGAGATTTGTTGAAAATTTCTTTTGAAGTTCTTACCTTCCACAACTACTTTATACTCAGTACGCTGTGATTTGGTACCAGGCCTCCATTAAAAATACTGGCATGTGGCTACTGTCGCTGAACGATCTGGCCTGTCAACTTTGATTTTTTTTGAACCCACTCTGTAATTGTTGCGCCACTTTATGGCATCAGCCGCATCTCTGTGCAATTAACAAGAATCAGTATACATCAGATTATTATATTGCAATCAATAATATCAAAGCAGATTCATTTCTTACCCATTTGTTTCTTTTAAGTCTAAGTTACTGAGAATGACCACTATTAATGTACATAGTTTGCAGAAATATGACAAAAATATCTGCGTCATCAACTACCGCTACAATCATATTGAATCCTAATGTTTCACTAAATCCAACACTCCAAATTGTCTCATTTTCAGTGATCATTCTAATCACATCCCAAGATATACTGATATCCCACTAATTTACACCACTAAATATCCTGCTTTTAAATATAAACCTGCTTATACGAGAACTACCATATTTAATTGTGAATAGATTGAATACGCGAGCGCTACACCCCAGAAGTATGTTTCAAAACTGTACAAAATGTTTTAACAGAGGCACAACGTATTTATCTATTAGCCTTCAAAATCATTGTTTTCTTCGACCTACCTACCTATCTTCTACCTTCGACAGCTACTCTGTACTGAGTATGCGTCAATGGAGTGCCAGGTCTCCCTCGCACCTAAGTACATTTTTCTGATGCCGGACGTGGCCTTGCTACTTTTAGTTGGTATTCATTATGCCTCCTTATCGCATCATCTCCATCTCTATGCAATTAACAAGAATCAGTAAACAATAAATTATCACACATCTATTCCATATGCACCGAGATCAAAGCATAGACTAGTTTGTAAAAGCTACCAGCCTACCGCCATATGGTTGACTCACCTCATGAGATGTAAAACGTGTCTAATGCAATCGGCACAATGCAAATTCCATATCGTCCTGATGGATGTATTCAACCAGACCACTTTCTTCACGGTATACTTCGGCGTAACCCACATCGCCGGCCCTACTCATGTGGTCTTTTAGGTCCTACCAACTGGCACTTTGCGGTAAACTTTCATATACGAGAACTACCATATTATATAATAATAGATAAATTATAGATTATATAATAGATTGAATGCACCAAATTTTTAAGAACATTACAAAGAACACACTTGGAACTATTGCACTCAATGGTGCTATTTTCACTTTTGTAACAACACACCTCGCTGAGAAGCAGAAACTGTCGTGTAATTTATAACAATTTGCGGTTAGTACTCAATGACGTCGTGCTGAACGACAAAACATAGTGCAAAGATTTGCAGAGCCAAGGTAGCCATTGGTTTTTACTTATGTATTAGAAATAAAATTTTAGAAAAGGAGACATTTTGTGATGGTTTGCGTCAAGGTTCGGCAATTGGTTTGGCTAGGCCAATAAGCCTCGACTTGAAAAATGTTGAAATCTTGTATGGGCTTTTTCAGTATGATTGTGTTTGACTGTGTTTTGCTGCAGTATAAAAAATCTCGTTAATTTTTGTGAATAGTCAAACTGTGTTAATATTTGTCAACTCCTGTGTCGAACTGTCAATGGTACAAATCAAGAAAAATTTCTCTATTTTTATCTTGTTTCATTTAATTTATTGTATCTTTTCCACTTTTTTAGAGCTTTTTTAGGCAATATCAAAACTTCAAACCTGAATGGGTTTGAATGTTTTCTGAAACATTTAACCACAGTTTTCAGTTAATGTGTTGGAAGTGACATTAAATAGGACTATTTGGTCTCTAATGTTTAATTTATATCCTGCAAACACTACTACGTGCATAGAATATGATAATTGGTGTGTGCTTAGAACTTAATGCTACGTTCGTGTACTAACATATAGCCCTTGGTTAATCCAAGCAATTAATTGCCTACCAAAATCAAAATCAGGCTCAAACACTGCTTGGTGGTTGACATTAGCATTGAACAGTCAAAATATTGAATCTAGCATGTCTACAATTCTACACCCTCCCACAGCACCTGTATAATATCCTGGTATGAACGGCAGTTTCGATACTTCGGTAGTTGCAGATGCATAAATGTTTGGCATTAGGTGCATTTGTAACTATTATTATGCTACCGTATTTATCACCAGGCAAACAATCCAGTTGGCATCAGGATGACCCTGTTCTTTGATTTGTTTGGAATAAGCATAGTTTTGTTACTTGGTTGACCTGTAACAACTAGTTAAATAATGACATAAAAATGTCCCCTGAATTAGGTAAATTACCTTCTGATGCTCACAGCTTTGATTCATCAGCATCAGTTCAAGGTTTCTCAAGTTTAATGCAGCAAATTTTGCGATACCTTAAAAACATTAATACAAATAAACTAACCAGTGCTTGCCATTGAGCAGTAAGTCTTCAACTTAACAGACGAACGTGCTTAGAAATAAATTCGTTCCAGAAGTAGTTACAGCAGGTTTTGGGATACTTGTCATGTTGTTGCATCCTAAAGACATTTAAGATCTTTCAATCTTTCAGTTCAATCAGACAAAAAGTCCCTAAATAGCAAATCCTGCCGCTTGGCATTCCTTCAGAAAACTTTTGTGCAATTTATACGAACACAAATACTGCAACCTATAATGGCTATAACAACGAAAGAGATTTTTGCAACTCCTAAATGTAGGCCTTTATTAGGACCCCAAATTGAGAGTTTCTTGTTTAACCCATCCATGTTTCTAGGAATCGCAATTTCCAAGGTTAATATTAGACATGTGACTATTGTGGATGATAATTTTTTACTTCCATTAAGTTCTGTTGAATAGGTTTGAAAAACTTGCATGAGGGAGGTCTAATGCAAGAGCCTTAAAATGTGTGCAGTTTTTCAAAACTTAAGTTAAAGCACAAAGTAACCAAAACACAAGTTGCAGCACTTCTGAGTGGGACACAGGTCTATGATTTTCTATTTGTGATTATCATTTCATCAAAAAATCAGTTCCTGTGATTACCTGTGTACGATAATTCTGTCTTGTGCATGTGATTGACAATTTAAAAAATAATATACATTTTCTGTTTATGTTAATTTGTTTTTCTTAGTATACCATTGTTCAGATTCTATGTATGTTTACTGTCTCGAATTCTCTCTTCACTCTTTAATACCATACAACTCCTGTATTTCATCAAGTCAGCTTCAACATAAATTTCTGCTGATTTTTAAAACGCATCAGCTCTGCTTCATTCAGGTGGTTTATTTTCAACTTGTATAAAATGAATACTTTACAAATCTCTTCATTTTCTTTGGCTCAATAGATTAAAGAAGTGGGTGGCGCTGTCTTACAAGACATGATCATTTCAAATCCATTAGAACACAAACATCTTCAACTGTCATTGTGTAAAGATCAATTGCATTCTTACCATTGTTAGTGAAGTACAAGACGCAAATGACAACGTTGTCCCACACTCCATCACATCACTGCTGACTTTCAGGAAATAACTAACAACCGGTGATCTGCCTATAATGCAGCTCAACCATGAATCAACGTCGAAAAATCCCAAACTTCCACTAAATGACAACTACGAGGCATTTCGAATATGAGTAAACATAGGAAAAGCCTGCACTAGATCACTAGATAGTAGATAACCCTCCCCCCTCCCGGGACAACTTACAAAACCAACTCTTGTAGAACCAATCATTGTCCATGAAGCCCCTTTCAAGAGCGGACTTGAAAGGTTCATTTACCCCTCAAATGTCTTGATGTGATTTAAACTATTGATGTTCAAATCCATAACCACCCCAGCTTAAAAAATGGCTCCCATGGAAAGCAAGCAATATTTTTAGAACTTGAAACGGTAAATTTCACTGAGTCAAGATGCCAAGTGTCCCAGTTGTTGTTCTTCGATTTGATTATTGGCCAAGTTTCAATTTGAAGCCAATGCCAGATTGCTATTGACACGTACCGAGATGCCATTGATTTTCATATTGTTGCAATCTCTCTGTTGTACACATGCCGGAGATGTTATTTTATTTCTATCTCTTACCCTGTCAATGAAATTTGTCAAAATATTGTACACTGTACTTAACGAGATGCTGGTCAAATTTTCTTTTCTTCTTTTGTGGCAATGTTTTAAAAAAAGGAAAAAATATGAAAGTTGTAAAAAAACCAAAGAGAAAAAGTCAAATGAAAAAAACTGTCTAAAAAAAATTAGAAAAACATTTTCACCTCCACTCAGCAAGTTGAAAATAATTAGATAAAGGTGTTAATAGAAAATTGGAAATGATTAAATTTCTAGCAATCCAAAATAATAATGAACATACGCTCCAAATTCTCAAGTAGATGAAATAACGAAGATTCACCTGTAACTTCCCGCTACGAACTGTAGGTAAAACATAACCACTTATCAATTACAATGCAACCATAGGTTGGAAGCTTGCAATTAAGCATTTTTTCCTGGTGTGTGATACAAGGACTCATTCTGAGATAACTCCTTGTTATCATACTTATTGTAGCAACATGCTACAACCCAAAGCTTTCTGCAACTACGGCTCTGGATTTAATCAAGTCCTAATATCAAGGCCTCAAATCCACGATAACCACAATGTATTGCAGCAGTTAAAATTTTTTTGTTGTAAATGCAAAAGTGCACAATAAACCCTTAACATTTCACGATTACCGACCATGTCTACAATACAAAATATAAAATCTCATTAATACAAAATAAAATCTTCCCAGTCAATAAGAAAAAAACAAGAAAAAACCCCAATTTAACTTTAAGCTGGTCTGTAGCTCCCCTCACTAACTAAAAACATTTGGTCAAAAAATAATTTTATTTGTCTGCTACCTGTTGTTATAGGTCATTCCAAGAAACACTTTTTTAGTGTTAGGCTATTTCGTAGGTTGGAAAACCGTTCTTGTGATCTGTCTTGATGATAAATAAGCCATGTGTTTGCCTTTAAGAAAGTCTATTTATATTCGTAGCAAGACGCAATGCAAAACCATTGAAAAAGGTTGTGTGACGTTCTTTATATGCCCTTGCGCCATCATTGAGAGAATTTAAGCTGGTCATGTGTGTAAATTCGCTAGATTCAATACTATTATGTATGGTAACAAAATAAAGTATAAAGTATAGTAAAATGTTTGCAACAAATTTAGCCATAACTTACATTGCATTGCTGGTTGTGTTTAATTGTTTCAGGCATAATTTTAAAAGTTTGTTTCTAACCTGTTAATATCTTTCCTGTTATACGATTGGTTGTTGGAATAGCACTAGAGTTTCTTGTCTTTTGTGGCGTAATAATGCTTGTGTATGACTTCATTCAGGGTTTCCCTTGTTATATCAGCCAGTGTCTTTGTGTAAAATTGTAATCTTGATTTAACAGAGTAATTGCCCGTTAATTATCTAAATCTGCATCGTCGCGTTTCTTATAGATCAGGGTGATGGCGCCTTTCTATATTTCCTTGCGGATTTTTTGGCATTAAACCAATGTTTAAAAACTTCACTCATTTTGCGTATGATACTCCGACATGTAAAATTCTCCTCTTATTCCGTCTGGCCCAGGGGATTTACCCTTTGCGAGATTCTGCACAACATTTTTGATTTCATCATTGCTTATCTCACAATCCAATTTTAAGGTATTTTCCTGTCAAACATGTTGCAGATTTGCAGGTTACTCGATATGAACAAGTTGTGTTTTTACATCTCTCTTCATAGACGAGTTAAATTTGGCGCAGTAATTTTTGGTAGCCTGCAGCATTTCTTTTGGTATGCTAATGGGTAAAGCGATTTCGTCATATACTTCTTCACTATAAGTTTGCGATCGTTTTTGTTAAGATACGCGAAAAATTCCCCTGAGCCAATCTTTTCCTAATTTTCTCTATTTTATTAAATGGTTGTATAAATTTGTTTCTTCCTATAGTTTTTTAATACTCGTTTGGCTTCAACGTACTCATGGTAGTGGGCCGAGTGAACTGAACAGACAATTTTAAATAATTGCATCCTTTAATTATACAGCTTTAATATCGTGTAGTCATAACTGTTTTCGTAAAAGACTACATTTTAAAACCACAACATTGAAACCATTTGCTGTAAGCTGCCAATATTTCATAAATATACAATAATTAGTGCTACATTTTTCTTTGTCAATAAACAAACTTTTGTTTTGAAATAACAAAACTAACTTTGATATAAGAAAATGTTTATGAAGAGATCAAAAAGGTGCCCACAATAACATCTAACAAAAGTTAGGTCTTCAATTCTTTGCAACAAAGTTTCGTTATAATAATAAAATTTAACATGAAAACAAAATTTTGGTTTAGTGGTCGTACTAACCTTCCATCGTTCTAACACCACCATAATTTTCATACTACACGTTTTAAACTCTCAGGGCTTGGCCGCTTTTTCTCATTTTTTTGGTTGTCTGTAAGCGTACTTCTTGGTTGACCATTCTTCAATGAGGTTATCCGATTCTTCTACAAGAACCTGCTCACAACCAATTGCTGTTCGAGCTTTTCTTTCTTTCTTAGCCAAAATGGCATCTTGCAGTTCTTGTGACCTTCGCAATTTAGGAAACTTCACCTGCCATTCAATTACAGTAACTTTGTTACAATAACTTTTATTAAGTGTTTTGTGCTCTAAATAAATCGTCCACTACTACACTCATTCAAGCTATTGAAAATAGTTGTAGCTTATCCTTCTATTAAAATGAGAAAAATTACGTATAAACTAACACACTAACTTTACCTCAACTGCAATAGCAGTGTACTTCATGACACTGAAGTTCATGACACTTAAGTAACGTTTTTGAACGGTTGGATTGTACCTTGGTCGCCTTTGGCAGGTTTAAGTAACTTTGTAGACTACCTTGTGGAAAGGTGAGTGTTGGAGTGTTGAGTTGTTAATTGGCGAACAGACATTTTGTGTAACTATCTGGTGAAGTGTATATCATCTTGGTTGAAATTTGAAACGTTTAAGTGTGCCTACCAATGAAGACGATTACCTTTTGTTTTTTGCTTATTGTCTTTTTTTGCACAGCCCAGTTGTAGCACTCCTTGTCATCTAAGCCAATAGGAACAGGTTTATTTGTGTTTCCCTGGTGGCATTATCAAGATGCTTCTTATCAAGCATTAAGCTTTTCAACATCACTGGAAAACAGAGGTAGTTATAAGAATGGAGTATTCTATTCATAGAAACCTTAAATAGAAGGACTGGTATTCTCTATGCTCGGTATCTGGAACTTTGGTCCCATCATAATTTGTGTTAAATACATAGTAAACCTTCATTCTGGTGTCTTTTGGGGTGTTTTGAAGGGTGAGGAATTACTTCCTACTTTTAACCTTCTACAAGGTTATCTCACATAAAAATAGCGTAAAATCACTCAAAATACTGCATATTTTCTCACTTAAACAACTGAAACACACAGTATGTTCCCCTGTAACTGAATTAAAACCTTATACATGGACAGTTTAGCCTGGGATCACGTCAATTGACCGTGAACAAATTCACCGGCGACAATTTGTCGTGGTCAACTAACCGGCAACAAATTGGCCGGCGACACAAATCAACCGCTACGCATTTTATTTTTATTTTTTACGCAAATTAGCATTGTTGTTTATTCAAATTATATGATTCAAGGTCAGTTGGTTCTAGGTAAATTTACGTCATGGTCAGTTGTCCCCGGTGAGTTTGTTAGCGGTCAATTTCCCACGGTTAATTGTCGTGGAACCGTTTAGCCTGTATAGTTCAACAGAAACACGTCTAAGACGAACAATTTAGTTATTCTTGAAATAAGATAATTGAAAGTTAATTTTTCTACAATATATATTAAACATGTTTAAGTAAAAATTGCTAGAACAGTGTTATTTCAAGGGACACATCGCAATGAAATTTGTAGAAATGAGTAACCAAACTACTTGTGGCATACTAAAGATACTTGTTCAGTTTTTAGTAGAGAGTTTTTCTTTTCTTTTCAAACAGCCGAGCTGAGCTGTCTTTCTTTGTCACTGTTGTCAAGCACAAATGCTTTCAACAGAATGTTTGATAAAGTAAGACATGCTCCTTGAATTACAATCATTGAACTATCGATACGACGCAAAGCATGACTGAGATGAGCTCGGCAGCAATGCAAGTTGCATTTACCAAACAGTTTATAAGCTGAATGTATGAAATGTACTGTTGAGAGTAGAGGTACAGTTAGTCCACCTATATTTAAGTTTGTGAGAAACTCCGAATTAATCCGATGGTCGTCGTCATTTTGAGTTTCGATACGCAAGATATTAGATTGCACTAGGTCTTCAGTGTCAGCAATGGTGATGTCAAATTGATCATCATCAATGCAAATGTTAGAGGTGCAAGGCACATCATGAGACTCGCACGCAGTTGACTTTTATTTTAAAAGTGCATGGAGGTTTTTGCAGCTGCCTAGATATCTACAATGTCAATATAGAAATTACCTCCACTGCGTTGTCTGGCTTGACCAAAGAACTTTTCAAGGGCCTCATCAACAAACACACCAGGTAGAACGTAGATGAAGTTGTGCCGAGTCAGTAGCAACTCTGCGGCTTCGATGTTGTCTTTTATCAAATCTTGGGTAATTCGAACCACTTCAAACTGTTCTTCAACCATGTTGATCCATCCATCCCACCATTCCATCTTCTCTCTCCGCCGCTTCATTTTCTAAGTTGTAGCAAAATGCCGGTCACTTGGCAGAAAACTGTGACTGCACAAAATGCACTTTCTGAGTTCGCATTTAGATTACTTTGCTGACAACTGTGGTGACTACAGCGAAGAACAGGGAGAGAGATTCCACCAAGACCTTCGCCATATGGAAGAAAGGTACCAAGGATACTGGGACGTAAACATGCTTGCAGATTACTGTTGGTGCTTAAAATGAGATCTTCCCAATACCACACATAGAAGAAAATCTTTGAAGCGACACTTTTTGTCAGCATAAATCATTTATATTGTTATTGCATTTAACGTTGTAATATCATCATGTGCCGCACAACGCTTTCTGTGTTAAGCTATTTTGAACACTTCGTTTTTATTTCACACATTGATGTTGGCAAGTATTTCACATTTAAAACACATTTGTGATGTTAAGTGTTTACGTGTCTATAGTGTAACATATTAACTTCTACTTTTAGGTTGAGCGCCGTTGAACAAAATTATGTGTTAGGAAGCTTTCTTGGTTAGTTGTAAGTGCCTTTATTTCAACTGTGTCATTATATTTTTTTAGTATTTAAAATGGCTGTCATTGCAAAAACCTTACATTCAAATAAAAATACCATCTTGCGAAAATTGACAACATGCATGACCAATTAAGCTACCCCAGAAATTAGTTTCTTTGTGCACAATAATGACCGAAGCTAGCATAATTAAATATGTGATAGAAAAAAAACTTGACCTGATTGAAAAAAACTGGTTGCATTTTTGAGTTCAGCGCAAAAATTCGATTCAGAAACAGTTAAAACATCTTTGACCTATGAAAAAAAATTTTCAAACGCAACACAGTGTAATTGGCAGATTATTATTAATAGCATCAAAATATCCGTTTTTGACCAGTGTAGGAAAAACCTGAACTGTAGTGTGGTTATGGTTTTGGCCCCTGCAACCGTCAGAATAAACGTTTACTTTCTTGACTCCGGGTAAAACTTTATTTTGGGGATAATGATGAAGGCACGAAACTACTCGCTTTGCAACAGTTTCTTGCCGCATTTACATCGTAGATGTTTTCATTTTTGCACTGTACACACAACAGTTATGCAGCCAAATTTGCAGCATGTAAAAAATTTCTCCGACAGGAAGCTGAGGAAAAGTTATGTTTTGTTGAAAGTCGATAGCTAGTGTCTCCGTTTCTGGATCGTCTTCCGCCGAAGCAGAGTCAGCTTTTCAGCTTGTCATAAAAACACTTAGCATTGAGTTTGTGGAGTCAAAACTGATTGGAATTTTCTTCGCGTTGCTGGATGTTTTTCAGTTTGTATCGCGCAACATCAGATCGTGGCCTTCCAAATCCGTAGTTAAAAATATCTTTAAAATAGTTAAAGTATGCCCTGTGTCTAACAGGGCATTGTACAGATTCTGGTTCTGTCCCAGCTTGAACCTGAAGGTATTCATCTGGAAAGTACTTTTCCAAAAACGATATATACATGCGTCTGACACTGAGCTCTGATGACAAGTACTAGTCTGAGATCACGTCAATTGACCGTGAACAAATTCACCGGCGACAATTGGTCGTGGTCAACTAACCGGCAACAAATTGGCCGGCGACACAAATCAACCGCTACGCATTTTATTTTTATTTTTTACGCAAATTAGCATTGTTATTATTATTATTATATTATATTTTATTGTTATTATATTGTTATATTAATTGCGTGAATGAACATGTTTTCATACTGTACAAGGGATGCATGAACTTGTTTTAAATGTACGAACGTGTATTATCATGTGTTTCCATAATTTGGTATAGTTTCACTGATTCGACACTTTGTCTTAACCCTAGAATGCAAAAAACTTGCGATATTATTGTGTTTACTATTTTACTATTATTTTTCATCAAACCTGCTAAAATGCGAATATTATAACTCCGTAAATTGCAGCAGCACTTCACAGCCATAAACAATATATTTTCTATGTCACTTTCCTGCGGGGTCGAAATGACCCCTGTTACGCACTCCCGGGATATTTAAGGAAAATGCATTTTTCTTATCAGGTAAAATTTTACAGAGACTATTTTCTCACCAAGTAAAGTCAAGCAAATCCAGGAGTTGCCAATATGTGTCAAGCAATCATGAGTAGCAGCGTTTGGGTCATTCTGACCTCTGTCATGCATTCTAGGGTTAATCTCCCAAAGGTGTCGAATAAGACGAATTCTACTGTATTTCATGAACATAGAAACAATTTTTAAAAAGATTATATTTTTTGCGAAATGTAGTATAAGAAAATATTCAACTAAATTTAAGATAATTAAGAAACTATATGGCAACTTAATCCAATGCATTTCTTTAGCCATTGCATCTTTTCCATAAAGACAGTCGGCATAAATGAAACAGACAACCCTGAGCAAGCCAGAGTTACACAGTAAGTATCTCATTATTGTCCAGCAATCCAGCAACAGGTAAAATGCAGGAAAAACGTAACTGTTCGATAACTTCTTTTAGTTTGTCATTTTGTGACTTTGCCGGCTCTGAACGGTGGGCAAAGACCGACGGTTATGTTGAGAGGTTGAAGGAGGCTGGAAAAATTAACACGTCCTTGTTAACACTCGGAAAATGCATCGAGACACTGCGTCACAATCAGCAACACCCAGGTACATGAGCATCTTTTTAAAACTTAGTCTTATCTCCTCATTTATATCTTCAATGTTTTGAATTGCAATATGACTGACAAAAACATGGTTTCCCTTTCTGTAATTAATTTGCAGACAATGTTCGTGTTGTGCCGTACCGTGATTCACGCTTGACTTGGTTATTTCAAAGCTTCTTGATGGGGTATGGGAGAGCGTGCATGATTGTTAACGTGAATAAATGTTCGTCAGTTTTTGACGAAAATTTCAGTGTAATGAAATTCACTGCTATTGCAGTTGAGGTAAAGTTTGTGTGTTATTTTTTACGTAATTTTTGTTATTTTAATAGAAGGATAAGCTACAACTATTTTCAATAGCTTGAATGAGTGTATTAGTGGATGATTTATTTAGAGCACAAAACGCTTAATAAAAGTTATTGTAACAAAGTTACTGTAATTGAAGGTGAAGTGTCCTAAACAATTGGTTATTAGAATAACTGTTTTTTAGCCTTGATCAAGTGATAGGAGCTAAATACATTTTTTGTGACGTTCCTGCTATAGTTTCAGATGTAGTTATGTGAAAGTCTGCACTGCAGTTGTTGTGTTTACTTGTTCTTGTAGTAGAATCTGCTTATGATTCTGATCAGGAAGAAGACACCAGTGATAAACAGCATGATTATGCTTCCTGGAAAAAAAAGGGAGGTAAGAAATTTAAAAAAACTGGCGACACCTTTCATATCTTCTATATGATGTCCATGCAACTCTTTGCAATTAAATATTTATTTTGCTGAGACCTAAAAATATTTTTATCTTTATGCAGAACAAATTGGTTGGTGTCATCGATCACTTGCAAAATTCTTTAAAAGAAGAAAAAGCAAAGGTTTAAATAACTGAGACGAATCTGCGTGAACTGTTACAGCAGATGAATCATCAAGTGGTGAATATTGAAAGGAAGGTGTAAGTAATACATCGGCTTATATTTATCGTCAACCCAAGCGATTACCATTTTGTTTAACATAGGATCAACATATTTCTTTATGTTTAAGGGCAAGATTGCAATGTCGACAAGATGTTTTACAGAACTTATACTCGACCAAACTTCCTCTTGAGGAAGACGAGCTGGATGAAAAATTGCAAGTGAGTTGGCTTATCGATCGATGAAATCAGAATATCTAAATCACCGTCCTATTTTTGTCCTTCCCAGAAAAATTTTTTTTGCATGTCATCTTTATGGCTGTACTCTTTGCTACCTAATGTATTTTCGGTTAATTTGGCTTAATTGTCTTCAGTTACACTTTATACTCCTGAAATTTTAGGTTTTAAACCAGTTTTTTTGATACACTAGACTACTTTCAAAGAACATGCGGAGAAGGTGCAAAACCTAAACCAAATAATTGCGAATCTTGAAAGCAAGCTTCAAGAAACCCAGGAACTGGTAAAGCAAAAGGATGCAGGTTATTATTTAAATTTGCTCACTGATGTCATTTCCAAAATCTTAATCTATAAAATGAAGATGTAAATCTACGTTACCCATACAGCAAGTTTTTTGTTATTGAATTTGATTCTTCATGGTACAAGGAAGAAAATGATGTTACCATTAGCAAAACAAGTTTTACAATGACAAAATTTTTATTTTAACAGTAACGTATATCACACCATGCAGTGTTTTTCGCATTTTGAGAATAATAAGCCTGCACCATGGCGTTGCCGTCATTCGTTACTGGACCGGTTTTTAATGGCAAATATATCTCATTTCCATGTCTTTTTACATGTAAAGCTATATTAGCTATGGTCCATGTTCTTAATGTAGTTAATGTTGGAATACTTTCTTTTCTGGAATTCTGTTTTGTAATGACTAATGAGTAACGGAACAGATAACTTTCTGGTATTTGGGAAACTAGCGTTATAGAGCAAACAAAATTGTTTTTAACTAGATCTCAAGATTGAAATCTCATCTTCACTTTAAACTTTTAACTTTTGCTGCGTAGTTTGTTTGGTCTCACTCGTGCAGGCATTCCTTTTTAAAGTTAATCACAGTTTAACGGTTAGTGAATGCTTCAGCAGCTACAATTTCAATTTTGTAATCGGAAAACAGTGCAGCATACAAACAAGTAAAACAATTTCAATTATGACCATTACTTGAAACATCAGTATATTTTATCGACTTGCAGACATTAAAGATTTGGAAAAGAGTAAAGCTGACAGTTTGTTGAAAGTGCGAAAATACGAAACTTTGCACAAAGAACATGAAGATGGTGGGTGAAATAGGCCGCGTCTTTTATTGTGTTATTACTGTTTGCTTCGTGCTACCTAATTTTATTTTGCTGTATTGCAGAGTTAATTTCTTGAATTCTCACTGATTATTTCAGGGCGTGAAGTAATAAAGGAACAGCTTCAACAACTAGAAGAAATGAAACAAGCACTTAAACAAAAGGAGGCGGAGATAGAGAAATTGATGAATGTATGTATAAAATATTTGACTTATTAAACTAACTTTTTTACACTGACCATACTGTTAAAAGCATGAAAGAAGCACAAGACGAAATGAGGCAGGAGAGGAAGAATTATTTAAAAGAATCGATCCTTTCCTACCTAATGCATTTTCGGTTAATTTGGCTTAATTGTCTTCAGTTACACTTTATACTCCTGAAATTTTAGGTTTCAAACCAGTGTTTTTGATACACTAGACTACTTCCAAAGAAAATGCGGAGAAGGTGCAAAACCTAAACCAAATAATTGCGAATCTTGAAAGCAAGCTTCAAGAAACCCAGGAACTGGTAAAGCAAAAGGATGCAGGTTATTATTTAAATTTGCTCACTGATGTCATTTCCAAAATCTTAATGCATAAAATGAAGATGTAAAACTACGTTACCCATATAGCAAGTTTTTTGTTATTGAATTTGATTCTTCCTGGTACAAGGATGTTATCATTAGCAAAACAATGACGAAACACAAGACTTCACAAAGTTTAGATCAAAGATGACGAACATGCGGCCCGCAGATGAAGCGAATTATATGAAGCGAATTATGTTCTAGAGTTTTCGATATTATAGTTGTAATGTTTTGCGAATTTGATGGAAAGTTGTATAATAAAGATCAAAACGCAAATGTCTCATAAAACCTGTAACTCTCAGCACGTGGTTGTTCAGTTTTGAGTGAGACCTGACCCGAAATACAACCATCTCATGCATGATCACAGTCATCTTTCCCGCATGACGTAGGTTTAATAATGTTGTCACATCGTAAATTTCGTGATATGATGACGTCGTTAGGGTAAGGTGTAATGCATATCTTAGTTCAACAGCTCCAATAATCAACAAACTGTTTTTATTGTTCTAAGAAACAATCAACCAGTTGAGATTAAAATCTCCCACAGGGCTGGTCACCGCCGTCTGAGTGAGATGAAACCGCTGTAGTCACGGTCCAATAATTATCGGAAACGTGCAAATTTGGGGAGAATTTCTCAATTCATCATCATTCGATAAATACGTGCAAGCGTCGTATATGAAGACATTACTAAACAGGCTACAGCACAACATCAATGCTTTGCAAATTCCATCAATGACATTGTAACGCAATACGACGATATACTGGAAAGCTTAAGAATTTGATAATGAAGAATATTGCCTCGCCTGAGCGAGGTAGAAAAATAAACTAAACTCATTGTATTGCTCCCAAACACGGAAATCTTTAGTAAAAGGCGATATTTTATTGCGGGAAAATAGCACAGAAAGAGAAAATATGTACAAGGAAAACTTTTCCAAAATCGACTTGCAAAATACTTTAATTGAACATGCCGGTGATGGTAATGGATTTAAACAAATGACAATACCACAGGTCGCGAAATCTTAGTAATGACACATCTGTAAATTGTAAGCAGAACGTACGTAGCAAGTACGATAAAGGTTGTACATCGCAAGCAACAATTACAACAAAGTTTATCTAGAATTTACACAGGTTCTAATTCATAAACAGTTTGATAATGACGTCCAAGCAACGGGACTAGCGTGGTCATTTTCCATCAAAAGCTATGATAGAGGTGGCGTGAAATACTTTTGCATTGCTGCACACAGTTTTTCAATTTGCTGTTTATAGGGGCCTTCATTTCGCCGGTCCCATGTGCGTCTAGCATACACGGTCCTCTTAATAACTTAGACCGGATAATTTCGTCAGGGTTAAAAGTTTGGTTTTCAAACAAAATCGCGTTCCTATGTTTCCAAATTTTTTGTTTTACCACTGTTAGCCAATAGGTTAACATGTCTTCGGACTCGAAATCTGGGCCACCTATTCCATCGAAGTTGGTTATTGTGGTTGGTTCGAAGTTAATGTCGTCACTACCAGTTAAAATTTGCGCAACGCCGGAAGCACATTCCCAAATAGTGCTTATTTTTTTACATTTTACCGTCGTGTACAACACTGAGTCGGGGCCGTTGGCGCAAAAACGACATGCTGTTTCCGTGTAGGGAACAAAGTTGGTCATATCACCTCGAGTAGGTAAATCATTCCGTATTACTCTGTAGTTGAAAGCTTTTTGGGCGTTGGAGAGAATTGCGTTGTGTACTCTGGGCCATGTCGACCGCTCTGGTGGAGTCAAATAAAACTGCGGGGCACATTCGCGTATGATACGCTGGTATATTTTTTTAACCTTTCCGCTTAAGATCTCTTTCAGTGAGATACGGTGCTTCCTGATTATTTCGAGCATATGCTCATAATAAATCGATGGGGAGGTGACATGCGGTGTACAGTTATCAATCTGGACGCCGAGGAGGTTGGACAGTTGGTGACCGATTTGGTTTTCTATTGTGCGGTTTTCCAACGACAGAACCTTGTTTTCTATTTTGTCCCTGCAAAATGGGGTCAAAGGTTTTAAATAAAACAAATGCGCATACACAGGAATATTAATTATGTCATAACCGCCGTAATCTCTGGGTCTTTGTAGAACTTTGATGTCTGCGAACGTATTATTACTCGTCAAAATGTACCTTTCAATTGTCCTGTTTATGGTCTCGGCTGTCTTGGTCGTTATGGGCTGGCTGAAGGCGTTGTATGAAATTAAAGGGAGTAATTTACTTCGAACCAATATGCACTTGGCATCAAAGGTGGAATGTACTTTTTTAAGGCGAGTCGCTTCTTTTTTCAGGTTTTCTAACGGCCGTGACCAACTTATGGAAGGGTCGTAATTTCGTATTGTTGTTCCTAATAGTTGGAGGTGAGAGTTTGTCCACTGTATTGGTGGCAGTTGCGTCGTGGTATTTGGTTTGATTTCTGGGGTAATGCCTTTGGTTTTTGAGATATTGATTTTTAGGCCAGAGGCTTCGCTGAAATCATCCAGTAGGTTAAACGTCTTTTCGGCGGAGTACGCATCTTTGAGGGTGAAGGTGGTGTCGTCTGCATACGCGACGCATTTCGTACAGTACTTTGGGGTGGGACCCAAACCGTCTATTTCGACCGAGCTATTAATTGCGCATATTAGCGGTTCCACTGCCAATATGAAGAAATATAAACTTAGCGGGTCTCCTTGTCTGACCCCTTTTGGTAAATCAAAGGGCTTAGATAAAACACCGTTGTTGATTATCCTGGATTTCGCGTCAGAATACAAATTTTTAACGGCAAGTAAGAAGCGAGAAGGAAAATGCATTCGTTCAAGCACCTTAAAAAGACATGCGTGGTTGATTGAATCGAAGGCTTTTAAGAAGTCAATCGATATGAACAAATGGTTTTGGCCTTCATTTCTACTTTTTTCATACAGATCGCGAATCTTGATGATGGCGTCGTGAATCGATTTGTGGGGTTTTGCAAATTGGTTCTGGTGCGTAATACTGTTTAGTTTGCCTTTTAAACGGTTAGTTAATATTTTCGTGTACATTTTTAGATCGCAGTTTAACAGCGATATTGGGCGGTAATTGGTAAGGTCATTCGTAGGTCCTTTCTTATGGATTAAGGTTATAACACCTTCTTTGTTTTCCTTAGTCGTACTTGCGTCCCTGAACCACGTTTTGATTACTTCGAAGAAGCCACCTCCTATGATGTCCCAACATTGGACGTAAAACTCAATGCTGAGACCATCTGGGCCAGGTGTTTTGCCTTTTTTCATTTGTGTTACTGCGGTGAATATTTCTTGATCGCTAAGTTCAGCGTTTAACGTCTCTCTTTCGGAGGGCGATAAATGAGCGTTTAAATGTTTCAAAAAAGAGCGTTGTCTCTCCTCAGACGTTACTTCTTTCGAGTATAGATTATTGTAAAATTTACGGGTTTCTTTTAAAATCGATGGGGACGAAATGTGCTTTACGCCTCCCGAGTCGATGACCTCGGTTATTCGGGTTGACTTCCTATCTTGCATGAATCTTTGAAAAAATTTCTTGGTTGGTGTATCCAAGTTTCTTTGCAAATTTTTATGCAATTTCTTATCAGCATCTTTGCGTTGGAATTCAGCCAGTGATTTTTTGGCGGCTAGGTAATCGTCGTAATTACATTTTGCTTGGGGTAATCGTTCACAAACCAATTTATAATCGTTTTCGAGGCGAGTTTCTTCTTCCCTATTTTCTTGCGCGATTTCTCCTGTGATTTTGATTATCAGGTCTTTAATCCTGTTTTTAATTTCCACCCACCATGCGGATAAGTTTGGAATGAGTGAGGGATATAAGGTGCGCCAGTGGGGCCATCTTTCTTCAAGTTCTTTGCGAAATTTTACATTTTGAAACACGTTTACATTATTTTTCCAAACTCCGCGGCCTCTTTTCCCTAGGGTGAAAGAAACGCAATTTGCCAGTAACATTTTGTGGTTAGAATGGGGACTTTCCATCGTTTGGAGTCCGTTAACTTTTATTTGTTGAGAAACATAAAAGCGATCAATTCTAGATTTTGATGAACCGCTTTGCCAAGTAAAATCTACATCGCCGTGTTGGGGGGGTTCATAGTGATCGTTGAGATCAAAGGCTTCGGTGAAGTTTTGAAGTTCTATTTTCGTTCTACTACTTCGCTTTTTGTGGGGAGGGAAACGATCTCGCTCTGGATCGTCCACGATGTTGAAATCGCCCCCTATTATTAAAGGGACGTTGGGGTTGACGTAACTATAAAGCTTATGAAAAAATTCATTATTTTTCAGGTAGTGTCCTACTTGAACGTTTGGGGCATATACGTTGATAATCTGTATTATTTTATTCGCTATTTTTATATTTGCGGCAATAACTCTACCTTCGGCGTCTCTCCTAGTTTGTGCAAACGAAATTGCTGGATGGTTTATCAATATCGCCGTGCCTGCATTGGCGTGTTTTTTCCTATTGGCTGCGTTAAATATGGAAGGGCCAACATCCCATTCGTTAGACCAATTATTTACGTCTTTCGGATTGCATTTTGTTTCCTGTAACAGGATTATGTGCGCAGCAAGTTTCTTGAAAGTTTCGAACAATTAAGATGGTCGTTTTTAGATGCGTCGTTTAAACCCTGGCAATTAAAACTAATTATTTTTAAAAAGGTTGTCATTACAAGGGCTGGTTATACTTCGTGTAATCAAAGAGCGTTGGGGATAAAACGCCCACATTTTATTCTTCAGGTCTTTTTTGTTTAAAGCTCTGACAGAATCTAGCGATATTATCAGCAGGCTTAAATAGTTTCTTATCGCGAGTTTGGTACATTTTTTACTAGGGACAATTAAGGGTTTTTGTGCGCTTAAGCGTGGGCATGGACCGATAAGCGATAAGGCTTGCACCTCTTTGTGTGGCATGGCCACGTGGGTCTAACAATTTTGTAAAAAATGGTCCACTCTAATTATTGCAGTAAAAAAGTTTGTTGTTTCTGATACAAACATTTTTAAAAAATATTTCAAGAAAATTTCGAAATTTTTCCAATCCTAAAACAAATCAAGAGTCAAGACTAACCCAAAGCATATTCTTAACGAAGTTTAACTTTTTTCAATACATTTAAGCAAAAGTTTATGTTGAAAAACAGCTATGACTATAATCTTTAATGTGCTTTGTAGTGTGCTCGTCGTGTTTACAAAACTATTGCCTGGATCCCGTGATAAAAGTCTTTGAAAATGTGGACTGAAACCAGGCTTTGATTATATCGTTTTTTAGATTCTTTATTAATAAGAAGGAGCTTTTTTACCCATTAGAATATGAAAGAGTGACTTTTTTCTTCCAAATTGTGAAAAAATAAGGTACCTGTACCGAATAAGGCCCACCTAACACTTTTTTGAAAATAACTCAAGAACCATAAATGAGAATAGACTGAAAAATCGTATTCTATTAGTGAGGGTATATGACTACAACATATTAAAACCACAATACCTGACAACCCCCCAAAAAATTTTTATAAAGAAATTAAAAATTCCAAAAAATGGGCCTTATTAGGAGCATAGGCTCCTAATAAGGCCCACCAATTTTGTGAGTATTTTGGTTCAAAACATAGTAATAGACAACATATAACATTATTAGAAATTTCACATTTTAAGTTGTACAAACATTTAAAAAGATTCCACTAGGCGCATCAAAGTAACTGCAACAATTTGCCAACTGATGACTGGAACCACTCTTGAAGTCTATACATCAATTAGCCAAGCATCTTGTATGGGCCTTATTAGGCGCATGTGGCATCCACGAAAAAAATGTCACATTTTTATCATCAGAAAAATTTTAGCAAAAAAAAGTGCATTATCCTTTTCAATACTAAGTTGGTTGTTACATGAAAACTTCAGCCGGCTGACAACAGTTCATTTAACCGGCCAAATTCTCACTTACTTTTTTTCTAAATTAACAAAACCGCCTTAACTGCAAATATCAAATTTTTGTTGTGCTCTAGCGAATCGGTTGATCAAGTGACAAGGATGAAATCTGGTAAACCATCATGAATTTATATTAGTTTTTATGTAGGGACAAAATCTTTCATTTATTTGCACGGGTTTGCGAAATATGAGCAATGGGCCTTATTAGGGACTGGGCCTTATTCGGTACAGGTACCTTATTTCATCTTGCCTCGCTTGCCGGCCTATACGTTCGAAATCACTCGAGCATAGCTGTAAAATTTTATGTGTCCCGTTCTCCGTGTGTAATATTTGTGCCAACAGTATATCTGTGTTCTGTATACAGTGAAACAAATACAAAAACTAACTGGGTCGTAAAATGTTCGTTATTCTTTGAAATAACCTATTAACCAAGAGCAATACCAATAGCTGAATAGCAGCTTCACACGGGTCAGCTTTTAACGTCACGAAAATTCATTGCAATTCGCGTCTCATAAAACAACGATATTTCAAAGGAAAAGTAGCTTTTAATCAGTGGACGACACAAACACAACTTTACCACTTCATCACAAAAGAATATATCACAGCCACACTAACCGAATTAAAATTTGTTTTGAGTTGAAGTAATAGGCCTAAGCTCCGTATTCAATTTTTGACATGTTTCACATTTTATTAAAAACACAAGCATATTGGCTGGTGTGTATGTTCGCAGATAAACTGGATATTTTGTCACGAAAATAAATACAGTAAAAATGAAGCCCAGGTTATGCGATGAGTTACTGTACTATGTCAGATTTACGTGATATACACAGCTTTGTTTACAAACAATACGTCACCAATGTATTTTAAATTTTAACAAGGCACATACTGACGTAACTATTAATTCTAGAATGCTTATATTGAAAGAAAAAATTGAATTTATTTTCGGTTAATTAAGTGAAAAAGCTTGTTTTAAACTTAGTGAGAGTGTTAGGTGATATAGGCTTAGCTTAGGCTATTTAAGGAAAATAGTTAACATCAAACCTTGTAACTTGAGTAAACAGCAGCTGGTTTATTTAGATAGGCTTTGACAAGAAAACTATAGGCTACGGTATCGATATATTCTACGCTACCAGTGTACTGTACTGAAAGAAGTGGCATCATGAAGTTTCTAATATATATTGTTGTGGTGATAACTGGTATTTCTTGGTTTATCGGTGGAGGTATGTAGCGACATGTTAGTATCTTTAAAGATAAATTTACAATGAATGAATTTAATCTTAAAATTAGCGTAGCCGTAAAATACAAATTTCAGTTACGCTAGGCCAAGGAGGCGGGGTCGTAAACAAAAGAGCGAGTAGCCCTACAATTTTTGAATAGCACCCAGCTGTTTTTCATTACGTCACGCTTTGCATTACCGTTCTTCACCAACAGTAGGTTATCAGTTACTGAGCAGTAAAAAATTACAGGGTGCTATTTCAAAACAGCAGGCTGCTGTACAACAGTAACACCTTTTCTTTCGTTTACGACTCTGCCCCTTCAAATCACTAATCAGCAATTTGAATTACATGACGTCATGAATCGCTGGGTTGTACACCATTAATCAACCATGTGATATCACCAATTGCAGGAACTGTACCAACGGTTGTAAGAAACAGCAAGATGCAATCGGCGACATCCTGAGAAAATTCTAGCATGTGCTCAATTAAAACTTCTACTAAAGTCTAGGCTAGCTAACGCCGCTTCTCCTACTTTCGTTACACCATTTTAATGTTCTATTTCGTTACTTTCTTGTTTAGGCTGTTAGTTTTCTTGTTTAAAAATTTTCAAAGAGTTTAATTTTGTTATAGAAGTTTTTTTTATACTACGGTCCACTACTAAGTAGGCAGTGGTCTATTGATACAGCGTAAAGTACCCTGCTTTTCAATGTAGTTGTTTTGGTGGAAAGCTTAACAGGGTATTCCCCAAATAAGCAACTAAAACGGTTGTCAAACTCAATTTGCATGCAACAGTTTTGGCCTTGTTACTTTTGTGAAGTATTACACAACAAACACATCTGTCATAAAGACCGCGTACACTGGCGGCTATTGTTAGAATATGAGTGAGGATGATTGATGGTTGATAACTTGTTTTGTTTCTGCTTCGATGGTATGAGTTCCCATTCCTCAAACGGCATGCTGACTATGCTGTTATTTGCATAATTCTGTCTATACATATTAGTAAATGATAAAGTTCCCATATTTATTTATTGTCAGTTACAAAGGCCTACGCCTTTGGGCAAAGCTTACTTCTGTTGCATTGCGCAGTCGTAACAAGTGATAGAAAGAAAAGGGGGAGATTACAAGCATTACAATAGTATTTATATGGCACACCAGTTAAAGCGAGGTAATTTATCTAAACGTCATTAAGGAGAATTTAAGCTTGGTCAGCAATTAAATCGCAAGATCCCAAAATAAAATTTTAGCATTTACAAACCAACCCATGACTCGTGACGTAATTGTCACACGCTCTTCCATGAAGAAAAGGGCGCTTGTTTTGCTGCTCACCCTCTTTTAAGCAATTAGAAATGGTTTTATTCCGGCGCCATTTTGAACACCAATTGCATTGATATGGTGCAAGTTTACATTGTAAAACGTTTGTCCAACTGCAACTGTAAATTCTTATCATTATTTGATGTAAACGTTATAGAAAATTTTTTGAAATCCCATGTTGAAGAGTTTTGTTTTGAAGACAGCTGCCACAAATGATTAATAGACGAGAAGAGTATTAAGAAGCTTCTACGATTGTAGATGCCAATGTTCAACATTTTAATATTTTCTACTTTCAAAGCATATGTGGGGTTTCTGGTTAATAGGTATGCTTTCTGCACACTAACACTAAGCTAACGTTAGTCGCAGCTTGATTATAGGACAACCTGGCTCCAATTCTGAAGTTAAAAAGGCATGTCCTTCCCAGGTAACACAGGGTCAGGCCTGTATTGGACACCAGAAAACTCTAACAATAAAACAAGTTTTGTTTAATAGCGGTACCACCAGAACGAATACATTAATATACCAAGAAATAATAGACAAGAATAGAAGTCTTTCAGCTTTGCAAGTAGGTCCTTCCAGTTTAGGTACTTCTTCGAACTGCTGTCGCGCTCTGTGTGCAGCTTAAGACTTCGCATTTCTTTGATGTTATAATTAGTCACGCAATTGTTTATAGTGGCCTGATGCCAACCGACACACTTTTATTGGTTATGTTATAAAAGTAACGGCAACGTGAAACAAATTACAACACCAGGATGACAACTCGGCTCATTGTTGCCAGCTTAAAAAACAAAGCGATTATATTGAACCGCCATGACATGGTTCTGACGTGCTTATTATTGTGTATTGTAGCCTATTGTTTATTTTTTTAAATTATCTTTAAAGAGTGAAAATTTTGCGGGAAATAAATTTCAAAGTCAGTCATTTTTTATTCGCTACATAAAATTATAGTCTTAGAGCAGTTGAAATAAATTATTTTTAAATTGATCATTTGTATCCATTTTGTGCATTCATAGTACTGTTTGTACAAAAAAATGCAGCGAGCGAATACCCTTTAAAAAGTTGCATGCTAATGGTTCCATTTCTACATTGAAAAAAGAGCATCACTCTCAAGATCATACTTAAAAACGGAGGGCGCTTATAGTTGAACCACTTCTGTTAAATAGTGTCTTATATTTGCCACATATCACCACTGTTAGCACTGTAACAAAAACAATATTTAGTGACAGTTATAGCCTATAAAACGAACTTATTACCCCTATCAATAATTAAAGTACTATTTTGCAAGGCAAAGAGTTGTCTAGTACAGAAATGCACAGCCGCGTGATGTATTTGTGTGCTAGAACTTTGCGAACCAAATTGTGATGTCATTTGGTTGTGTGCTTCTTTACTAAAACACAAAAAAATATGTTATCAAACCTACTTCATAAATATATGCACAGTTTTTAAATTTCAAAAAACACACATTGCAGTAATTTAATATACACATGCTTACGGCTTGCCATGGTGCAACTTCATAGATATAAAGCGCAAAGCGGTATTTTTATCATTAAATTCATGCCAACCTCCCCAAAAAATAGTGTTTGTTCTCATTTTTTGCTTGTACTTCGGATATGGACCATTTAAGTGAGTTTCGAAACAGTCGTAAAACCACCAACCTGACTTGTAGTTACTGGCACAATGTTGTTCATCATTATTGTCATTGTCTTCATCTGGTGTACTGAAATAACTGCTAGCTATTGGTGCGGTGCTGTAACTATCATTAAAAATCCCACTCAAACTGTTTATATCTAACCAGTATTTTATTTTTTTTGATTCGAGCTGAAAATGACTATATTGAAGAAAACCTTTCACACCATCCCAGTCTTCAAGATCAAATCCCACTTCTGGTGTTTTTATGTAGATCGTTCCCAAGTTGTTGGCTGAATAAGCAGTTTGTCTCGACAAGCGATAAATATTCTCCAGTCCAAGCCAGTGTTCACTGCTGGGATTTCCAAACCCTTTGACATAATCGTCCCATCCCCTTTCAAAGTTGATCTTCCCGTTCATTCTTCTTTGTATTGTTGTCCAGCCCTTCTTAGTTGAAACGAGCTCCATATCACAGTAGACGTAGGTGAACTGGAATCGTTCCTTGAGCCATATTGGGTAGATACCACTTGATGTTGAACCACTTGCGTAGATGCTTGTACATTCTGAAGAAATAGATAGTTTGATTTTCAATGCAATGCAAAAATACTCATTGTGCTTACTTGTTCATTACCTTTGTCTAATCTAGCCTGTGAACCACCAAAATTATTCAGGCTTGTTGTAAATTCAACAAATTCTTTGGCTGCTACTTGTTGATTTTGATAGTTTTGCAGATGTTGAAAGATTTCCATGGTTAAATGTGTGTTTTTTAGACTTCTGGTAACTCGCATTAATAAGTTGCCAGCTTTGCTGTCAGTTGCTTGGCAATGCCGCAAATAAAAAGGCAACAATAGAAAGTAATAATAAAACCAACTTTGCTCTAACAATGTTTTTTTTAGATATAACATTTTAAGTGATAATTTTTTTCTTATTATCGTTAACTGTTGCTGCTGACTTTACTAATTTCCTTCTCTGTACATTTCAGGCTGCAGTTTGGTTCTAACAAATGTAAGTGGAACAGTCACAGAGGAATGTGATAACAACACCGTGTTGCCTGGTACTAGGGAGTGGGAAATTCCACTGAGGGAGGGAGAATTTGTATATTTGCGGTTTGGGAAATCGTTTATCAAGTAATAATTATGATGTAGCAATTGTTATGTGTGAAAAGTGTTTTTGCATTGTTTTAATCTTGCTTTGGTAAACTATAACAATTGAACAAAAGCAGAGAAACTTGATCATTTTGGTAGGCCTATGCTTTACTTAGACACACTTCTGTGAAAACCTGAACAATGAAGTCTGAATCTCTTAATTCTGATTGTTATGAAATGCCTATTCTAATTCTGTTTAGCAGTGCAATTGCTTTCTTTTGTTGATTTAGTATTTATAGTTATTGTGTTCATGTAGTTGTTCTGGAGGATTACTGATTCTTAAAACAAGTAAGCCAGAGGCAAGAATTTGTGGACCTGGTAATCCTGGAAACTACCTTTTCAAAGAAACAGTTTTTGTTTTTATGCAAAGATATGGCAAGAACTGTAGTTTAGCTAAGATGTCCTTTAATTATTTTCGATTTGGTGAGTAAGCACAACATTTTTTTTCACAAATCATACAAATGAAAACTGTGAAGTGGTGATCTAATGGAATTTTTAGTCAATAATTGATATTTTTAATGGCATCGTACTTTCGAAACCATTTATTTGTCATACTTTACAGACTTTCATCTTACAATGAACAGCAATCATGTACAGCCTGGGGAGCTTGTTCAATTTGTTTCAATACTACGTGGTGGGGACAGCTTGAAGGGACATCTTGATTGTTTGCTGGAGCATTATAATCAAGATTCCACTCAAACGGAGACGAATCTTTCAACATCAACCTTTACAGCACAACATATGTATCAATACCCTGGAACCTATTCAATATATGCAAGATGTGACACTCTAAGGGAGAATGCTTTTTTTAGAACAGAACGCGTTAATCTTTACGTGGAATGTGGCTTATCACCTTCAACATTAGAAATATCCCACAAAGATATGGACAAGACATTCTTGAACCCGGTTGAAGTTGTATTCCGTCACAAATATTGTTTTCCTATTTCATATTCTCTATTGCTGGATGATGTCATCATAGCACACAAACAGACAGAGCAAGTTCTGGATGAGACAAAATTTTTGTTAAAGGTGTTTGAAGAAGTCAGTTTTAAAGTAAACTCAACGAAGCAACTGTTAAGTGGACCAGGATTACATGATGTCATGTTATTATTACAAAACAATGTTTCTTCTATGATATATTCCACACCAGTTATTTTTAATGAAGAAATCGAAGGTTTTTATATTGCAGTAAAAGAGTACGTTGGTTTTCATCCCCATTATTTCATCATAAATGCGACGGTGAGTCAAGGAGTACCAATAAATCTTTCAATTCAAATCAAATCGATCGAAAGCAACTTGTCACGCTTCAGTGGTTCTTTATTTTGTCCACATTATTGTCACTCGATGGTGGTAAAGACAAATCTAACACAACCTGGAATATACAAAATTGAAGCAACAGTTGAAAACAAAATCTCTCAATCATCGTCATGGGCACTCATAGAAGCATTACCACAGATATACAACGTGTATATTTCGTCACTGAAGCCTATCCCTAGCTACAGCAGAAATTATGTGTATGCATTTGTCAGAGGTGACATTGGTGATTATGTGATGACGATATACTTACAAGGTAGACCAGAGAACCACAGTTTCACCATTTCCAAGTTGGAATATGATCACAAAGATCTGCCGAGTCTCCCATTTGATGCAAAATTTTACAAACTGATCAAAGTTGAACGAGTTTTATACCACATTGGAATGCAGCAGGTCACTGGTTTTATCAGGAATTCGAAACAATCATTTCCTTTCGTGGGATGGGTTGACGTGTTGGAGACGTCATCGTGCTTGGAGAATCTGAGAATTCGTGATGGTAGCTATCAAAGGGGGTTTGAAAAACCATTGAAGGTCTTTAATTATTTGACCTTCAGCGTGGATTTTAAATTCACGTGCAAGAATATGTCTGAGGTCAGATATAAATGGTTGGTGTTCCCAGTGGCAACAGACATGGACATGGCAACATATACATATGAAGTTGAATATGAGAAGGAGTCATTTGAACCTGAACTTATCATCAGAGCTGATACATTGTCACCCGGCTTGTATGTCATAAAGGTTAAAGTTACCAGTGAGAACGTGACAAGTGATGTGTTGGAGGGAAAACTCAAAGATTATACTTTGATAGAAATTACCAAGAAAAAGCTACATTTTGTGATCTTAGGCGGAAATGTGCTTCAGACTGGTGAGTGGGCTATTATCAGATTTCTATGTGGCTTCATAAAATATTTTCATGAATTAAATTTTAATTGTTGACCACATCGGACCATATTTTTAATATCTTATGATTTCTGTGCATAGACAACAACATGACAGTCCTAAGATTTGAATCTTCGATTGATTACAACAAATATCATCGACACATCAGCTACAACTGGTTTTGCTCCATCAAGCAAGAAGAGCTTCCGACAAGGACAGTGATGGGGAAAATACAGAGAAAAGGTTTCAAAGTTTTTTTTTCAAATATCATTTTGTTCAAAATTTAATTTTTTTTGTCTTGTTTAAGATTCCTGCTTTGATTGGCACACTCTCTGGGTGACCAGTGGTCATGTGATGGAAATATCCATGAATGAACTCAGACAAAGTGAACATTATTACATTCGATTAATCATATCTGGACCCCATTACGATGCAACACATGCAGATCAGAAAGCTGTTGTTCAACCAAGACGAGCCCCGATTGTTGATTTGAAGTGAGCATTGGATAAAATTGCCCAAACTAACTAAAAACATTTCATTTAATTTTTTCTTTCCATCAAATTGCAGATGTTGGTCCAACTGTGGGAAGTACTTTTCTCCTCACCTGTCAATCATTCTACAATTAGAGTGTGATGACTGTTTCCGTCGTAAATGGACATTGTCGCCAAATCCTGGACATCAACTGCCACTGTGTGATGATCAGGAGTTTTGCAAACTAAATGCTTCGTTACTTATTCCATCATCAAATGTCACAGGAACAGGTGAATCTCCTTTATATTGTGCTAATTCATTCACAAATTTAAACCTGACCTCCATGTGCAGGTTACAATATTCACGGAGAGAACTCCTCAGTGACCATTTTCCTCAATGCTCTATCTTCTCATAGTGGTGGTAGCTGCATTGTTTTGCCTAGGATGGGAAGTGCGTATACCACCAAGTTTAATGTGACATGTGCTGGTTACATAAAAGGCAAATACCAACTGATGTACAAGTTTTTCCTCCAAGACAAAGGTGAATAAAGTATCAGGTGGAAATAGAGCAGAATTAATTCCGACAAAGTCATAATTACATCTAAGAAATATAAATCCTTCCCAGGCCATCGATATCTTTTACAATATGGATTTGATCCAGTTCTCTATGACATCATACTACCACCTGGACGTTCATCTAATGACGTCACAATTGTCATAGAAATATGCACTCCCGAACAATCATGTGTTGAGGAAAATCTCTCTGTTGCTGTGGTTGCTAATAATGACGTCAACGATGATGTAATAAATGAAATGGACGCAGCATTGTTAAGTAACAATCTGCAGAAGATTGCTCAGTTTGTTCTCGTCTTATCGTCAACCAACAAACTCAACCAATCAAAGGTCAGTTTGTGACGTATTTATTTTATCTTTTTTATCAAAGTTTTAGATTTAGAAGACAACTTTTTGTTTAAACAGAGAAAGGAAATAATTTCCGAAATGGCAGAATATCCCATGTTGTCGTTGGAGCCGGTGAAACAAATTGCCGATGTAATAAGCCACGTAACAAACAATCCTAAAATCCTAGAAGAAACTCAATTGGTAAAGTTTGAAATTACACAAACTTGCATTTGGAGTCCACATATTTATCCGTAATATAGACTGAGTAGAAGTAAGTTACTTTGTATTACAGCAAGATGTGCAGGATATCCTGGATCGAGTAGAGAGCTATGTTCCGTTTTCTGCCAGTCGATATAATGACGTAAACTCGATTGTGAGGTCATGTATGACTACGACGTCACAATTGATGAGACTTGTTCGATTTTATCCTTTCAAGGTAACCAAGTTAACATTTTCAATAATGTAGCATTTAGTTATTCAACTAACACTGAGTTTTGTCAAAGAATGAAGAAAATTTGCGAATGAATCGTCTGGGAAAGTTGCTCATGGCGTCATTGACTCCTGGTGAGGAGGCGATATCCTTTGAAACAGAATCTGTCGAAGGAAGATTGCTCAAGTTGAACAATCATATCACGAGTAAGGAAGAAGTGTTTCAATTTATAAGCCACGTACATCTGATGCACACATATTGTTCACACACATACAGTGCACAGTGGTAGCAACGTTCTCATGTATGAGGTGTAACTCTTCATATAAGTTCCAATACTTTGATTATGACCACAATGAAATGTTTTCAGATCCTTTTGATGCTAACACCTCGTTCGTACAACTTTCTAATTTGCAGTCGCTTATAACTGATGATGTCATCAATATCGAGGTAATAATTGTGCTTTGTTTAATGCCTCTCATTGCATTGCAATGATATTTATATGAATATTTTGTAAAATTTTAGATTTTTCGTTATAACTCATCCTCAGCCAACTTCAGCCCATTTGATCTAAAAGTTGATTCTGTAACGTCAGTCAGCATAACGACAGGTTGGAGGGACGAGCTCCCCATCAGTAAAGAAATAGCAAAGAATCTAAAGTTAGAGTTCAACCTGCCTCAACAGCCCGATAAGAGCAAGATATGGCTGAGGGTTAAAAGTGAATGTGACGGCTCAGCATGTCGTAGCACTGCCATTGGCTCTGCCTTCATAGATGTTGGTGGAGATTTTAGTGGTGTCAGAGAAGCGACAATTCTCAATATTGTAGTTGGCAATATGGAATGGCAAATTAGAAAGCTAAAAATCTTCTTGTCGCCTTTGAATCACCAGCGTAGTGTCTCAGAGAAAGAGTTTGATGAGAAAGGTCTGTATGAGTGTCAAGGACAGTCTGCAGTGAGATAAACATTTCCATTTTGATTTTGTCGCTTTGACCCACACAAGTGATTAGGAATGCAGGAGTTTGTGGTTTTTGACATGTTGTCATTATGTTTCAGCCCCCTCCTACAGATGGATTGTAAAATCCCCATCCTTTGGGGCAGTCACTTGCAACATCACTGTGCAAGCGGACCTGGGTCTAGGATATTACCGTGTCGGAACTATTCTATCCACAGTGTTCTCTGTGTATCAGTTACACTGCCTGCATTGGTTGGATGCTTACAATGGTTGGCAGGAAAACCTTTGCAAGGTGAGATATTATATGTTATTATATGACCTATTGTTGTAAAATGTGGATTATTCTTTAATATGAGGAACCAGTAATATCACCTCATGTCATTTACCAGCCTCACGAGGACATGGTGTCCGGCAGGGTGATGTGCCAGTGTGGACACTTGCCCATCACCAGAATAGTCTGGGCTCAGGGCCGAAAAAGAAGCTCAGATGATTTTAAACTCGGGCCATCCCTGTTAGGGTCAAAGTTGTTGGTTTTCCCCAACAAGCTGAACTACAATGAGGTAAGGAAGTTTATGATGTAACAGAATGTGCCACTTTTAAATGATGAAATCATCTTCAGATCTCTTCCAACATGTGGCAGCTGTTCCTTGAAAATCCGATTGTCTTCTCCATGTTGTTTGTGCTCTATTCTTTGTATGGGCTCGGACTAATATGGGCGAGATCAAAAGACCGGCAAGTGGATGCAGAGGTGAAAATATTTAATATGTCCGGTTGAATATGAAGATATGCTTGAGATTCTTTAAACATCGTGTCTATTGTTGTGTAACAGTGTAACTTGTAACTTGTGTAACAGTGCTACTGTCGTATGTGAAAGTGATCCATCAAAGTTTAAAAAAAATATTTTCAAGGACTTGTGTGTGGAAGTTCCGGACAACAGTCCTTTCGATAAATATCGTTACATCGTGACGGTATTTACCGGAAGTCGACGAAATTCTGGAACTTCTGCTGTAGTCTGCCTCCGACTTGTTGGAAAAATGGCCACCAGCAGTGCTCATGTCATTCAGGTATTATGACGTCATAATATATAGAAATGTATTTGATTAAGTGATAATGAATATTTTTTCTCAGCACCACACAAAGATTTTGAACAGGGGAAGTGTGAAATCGTTCCTTATCACTACGTCAGAGTGTCTTGGAGACATCACTGCGATTCGCTTGTGGCACGATAATGGCGGACACAGCCCAGAGTGGTATGAAGTAGTAACAGCTCAACAGGAAGTGTTGGAAATATTAAACGTAAGTTTTACGTTAGGTTCCTCCAGAGGGTTGTGGTAAGAGACCTGGAGAAAAATCATTGCTGGTTCTTCCTTTGCAACCGCTGGTTCAAGCATGTCATAGACCACGTGGTCCCTGCTGCACGAACCAAAGACCTGCACAACACGAGGACATTGTTCCCCTTGAGGTTGGAAAATCACCTCAGAGACAGGTAAAGTTTAAGATAATTTATATCTCACAATTGTACCGGATTATTAACATATAATTCCACAACATTGCAGATATCTTTGGTACGCATTCTATGGAATGCGCCCGTGGCAACGTCATGTGATGGGCAGAATAGAAATGTTATCGTGTTGTCTCATGATAACCTTGATGATCATGCTCACCGCGTTAATGTTCCACGGGAACAACCACACGCAGCAGGGACTGCTCTTAGCCGTCGGTAATTACACTTTTCAGTGGTGGCACGTGGCTGTCGGTGAGTTCAGTTGACATCGGTTTTGACAGAGATGGTTAAGAATGTTATTTATTAATCGTTGTATTCTTTTGATTTGTAACAAAGGAATCGAGAGTGCTCTGTTGTCATCTCCAGCAACGTTTCTCATAACAACAATGTTTCGCCGATCGCAACGGCCGCATAAATCATTGCTAACAGACTCAAAAAGTGTGGATGACGAAGAAAGTAATGTGAATGATGAACAAAATCTGGTCTCACATCATCCAAATGTAGCAGATGAAAGCAAAGAGGAAAAACAACTTCCAGTTGATAATAAAACTCATCTCAGACTAAAACCTAATCGAGAAACTTGTGTTGTTGAAGTTGCTGAGACTTCACAACATGTTATGAGTGAAGACCGTCGTCGAGTGCATCATCATCAACACAAAAAAGCAACTGACAATATGGATCAAAATGAAAGACGAAAGCTGAAGAAAGAATCTCCGAAGAAACAGCATCATGACGAGAGCAAAATCCACCACAGAGTGAAACATCATGGTAAAAATCCTGTCTTTGAAGTTGCTGGGACTTCACAATTTGTTTTGAGTGAAGGAAATCGAGCACATCATCATCAAAACAAAGAAATGAGTGATGAGCTGGATCAAAAAGAGAGACTAAAGTGGGTGAAAGAACTCTTCCTCCAAAAACAACATCATGATGAGAGCAAAAGTCAACTGGGAGTAAAACCTCATGGTGAAAACCCTGCTATTGAAGTTGCTGATACTTCACAACATGTTATGAGTGAAGACCATCGAGTTGTTCATCATCAACGCAAAGAGGCAACTGATAAAATGGATCAAAAACAGAGACGAAAGCTGAAGAAAGAATCCTCCAAAAAACATCATCGTGGCGAGAGCAAAAGTCATCGGGGTGTAAAACTGCATGGTGAAACTCCTGCCAACACAGTTGCTGATACTTCACAGCGTGTTTTGAATGAGAAGCATCGAGTAATTCATGATCAAAACAAAGAAACGAGTGATGAGCTGGATCAAAAAGAGAGACTGAAGTGGGTGAAAGAACTCTTCCTCCAAAATCAACATCATGATGAGAGCAAAAGTCAACTGGGAGTAAAACCTCATGGTGAAAATCCTGCTATTGAAGTTGCTGATACTTCACAACATGTTATGAGTGAAGACCATCAAGTTCTTCATCATCAACGTAAAAAAGCAACTGACAATATGGATCAAAAAAAGAGACGAAAGCTGAAGAAAGAATCCTCCAAAAAACAGCGTCGTGGAGAGAGCAAAAATCTGGGTGTAAAACCGCATGGTGAAACTCCTGCCAACACAGTTGCTGATACTTCACAGCGTGTTTTGAATGAAAAGCATCGAGTAATTTATCATCAAAACAAGGAAACGAATGCTGAGCTGGATCAAAAAGATAGATTTAAGTGGGTAAAAGAACTCTTCCTCCAAAAACAAGATCTTGATGAAAGCAAAAGCGAACTAGGAGTAAAACTTCATGGTGGAAACTCTGCCATTGAAGTTGCTGATAATTCACGACATCTTTTGAGTGAAGACGGTCGAGTTCATCATCATCAACACAAAGAAGCAACTGACAATATGAATAAAAAAAAAAGACGAAATTTGAAGAAAGAATCTCTCAAGAAAGAGCATCGTGGCGAGAGCAAAAGTCGTCGGGGTGTAAAACTGCATGGTGAAACTCCTGCCAACACAGTTGCTGATACTTCACAGCGTGTTTTAAATGAAAAGCATCGAGTAATTTATCATCAAAACAAAGAAATGAATGATGAGCTGGATCAAAAAGAGAGACTAAAGTGGATGATAGAACTCCTCCTCCATGAAGACCATCATGATGAGAACAAAAGTCATCGGAGAGTAAAGCCGCATGGTGAAAACCCTGCCATTGAAGTTGCTGATACTTCACGACATCTTTTGAGTGAAGACGGTCGAGTTTATCATCATCAACGCGAAAAAGCAACTGACAATATGAATCAAAAAGAGAGACGAAAGCGGAAGATAGAATCCCCCAAAAAACTGTATCGTGGCGAGAGCAAAAGTCATCGTGGTGTAAAGCCGCATGGTGAAACTCCTGCCAACACAGTTGCTCATACTTCACAGCGTGTTTTGAATGAAAAGCATCAAGTACATCATCAAAACAAAGAAACGAGTGATGAGCTGGATCAAAAAGATAGACTAAAGTGGGTGAAAGAAGTCTTCCTCCAAAAATATCATCATGATGAGAGCAAAAGTCAACTAGGAGTAAAACCGCATGGTGAAAATCTTGCCATTGAAGTTGCTGATACTTCACGACATCTTTTGAGTGAAGACGGTCAAGTTCATCATCAACAATGCAAAGAATCAACTGACAATATGGATCAAAAACAGAGACGAAAGCTGAAGAAAGAATCTCCCAAAAAACTGCATCATGACGAGAATAAAATCCACAACAAAGTGAAACTTCATGGTAAAAATTCTGCCTTTGAAGTTGCTGGGACTTCACAACGTGTTTTGAATGAAAAACATCAAGTACATCATCAACAACACAAAGAATCAAACAACGAACTAGATCAAAAAAGTGAAGAGCATCGAGTATATCGTCATCAACGCAAAGAAGCAAGTGATGAGATAGATCGTAAACCAAGACAAAAGTTGGTGAAAGAATTTCCCAAGAAACAACATCGTGGTGAGAGCAAAAGTCATCGTGGAGTAAAACCGCATGGTGAAAATCCTGCCTTTGAAGTTGCTGAGTATTCACAATATGTTTTGGGTGAAGATCGTCGAGTGTATCATCATCAACGCAAAGAAGCGAATGACAAGATGGATAAAAAAGAGAGACGAAAGCTGAAGAAAGAGTTTCTTAATAAACACCATCGGGGTGAGAGTGATGATTTTCGCCGGAAGAGTCATCAAGCAGGGAAACCTGGTCATAAAGATTCCATTATCGTCACTAAAACTGCACGACATGTTTCAAGTGAAGGTCACAGTAAACATGATGCCATCTCCCAGCCTCAACCTTCCAGTGGAAGAGTTAGATTTGAAGAGAAAAGTTCAGATGATTTGAAACCTCCAATGAGGAAAATATTTTTATCATCTATCGTTCGCAACAAAGATCAGCCAAGTACATCGTCAGCTGCTTTTGTGACATCGTTGTCAAAGCCACCTACGTCGCCATCTACATCATCGCAAGAGCCATCTACATCATCATTTGTTGGTATGACATCGTCGCAAGAGCCATCTACATCATCATTTGTTGGCATGACATCATCGCAAGAGCCATCTACATCATCGCAAGAGCCATCTACATCATCCCAAGAGCCATCTACATCATCACAAGAGCCATCTACATCGTCATTTGTTGCTGAGCAAGTGACACCTTCTGCCAGGTAATTGTTTACGTTAAAATTGTCTTAGTTCATAGATTTAAGTTGTTTGTGTTTCCAGGTCGCACTTTGCTGGTCAGCGGGTGGCAGTGTCAGGTACTGGTCCTCATCGAGGGATTGCTTTCGTCGAGAATGATCCCAACACAGGGGATTCCCGCGTTCTTCCTCACTTCTTCATATACATTGCCTGGATATTACTGGTTGCAACTGTCCTCACATCGACTGTGCTTTGCGCCTTGTATGGAATGTCATATGGCATAGAAACTTGCAAAGAATGGTAAGACATTGTTGCGTCGTAATGTCAAATGAAGACTACATAATAACAGTTGTTGAAACTTGATTTCCAGGTTGGTTTCTGTATCGGTTGCTTTCCTTCAAAGTGTCATAATTCTGGAACCTCTAAAAGAAGTCTTGATTGCCTACGTCAAGGTGGTGAATAACCCAAAACTCGATCTTCGCGACTGGATTCCACCTTTGCCCCCTTCAGGTTCATTCCACAACTATGATTTAGCAGTATTTTTATTCTTTTTGATGATTTATTTTTTTTAATAAAGTGACCCCGAGATCTCACAGCGGTGATTGTGACGCAATAAAGAGGAGACAGGACGAGGAGCGGTCAAAGAATCGGATTTATCGTCCTCCTTCTCAGCTAAGAGTTGAAATCACGCTCCAGGATATCGAGGAAAAAATAAGAACAAAAAGAAAGATAAAAGTGAGTGTCATGGAATAAACTAATGAAGCTGATTATGACAATATAATCTATTGTTACGTCACAGAACATATCGCTTCACCTAATATTTTTGGTGCTCTTGTTTATTGTGACGTTTGGACAAACGGACAGGAATTCGTTTCAATTTGGCAAAACTGTGCAGAATATGTTGTTGGATGGACACAGAGAGGTTGATTATTAGCTCATAATTACATCAATTATGACGTGTTTGTTCCAAATACCACATTTCGTGACAATATGTTCTCAGATGTCGTCGGCTAATGACGTATATAACTGGGTCGAGTTTTCATTGGCTGACAAGTTCTCGAGTGGTCGCCTGACGCATTTCCCTGACAACCAATTGTTGATTCTGACGCCCCCAACATTACGTCAGAAGCGAGTAATTAAAGGTTTGTTCCCACAAGAATTGTATTTTGTTGATAAATAATTTATGTGGAAACGCTTTAGACTGATTTTGAATCCTGAAGCTTTACTTTGCAGGTACGTCTTGTGTTCACAGCGATTCAGCATTTAAATACGGTTTGTCCGACACGAACCAGTGTAAACTTCACTACGAAAATCAGTTCCAAGAAAAGAGGAATCATGGACCCACCTGGTCCAGGCCTCCTACACACGCAACAAAGCCCTCACATGACGTCTATGAAAGGTAACTATGGCAACGCAGCGGTGCAGATTCTTTTGCAAAGTGGGAGTTACTTTAGTTAACGCTTATTTTTAATGACGTCACAACACAGCTGTTGGAAATATTCGACGGCGAATACGTCATGGTTGAGTAGTTACATCGGTGATCTCGCGCTCTTCTACAATCCAGGCGGGTATTACGTCACAATTTCAAAATTAGCCAACGAAACACGTGACCAAGTTCATTATCTGAGACGCTTCGGCTGGATTGACGGATACACGAGGTTTGTGGAAAGATTTGTTACAAAATCTTGTCAATTTCACTCAAACTATTTCCTTGAAGGTTCCTCATGCTTGAGACTGTCCTATACAACGTCCCCCATCGAATATATTGCGTCACTATGGTCGCCATAGAAATATCAAACACTGGCAACTATGTCGTCAAGCCACAACTGATGTTCATGCGAAGTCACCACGTCGAGTAAGTAGATTATGACCTAACAACGTTGTAAACTGCACGAAGTTATGTCGTCATTTCCTGTGAAGGCGTGCTTGGGACGTGGCGGTCCAGGTTGCCTTATATGGCATTCTTGTCCTGGTGCTGTACCACTTGGTGGAGGTAGCGAGCGGCTTCCTGGAAGAAGGTTTCCGCTTTCTCAAGAACTTGTGGAATGTTCTGCTCTTGATAATTCTGATGACGTCAACATTGGTGGTGGGGCTTTATCTTAGCAGGTGATGAGCTAGACATAATCATGAGGTATTTATATGCAAGCAGGGATTTTATAAATTATGTTATTTTCACACAGAGTGACTTACACGGACCAAGCGCTCCAAGCTTACAGGAATAACATGAAATCTTTCCATCACTACCACATGGCTGCTTTCACAGATTACCTCACAAAATGCCTTTTGTCTATTTGTACTTTCTTCACGATGCTGTACACCGTCAAGGTAAGAATATGACGTCATCAACATCTGTACCCGTCATAAAATGTTATTATGACATCATCATATTCAGGTCATGGAAGGTCATCCAATTTTTGATCTCATGCACGCCACCATACATAGAGCAAAGCTTGAAGTCCTAGGTCTTTCACTCTACATATTTTTCCTCTACATCGCTTTCTGCCATGTTGGTGAGTTTGAAGCTCATGGTTGTCATAATTAATCACAAATTTTATGCGAATCAGAGATTTGATCGAAAATCATCATTTTCAGGGTTGGTGCTTTTTGGAAGAAGCAAAGATTTCAGCAGTGTGAGCAAAGCTATGCAATCTGTGAGTCACACTTCTTCAATATGACGTATTAATTGTTTGTGAAGTAACTCAAGGTCATTTTAGGTTGTGGGCTTTTCCATGGAAGCGTTTACCTCAACAAACCTTCTTCGTGCTTATCCAATCAGAGGAAGCATTTTCCTCCTGTTAATTTTGTTCATTTTCATAAAAATATTTGTCAATTTTTTTGCTGCGGTTTTGGAAAACACCTTCCGAGAGTTGAAGTTGCTCAGACGTGAGCGCTTAACTCGCCAACACCTCATGTCTTTCGGAAGAAAACATATCAGGTATTGTGACGTTATAATCTTCTATTTGTATCCAACGTACAGCTGCTTTATGACATCATGTTTTACAGGACCGTGTTCACGATCCGTGACGAAATTTCGGAGAGATTCAGAAAACTACGAAGCAAGAGAAAAGTCGAATAGACTTCTGGGAAATTAGCATTTGTTCATTATATTATTATAACCCAATAAAGTTATTTTGTGAGCATTTGTGTTACCGGTATGTTCAAGTATTATCGCGACTACAGCAAGTGCTACTGCAACACTAAGCACAACCACCATAACAACAACATATCGATAACATGAGATTAAAGTTCTTGTATGTTATGAATTTCAAAACAACTAACCTAGAAAATTAAAAGTTGATTTTTCAGTTTCGGTCAAACCTATGCGATCTTTTACAACGCGTTTTGCTTCGGAAATTTCTTTGCTCTGCCCCAGATGATTAGCGTCAGAAATATCTTCTTGAAATTATGTTTCTGTATTTCTTTAACGGTTTTCTGCAATTCAAACATAAACATCTCATATCACTATAGGCCAAAGCTTTTAAACGGTCCCTAAACAACGCAAATACAAGTCACCATATGTAGCCTGGCATTTATATATTTCCTTTACCTGGTTTATCACTGAGATTTTAATACAACAGACGACCTGAGAGATATTGTTTTGTCCGAACCAGTCTTATAAAAAACGTTGTTTATTATTTTTCTTTTGACTCGCAGAAGGGAATTCCCCTCCTAGGAATTTGTTTGCAAAACATTTCTAAAAAGTGCAGTTTGACAGAAGGTTAAATCAGGTCTCTTACATTGTTCTACAACAGGGGCGGGCAACTTTTTCGGTCGGCGGGCCTGATATTAGAAAATAAAGTACTTGGCGGGCCGGATTCCTGAATCGATACATTAATTGTGTATTTATCCACCTATGCAAGGAATAAATCGTATTTAATGTAAACTTTAAGTTTTAAGCATAGAGACCAAAAACAGTATTTAATGAATTTATTAATGAATAATGTACTTCAATAGCTGCTGAAATCAAAACTGAACTGCTAAACTGTCTGCGGGCCGCTCAAAATACCGTCGCGGGCCGTATGTTGCCCACCCCTGTTCTACAATAATAGAAACAATTGAAATTAATGTGAGTGACAAAGGCAATCGGTGCTTTATTTAAGCATGAATAGAATGTTTTTTGCGAAAAACAAGTAAAGAGTAATAGAATAGGTATAACTTGGGATTTGGAGCAGGCGTAGGCCTAAATGTTTAATTGCTCCAGCTCCGGAGCTCATTGATACCACTGCTTCGGTTCCATTACTTCAAAAACTGAAGTTTTAGGATGAACGCTCAATTTGGAATATCTTGCGCAATGGGTCAGTAGGGATGGGCCGATACGAACCCAAACCCGAATTGATTCGCCAAATATGGCCTTTATGAAAGATTTGGGCAGACTCGAATACAATATTACTTGTAACATTGGACTTTCGTAAAAAATGATGATCTAGTTTCCCGACAATGATAAACTAGCCTAGAGTCAGCAGTACCTACAATGAAGGTCGTTTTCTTAACAATTTTGCTTTTTCGAATGTTTTTTTTAACACTATTTTCGAAAGAAAGCAATTTGTTTATCGATTACATCATTTTAGAAGCAAGACTTGACAAGTTTTGGAGGAAATTTAATTGTTTGCTGGTAATAGGAATAGATTCGGGATTCGTTCGTGTCGACCTTCAAGATATTCGGGTTCGCACGAACCCGAATAAATAATCTTCCTTGCGACAAATCCCTAGTGGTCAGTACCATCGGTTGCAGCTATGAACATGTCACTGCTCTGCCATCAAATCCCCAGCAATTCTTAATTTTGTGAAAGGTTGCTGTTAAATTTAGTGAATTCAGCCAATAGTAGTAGCATAGCATCTGATGAAATACATCGGAGCTGGAGCTATTTTTCAAACAACTGGCTCCAGCTCCTGCTCCGTTTGAATTTCACTTAGAGATCCGGCTCCAGCTCCGTTGAAGATGTACGGCTCCGGCTCCAAAGTACTGATTATAACGCACTTAAGTGAATAAAAGCTTACTAGGTGTTTAGCCTAACAGGAACACTTTGCGTTAAATTAACCTACACCACCGTTGGGTATTTGTACTAGTTGACGTAAATGCTAACCTACAGTATATAGCTCAGTCTTAGTTGGTGGCTTTAGCCTAGTCCTGTTCCTTTAGCTGTGGTAAAACGAAAAATTGCCTTAGCAGTTTATATTGTCACCTGTTACATTCCTATGCTGAAATAATTGTGTAAAGATATTAAGAATAAGTGTGTCATCACGCATCTTAGTTTTTATTTTAAATAGGTCAAGAACGTTTGTGTGTCATCATATTTGAGATGGTGTTGGGTAACAACAACAATTAATTGTTGCAAGATAAGAGCTTGGTTGTTCTGGTTTCACTGACAGTCTCAATCTATTTGTCATGAAATAATCAGCTGCAAGAGTCTGGATATAATAGCATTTGCATTCAACCTGACAACACTTGCCCATATAAATGTTCATTTTAATCACCTCATAATTTATTCCAAATAAACGACAAGAATAACATCACGAAAGAGTAACTTGAATACTAGACTCTTAGGAATCGAATTTAGATTGAAAGGAATAACACATGTGAAAAGTTGCATTATTATAGAGCTATGTATGTTATATCATTTATTGAAATAAGCGCAAATCCATACGAAGCTAATGGAATAAATACTTGATTAAGATATTATATGCAAGTCACTTATAATTCTCAATACAACTCTTCAATTACAAGAGTTTATTTGCCACTAAGTTTTACTGTCGATAAGCATGTTTCAATATCTCCTTACATCATAAAAGCACAATAAACAATGAAGACAATGCAAAGCATGGTGCAAAATATGAAAATACTTAGCCAGTTGAGTTTTAATTTGATGATTTACTTAATCTAGAGTTATAATGCCTTTACGCAAAAGATGCATTGTTGTTAAAAGAACCTTCGTAAGATGGGAAATTAAACACACAAAAGAGAAATTTCTAGTACATTAAGAACAGGTAATTCAGTAAACTATTTTGCAGATTAGTTTCTGTTTTCTGCAGCCAAGAATAGTGTTTTTGTCTATGTCAGTTTCATGGGAACACAGAAGCCGGTTTGCAAAGTCTGTAGTGACTTGATATGTTGTCATTTCATTTCAACTCTCTCGTAATGAAGGAGGATTCAAGCACCATTCTATGGATCCTGCAGCATCAAACTTCATACAAACCTGAGTCGGGACAATTTTGTTCCGAGTATGAGCTGAACTGCATTGGTTCAATGCATACCATGGTTGCTAAGGTGATGAGATATTGGACAAAGTAAAATTGTAAAAGTTTACGAATTAAAAAGTTCTGTGGATTATTTTCTGCTATGAGTAACCAATAACATCACCTCATGTCTTTACCAGACTCATGAGGACAAGGTGGTGCTTTAGAAAGTTCCCCAGAACTAGAATAGTCTGGAACCGTTCCATCGAACCATTCCTTACGTCTTGCAGCGTCTTAACTTGAGTGGGTTTGGTGGCCGCGTTGACGCTAATAACTTTTTCACATTCTCTGATTGGTTCTTAATGCACGTTTCTGCCTTCGAGGCCTTGTCACATTTTCCCGTCGAATTTGTGGAAAATGTCGATAAATATTAATATGCTTGCAACCACCTGCGTCAGCACAATTTTTCCACATTGAAGACAAAAATTAAAATAAATGAAAATTAATACCAAAAATGGCTGGGAAGACAGGCTCTGCAAGGTGATAAATTACTTTACCAGGCTCATGAGGACACGGTTTCCGGCATGGTTCTGTGCCAATGCGGTCACTTCCCTGTTACAAGGGTGGTTTGGACCCAGGGTCATAAAAGAAGCACGGGTGAGTTTACAAGGGCGCCTTCGCTGCTCGTGTCAAAGTTGTTGGTTTTTCCAAACAAACTGGACTACAATGAGGTAAAGATGTTTATGATGTAACAAAAGAAGCGAGGCCGTTGGATCTGCTTTCATAGATGTTGAGGAAGATTCTCGTGGTATCACGGAAGCGACAATTCTCAATATTGTAGTTGGAAATATTGAAGGCAGAGTTAAAAAGGTTGAAATGTTCCTGACCCTTGTAGGCCAAGAAATCACCATGGCTAGAAAGGAGTTTGACAAGGAAGGTTGGTATGAGCGTCTGTGAGAATTTGCAGTGAGTTACTGTGCATGTTTCCATCATACTGTCTTTCACTTTTTTTCTGCAGAAAGGTAACTGTGGAGTAGATATTATTCTCAGTCTCTATGGTTCTTGAAATATTGTCATTAAATTTCAGCTCCCTCCTACCACTGGACGACAAAGGCGCCCTTTGTAGGATCTGGATCCTACAATGTTACCATTTGTGCTGACCTGGGTCCAGGCTAGTACCGTGCCGGAACCATCACATCGACCGTGTTCTCCACTTGGGCCTTGCAGTGTCTTCACTGGTTTGATGCCAACAATGGCTGGGATGACAGCTTCTGCAAGGTGGGATATTGAAGGCAGAAAAGTGAACATGTTTGTGATTTGTGAATATAGCATTTTTAATTAAGTGAATGCTTTATGGATTATTCTGTGATATGAGCAGCTAAAATCATCTTATGTCTTTACCAGGCTCATGAGGACACGGTTTCCGGCATGGTTGTGTGCCAATGTGGTCACTACCCTGTTACAAGGGTGGTCTGGACCCAGGGTCATAAAAGAAGCACGGGTGAGTTTACAAGGGCGCCTTCGCTGCTTGCGTCAAAGTTGTTGGTTTTTCCCAACAAACTGGACTACAATGAGGTAAGGATGTTTATGATGTAACAAAAGAAGCGACGCCATTGGATCTGCTTTCATAGATGTTGAGGGAGATTCTCGTGGTGTCATGGAAGCAGAGTTGAAAAGGTTAAAATATTCCTGACCTTTGTAGGCCAAGATATCAACCATCACATCGACCGTGTTCTCTGCTTCGACCTTGCAATGTCTTTACTGGCTTGATGCCAACAATGGCTGGGAAGACAGCCTCAGCAAGGTGAGATACCGAAAGCTTCTATAACTCAAGAGCTTTCAACAAAGTTAAGTGTCGTTGTTATTATGAGTTATGACGTCTTATTATTGTCCGTTAGCTGGTTCATGAGAACACGGCCCGATACGGCACTGTGCAGTTGTGAGCAATAGCAACTAAAATAGTTTGGAATAAAAAATACAGAAGAATTTTGAAAGGGGTCCATCTATGTTGGCTTCAAACTTCTTGATTTTTCCCAACAAACTTGACTACAAAGAGATAAAGATGCTTATGATGTAACAGAGGATTTTAAAAGGAGTCCAAGACTGTTAGTGTCGAAACTACTTAAGAATAATCTTTGCGGGATGAGATATTATACATTATTATTAATGTAGTAAAATTTGTATTGACTTGTGGCTTCTTCTGTGATGTCAGCAATCAGGAATATCACCTTAGGTCTTTACCAGGGTCAAGAGGACACGGTGTCTGGCAGGATCATGTGCAAATGTGAACACTTTCCAAACAGAAGGATAGTCTGACCCCACAGACGATAAAGAATCAAAGAACCATTATATCCATTTTGTTCTCTACTTGGGCCTTGTGGCGTCTTCGTCAACATAAACCGAGTAACCACTGTATTGAGATTGGAGTTGGATGAGCAAGAAAGGTTGGTTTGGATGTCAACGTGAAATTGCAGTGAGTTATTGCGTATCTTTCCTTCATTTCTGCCACTTTACTTCTACAAAAAGGTTGATTTGAAGCAGCTATGCTTGTAAGATTTTGTAGTATTCGTTGCGTTGTCATTATGTTTCAGCACCAATGCACCATCTTACCACTGGATTATAAAAGTGCCATTTATTGGCTTGGACTCATGCAACGTCAAAGGGCATGTCGACCTAAATCCAAATGCTGGTACCATTTTGTTAAATGCTGGAAGGATAACTCATTGCTTTTTCTGAGCTTTGCTTTCACAAACAATGCCCTCTGCAAACAAGGAAACAGATCCGTTGATGATGAGATAACCTACCCAAAGAAATTTTCCACGATTGACTACTCCAGAGCATGAATGAAACCAATGCTCCTTTTCTAATTCAATGCAATATATGAAGATAATTAAATGCAGAAAACACTGAAATCCTGGATAATACAAAGTTGTTTTGACAAATATCGTTAGTTTTGTTACATATATTGCAATAGTTACCAGAAGCTGATAAATTTAACTATATTTTATTATAGTTATTTTTGTCCGACTTGTTCGAAGTATCTCAGACAACTATGTACATGAAATCTAGTCATCCTAACAATAAAATAGGCCAATAAAGATCTTCACAATAATTCATTTCTCATTACAAATGCAGAAATTTTGGGCAACATACAATTATAGTTATGATTCTGCTAAACAACTTCAGAATGGTATAAAGTAGTGACAGCCAACTGAACTAACATTATATATTAAATTCCATTCATTGGCAAGTTTCTGTAGCGGACATCTGGAATAAAACAAGTTGGTTTTTTCCGTGCAACTGGTGGTTCGATTGAAAAGTGGGCGAAGGATTAAATTAATTGCACATATAATAGCTCTTGTTAAGCGGAGGATTTCTCACCCATAAATAACAAACTTTGTTATTTGGACAGTTGGCTTAACGAGGTTGTGATAATATTGTAATAATAACCAAAGGTAATATACAAATTGTGTAGGATTTACAATTCTAGTACTTATGTGTCGTTTTAGCAAAGAGTAACACGAGCCACAATCATTTCCTGTACCATTGTTGTGACGTAATATTTGTGCCTTTCTCGCATGCGTTCAGTTTGCCAAAAATAAGTTTGTTAGCGTATGCCAGAACGAAGTAACAAGTTTGGGAATAATCAGCAATCAGCAATTTAATACAGTTGAATATAGCTAAGCCAAAATGCTAATACATTAACTGTTGAATGAAATGCTGTTGATGTGCCTATGTTCTGTCAATTTGTAATCGTATAAAGAAGAAACAATATAATCAGTTTATACAATTAACATTCTTGTGAAATCTACTCATGAGTGCGAACTAGAGCGGCTCAGTGTCAAGTTGGACAACTTTAGTTGTTGGCAACACAAGACAATCAGCTTGTGGCTGAACAGACGAGTCTAGGGTTGATAAAGCGAAACAACGACCTGAGACTCATTCACTTCGAGGACATTAAACAATTCAACAGACAAACTTTGTAATTGAAGTGGTCGCCCTTACAGGCTAAGGAACGATAAACAATCATTTCATTACAAGTTCATCAATCACATATTTCCAGTTGGTCAAATCAAGAGCCTTCATGCAAAAACTTTTGATCTGGTGTGAATACATTTAAGACAATTGAAACTTAAGGAAAAATTCGGCATCGCAAATCAGGCAATCACAACTTGCCACAAATTACATCGAGATTTTTCAGCCGAAACGTTATTGCTCACCAAAAGAAGAGCGATGTCTCGAAAAAGCGGAGACACTAAGCCTACTTTTTTCGTCGTTTTCTGGTATACCTGCACAACGGAATTTTTCGTCTGCAACCCCGAGATCTCGGCGAAAACTGCCAGAGACCTAGGCTCCCCCGCAGTCCGGCGTGCATCGGCAGACACTTAGACTATAATACCGGTAGGCTCATTTATCGGCCGCTGTTTACCGAATTAACCAATATGCTAAACGCAATTAGGATAGTTTGTGAATTGAAATATATGCTAATTTTAACTTAAAATGACATATTGTAATCTTTCCACAATTTAAATAGCATCCCCCTCCAAATCTATCCGCTAATTATGCCTCTACACGTTGCCTGACCACGAGGGCCAAGGCAAGAGACAACGACAGCTACCTCACGTCGATTCCCGCCAATTTGTAAGAAAACATTGGGGGATTCCCATAATTGTGTCGTCAAAGTAGCGCGTCACCTAATGTATAAAAGGGGCGATGGAAAATGTCGGAAAGGAAAGTGGGAGCACTGGAAAATGAAGGCAATCAATGTTTTCTTTCAAAATGGCAAAATATATAAATTTTGAGATTAGAAACTTTAGTTTTTATTTAGTTAATTTATAACTACACATAAACAAGTGTTAAAAAATATCAGAAATAAAACAATTTTTTGTATTAAATTTAATTTTACCATTATATTCACTTACTGTGGTTTCTATCTATGAGTATAAACCATGCCAGAATCCATATCTACTCTTATCAATAGCATAAGTGCGTGATTTGGTAAAAGTCTTTTCATCAATGACGGATTTCAATTCTGTTGGAACTTCTTTGACTTGATGGTAGATGTTATCCTGACATAAATATGCGAAGTTACAAATCGCTCCAAAACGTTATATACAGAATATATCACCAGCTTTGTGCAAATTTTATTGTCAGCGCTGGTGCAACAATTATGAGAATACCATGATCGTTATGCTTCGTTAATCCAGGCAAAAAACTCCAAACATAAGCCGATACATACTTCACCCGTTTTGTGCCTAACCAGTTTTTTACTTGAAAGTTTATTAACTTTCCACATTATTTAATGATTGTTTTCACCAATTCCCACGCTTCTTTTTTAAATTCAACAAGAAACATTTAACTTATACATGGTAAGAAACAAATCTTACTGACTAACCTGTCGTTTTGACAAGTAGGTTTCCCAGAAATGTACCAGCCATGAAAAAGCAACAACAGCACTAAACAAATCCATGATGTATGATACATATACAGGTAGGCCTACCATACGTCCTCTTTTAGGAGGATTTGTCCTCTTTTTTAAAGAAAAGTGAATGGTCCTCCGAGGACGCTCAAAAATGCCCAAATGTCCTCTTTTTTCGCATTTCGAGTTAGTTGCTTATACTTTCAACAAAACTTTTAGGCGAGACGTTGTATTTATTTCCAAAAAATTACTGTAGCCATGAAACAGATGAATTGCTGGTTTAAAAAATGTTTTCCAACAAATTGCCCTACCAGCCCTACCTTCTTGATTGTTATTGCAAACATTGTTCAACGTTCTCTGTAACATTCGGGCCTTTTAACATGCGAGGATCTGTCGCAATTTTTATGGCACGAGTTCGAACTTAACAGACCGTAAAGAAAGTACCGCTAGTCGTCTCGACAAGTTCGTGGTTTTACATGCGCGTATGTTGAGTTAAGTTCAAACTTGGGGTCTGTTAAGTTCAAACTTGCGCCAGAAAAATTGCAACAGAACCTCACATGTAAAAAGGCCCATTAATAAAGCAAAGGTGTGAGTTTTGTAGGCCTAGCCTACTATTAGTGTTACTTAGGGATTACTATATATCCTCTTTTCTAAAGAAAAATGAAGTGTGCTCAAAGTATAGCCTACTGAAAAATGTCAAAATGTCCTCTTTTTTGCATTTTGTGCTTTCTTGCTTATATTTTCAACACAATTATATTTTTATGTGACTTTTTGGGTTAAACGACAATTAACCGTGGGAAATTGACCGCGAACAAACTCACCGAGGACAACTGACCGGGGGACAACTGACCGTGACGTAAATTTACCTAGAACTAACTGACCTTAAATCATATTATTACTTTAATCATATAATTTGAATAAACAACAATGCTAATATGCGTAAAAATTAAAAATAAAATGCGTAGCGTTTGATTTGTGTCGCCGGCCAATTTGTCGCCGGCCAGTTGACCACGACCAATTGTCGCCGGTGAATTTGTTCACGGTCAATTGACGTGATCCCGACTTTTTGGCATGAGGCCTAAGTCAAGTGACATTTCGGCGACAGCATGAGGTCTAACCATTTTTGTTATCATTGTTTTGATTTAGACAACCATAAAAGCTAAATAAAGCTAAGCAATAACGCCAAAGAAATATACTGTGTTTTCTGATGAACTGTGGCAAAAGTATCCTTGTTTCAGAAAAGGACGTAATGATGTTGAAGCTGAATGCATTACTTGTGCATATGCGTATAGTTATCAAAAAACATGTGATAAATTCTTTAAACGTAAAACTCTATTTGCATTGTACTAGCTGGCGAAATTGTCCTCTTTTTAGGCGATGAAAATATGGTAGGCCTATATACAGGTACCTTTAAATCGCAATCCTACAGCACCGGAAATTAAGTTTTTAAAATATTAAATATGGGCTATCTTTCACCAATATGGCTCATATAGAATTCAAATGTGTATAAGCAAGCCTATACTTAAGCTTGGTCGTGGCCAGTACAGAGCCAAGAAACGTTATTAATTTATTTTGCTTGCACAAATACCGGGTCTAGCGCAAACGCGCACAACCAGATGACGTCATGATTTGAGTAGCTAGGGCAGGGGTCGGCAACCTTATACGGCCCCTTATTTATACATATATTTTACAGTTTGGGAAGGAAACACTGATTTCCGTAATTTGCCAGTACCGTCATTTCTCCTGCCGTCATTTTCCGTCGTCCCCAATACAAGATAGACTAATTATTATTCTGTCACTATAGTAACTATACTATTACGCTAACTATTACTATGTGAACTAGTTGCTATACTAGCAGAACGAATATATGCTCGAACAACGTGCAATATGCACAATCAACGAACCGAAAAAAGCCGCAAATGTAATGCATAATCTATTTCTTAGTGGATAGTTCCATATTAGGGCAATACGATATCAAAAATAAAAATAAATCAAAAAGGTGTTTGTTAATGGATAACGACTCATCGGCGAGTTTATGTCGAATATGTATTGGGCAATGACATTAGATTCACTGATACTTCATTATACTACATGGGGCTTATAAGCTATAAGTTATAACACGTCACAAAGAAATAAAGATACAATTAAGTGACACGAAGCGCAGTCGTTAGAAAACGTCCGACAAGAAATTGTTTGCCGGCAGCTTAAAGAAGCGATAAGTCATGACATTTAATAAGAAATTTACATTATGGAAATTTAATTTTATGCTTTACTCTTGACTTTTATTTCTTCATCCCTGTATTCGTCATGCTTGACATACTATGATAGCATGACAATAATGACGTCATCATTCTAGAGTTTCAGCATTTCAGTTCCAGTGTTTCTATGAAAGGCATTTTTTCGCACTCAAGCAAGGACGATTTCACAATTAACATTGTTTCTTGACGTCATGCATTCCAGCCAACAGGAATCCGGCAAAATATCCGTTCATTCCACACGAAGCAAGTTCGCCTCAAAACGCAGAGAAAAGAGAAGATTTAAAGAGAGAGAAATTTTAAAATCTGCCGCATTCCATTCCAGGTGGATTGTGTTTTCTGCTGATTGTCTCGGGGCGATCTAGTTGGTCTCTTGACTCCTTAGCATGCGCATTGTTGAGAGCAGATCGAGTGCAGCAGGTCAACTAGGATAGCTAGGCGGTTTGTTGAAGGTCATTGTCTTTTAAGCTTAGACTATGTTTCAAGCGCATGCTTCCCATTTCCGTGGGATGGAAAATCGTATGAAACAAGCTAGATGTTCATTCACCTTACTGCAAATTGCACTTAAAAGCATTATTTTGTAAAATAAGCATCATTTTGCAGTGTATTGGCCTACTCTCTGTATAGGTCAGATTATGATGAAGTCAGATACAACTTCGGTTTAATATGTTGCGCATTTAATACGTAATTTAATGCGTTAAATTCATTAAATACGGGCGCCGAACTGGATAATCGCTTAATTTGTTTTATTGCATAAAGGGCGCAAGTCCCAAACCGTAGTCTTATCATTTGTAAAGATAATTTAATTATTACTGCGGTTTATCGCATAACGGTTTATTGCATAAGCCGCTTAATTGAACAAAAAATGACGGCGATTTATTCGATTATTCAAAAGTTTTTAAAAGATAAAATTAAAAACAACGCGCACTGGCAGCGCACACGCAATGCGTAAGCTTTGTGACTTGTACTGCGCTTTGTTACGAAACAGTCAAACCAACGATTCTCAATTTAACCATTAACACGTGGCTGTCAATACACAGACATTAACATTTGCACTGTTTTAGTTTCATTTAAGCGTTGCGTTAAGATAATGCCGTAAAATGTGAAGAACACCTTACACTTTACACCTTACACCTTACACCTTACACAGTGAACACCTTACACTTTGTAAAATTCGGCGCTTGCATTCATTTATGAATGTCCAGACTTAAGGCTTAGCAGGGAAACTCCTACAATTTAGTCACGGAATTTTAAATATTGTTTTCTTTTGTGCTGATTGATTGATACTATGGAGAGTTGCATCAGAAAGTATTTGAACGTTTAAGAGGTTATTTCTAGGTATGAATAGTATAGCAGGCTATTTACTGAAACAACTTTTTCTATGTGTAGGCTATTGGGCAATAAAAATACCATAGGATTGTGTTTTACTATCAGCTGGTTGCAGTGAGTTTCATAATGACACCTTCGAGACAATATTGTTACTTGGCAGTGATAACAATGGTGCCAGTTAGTGGATGGGAACTCGTAAACAGGATTTCAAATGAGATAAGTGACAATTTCTTGCTTACTAAATTGTAACTGAACCATTCTAGAATGCATATATTTTAAGCAATGGTTGTGTGCATTGGTGTTTAGTAACGAGTCTGACTACTTGTGTAAATTTCTTGTACTTTGGCTTCTAAAGTCCTTTTGTTCATGGGCGTTTCTATTTTTAAGTAGTTTCTCTTGTATTTGGCTTGAAATGCTTAACACAACAGAGATGCTTATGAGTAAAGGACTTTACCTGGAAGTATGAAATGTTTTCATATTATTAGGGAACACTTCGTTCATAATCATTTGCTCAAGTGACGGCAGCACGGATAAGAAGCTGTGATTTACATTTTAGCACTTTACCCGGTATATTCGTCTTATAAAATCTCTTTGTAAGACATGTTCTTGTCTTATCTAATCCACAAATAAGATATTGCGCTGCAGTTGTTAAAAATAAATGTAAGTCTAGGAGTTCACTTTTGATTCCACAAAGAACTGTGTGGCCTTTTTTAATCTATTACCCATTTTGTTTTTCTCCCATGTGGGAGGCATTTGTTAAGCTTATGAACAATGTTATTGCTTTTTCTGTTGTACTTTATGTTTAAGAGATGGCAGCATACGTCATTAGTAGTGTCTTACTTGTATCAAACCCAACAAAATATCGATACCAAGACAAAGTGCAAAATAAATGTTGCACAGATAGATATTTAAACTGGGTTGAATATTAAACGGTGCTCTGTTGTGAAGCACAAGCTTGGCAATCAATGGTCCCTTTTCATCGAGTGTAAGCATTAGTTTCAGTTTAAGTTTTGAATTTTTTGTCAAAGTTATTAAATGCTCTTGAACAGTGTGCTATTGATGTAGTTATACACCTGAGACGGTTTTTGCTTCTGAATACAATGTGCAGAGGCTAATGCAGCATATGCACAGCTTATTTGTCTAACTTATTATTTTGACTTAATTTACCTGCCGAATTAATGATCTGACTCTGTAGTTGCGTGCGGTTAGAATTCTCGAACCTCTTGTCAGCCGAAAGCTCTTACGTTATTACAGATACTGTTTACATGAAAAAGTCTTTTTATTGTAGGTACTGTACATGTTCCGAATATTACGCATAATCACAAAGTCAGTAAAATCACCATTAAAACAGGTCTAATGAATTGCAATTTACACGACGAAAGTAATACGTTCGTACAACTCTGCATCTCTCCGTCTAACGTTTACTCGCGTAGAAGTTCGCGCTTATAACAACGTGGAGCGGTGTGAGCGGAAATATCCGACATAAAATACACGAACATTTCAGAACGTGCGAACGATAAAAATAAAGCGTTGGCAATGGGGATTACATTCAGTTAAAACTAGAGCGTTTTAAAATCACCTGGTAACGTACTAAAAGGAGTAACGAAACTTCAATCAATAACTGGCAAACACTTTCCCAAGAATGATATAAATGGTATTAAAAATGCCACCCAGGCCGCTACAAATGCATGGAAAATCAAGTAACATACTTTTTTTAAACTAGATGGCTGATTTCTAATGATTATATATATATATGTATATACAGGGGTTGTTATTTTTGTATTGTGGCGAAAAACAGTGTTATTCCATAAGAAGCATATCCTAATGCACATGGGAGACTCACAAACCTTCTACACATGAATGGTGATTGTATAAATATAATTTTGCTGGTGATAATTGAACCAGCTAATAAACATTACCCATTTACAAATCTGTAATCGTCTTGGTTCTTATACCCCACAATGAATAATTAATAAATGTAACTATTTATTAAGTAATAATAATTTACAATCATTATAATAATTATTGTATAATTTCAAAATTAAAAATCTAATAGTAATTATAAAAATATAATAATAATAAGTAAAACAATAATTAACTAATAAATATAATTTTACTGGTAACCAACCATAACGACACCACTTCCGTCACGTTCTGCTCCGTCACATTTAAATTTTGTCTGACGCAACCGGCACAGTGCAAATCCCATATCGTCCTGATGGACGTATTCAACAACACCAGTTCCGTCGCTGTATACATGAGCATAACCCAAAACTAAAAACATTATCGAGATTTGTTGAAAATTTCTTTTGAAGTTCTTACCTTCCACAACTACTTTCAGTACGCTGTGATTTGGTACCAGGCCTCCCTGGAAAATACTGGCATGTGGCTACTGTCGCTGAACGATCTGGCCTGTCAACTTTGATTTTTTTTGAACCCACTCTGTAATTGTTGCGCCACTTTATGGCATCTTCCGCATCTCTATGCAATTAACAAGAATCAGTATACAGCAGATTATTATATTGCAATCAATAGTATCAAAGCAGATTCATTTCTTACCCATTTGTTTCTTTTAAGTCTAAGTTACTGAGAATGACCACTATTAATGTACATAGTTTGCAGAAATATGACAAACATATCTGCGTCATCAACTACCGCTACAATCATATTGAATCCTAATGTTTCACTAAATCCAACACTCCAAATTGTCTCATTTTCAGTGATCATTCTGATAACATCCCAAGAGATACTGATATCCCACTAAATTACACCACTAAATATCCTGCTTTTAAATATAAACCTGCTTATACGAGAACTACCATATTTATTTGTGAATAGATTGAATACGCGAGCGCCACACCCCAGAAGTATGGTTCAAAACTGTACAAAATGTTTTAACAGAGGCACAACATATTTATCTATTAGCCTTCAAAATCATTGTTTTCTTCGACCTACCTACCTATCTTCTACCTTCGACAGCTATTCTGTACTGAGTATGCGTCAATGAGTGCCAGGTCTCCCTCGCACGTAAGTACATTTTTCTGCTGCCGGACGTGGCCTTGCTACTTTTAGTTGGTATACATTATGCCTCCTTATCGCATCATCTCAATCTCTATGCAATTAACAAGAATCAGTAAACAACAAATTACCACACACCTATTCCATATGCATCAAGATCAAAGCATAGACTAATTTGTAAAAGCTACCAGCCTACCGCCATATGGTTGACTCACCTCATGAGATGTAAAACTTGTCTGATGCAATCGGCACAATGCAAATTCCATATCGTCCTGATGGATGTATTCAACCAGACCAATTTCGTCACGGTATACCTCGGCGTAACCCACATCGCCGGCCCTTCTCATGTGGTCTATTAGTTCCTACAAACTGGAACTTTGCGGTAAACTTTCATATACGAGAACTACCATATTATATAATATAATAGATTGAATGCGCCAAATTTTTAAGAACATTACAAAGAACACACTTGGAACTATTACACTCAATGGTGCTATTTTCACTTTTGTAACAACACACCTCGCTGATAAGCAGAAACTGTCGCGTAATTTATAACAATTTGCGGTTAGTACTCAATGAACTCGTGCTGAACGACAAAACATAGTGCAAAGATTTGCAGAGCCAAGGTAGCCATTGGTTTTTACTTATGTATTAGAAATAAAATTTTAGGAAAGGAGACATTTTGTGATGGTTTGCGTCAAGGTTCGGCAATTGGTTTGGCTAGGCTAATAGGCCTCGACTTGAAAAATGTTGAAATCTTGTATGGGCTTTTTCAGTATGATGGTGTGTGACTGTGTTTTGCTGCAGTATAAAAAATCTCGTTAATTTTTGTGAATATCAATGTCAAGCCATTAATGTTTGTCAAACTGTGTTAATATTTGTCAACTCCTGTGTCGAACTGTCAATGGTACAAATCAAGAAAAATTTCTCTAGTTTTATCTTGTTTCATTTAATTTATTGTATCTTTTCCACTTTTTTACAGCTTTTTGAGGCATTATCAAAATTTCAAACCTGAATGGGTTTGAATGTTTTCTGATTCATTTAACCACACTTTTCAGTTAATGTGTTGTAAGTGACATTAAATATGACTATTTGGTTTCTAATGTTTAATTTATATCCTGCAAAGACTACTACGTGCATAGAATATGATAATTGGTGTGTGCTTAGAACTTAATGCTACGTTCGTGTACTAACATATAGCCCTTGGTTAATCCAAGCATGCGTTCATTACACTTGTGTGCAATTAATTGCCTACCAAAATCAAAATCAGGCTCAAACATTGCTTGGTGGTTGACATTAGCATTGAACAGTCAAAATATTGAATCTAGCATATCTACAATTCTACACCCGCCCACACCACCGGTATAATATCCTGGTATGAATGGCAGTTACGATACTTCGGTAGTTGCAGATGCATAAATGTTTGGCATTAGGTGCATTTGTAACTACTATTATTATGCTACTGTATTTATCACCAGGCACACAATCCAGTTGGCATCAGGATGACCCTGTTCTTTGATTTGTTTGGAAAAAGCATAGTTAGACTTTTAATGAAAACTAATATTTCTTTCGTTACTTGGTTGACCTATAACAACTAGTTAAATAATGACATAAAAATGTCCCCTGAATTAGGTAAATTACCTTCTGATGCTCACAGCTTTGATTCATCAGCATTAGTTCAAGGTTTGTCAAGTTTAATGCAGCAAATTTTGCAATACCTTAAAAACATTAATACAAATAAACTAACCAGTGCTTGCCATTGAGCAGTAAGTCTTCAACTTAACAGACGAACGTGCTTAGAAATAAATTCATTCCAGAAGTAGTTAGAGCAGGTTTTGGGATACTTGTCATGTTGTTGCATCCCTAAGACATTTAAGATCTTTGTCTTATGTAAGTGAATAAAAACCTGTATAACCATTAACAGTTCAATCAGACAAAAAGTCCCTAAATAGCAAATCCTGCCGCTTGGCATTCCTTAACAAAACTTTTGTGCAATTTACACGAACAAAAATGCTGCAACCTATAATGGCTTTAACAACGAAAGAGATTTTTGCAGCTCCTAAATGTAGGCCTTTAATAGGACCCAAAACTGAGAGTTTCGCGTTCAACCCATCCATGTTTATAGGAATCCCAATTTCCAAGGTTACTATTAGACATGTGACTATTGTGGATGATAATTTTTTACTTCCATTAAGTTTTTTTGAATAGGTTTGAAAAACTTGCATGAGGGAGGTCTAATGCTAGAGCCTTAAAATGTGTGCAGTTTTTCAAAACTTAAGTGAAAGCACAAAGTAACCAAAACACAAGTTGCAGCATGCACTTCTGAGTGGGACACAGGTCTATGATTTTCTATTTGTGATTATCATTTCATAAAAACATCACTTCCTGTGATGCTTACCTGTGTATGCTAATTCTGTCTTGTGCATGTGATTGACAATTTAAAAAATAATATACATTTTCTGTTTTGTTAATTTGTTTTTCTTAGTATACCATTGTTCAGATTCTATGTATGTTTACTGTCTCGAATTCTCTCTTCACTCTTTAATACCATACAACTCCTGTATTTCATCAAGTCAGCTTCAACATAAATCTCTGCTGATTTCTAAAATGCATCAGCTCAGATGCATTCAGATGGTTTATTTTCAACTTGTATAAAGTGAATACTTTACAAATCTCTTCAGTTTCTTTGGCTAAATAGATAAAAGACGTGGGTGGCGTTGTCGTACAAGACATGATCATTTCAAATCCATTAGAACACAAACATCTTCAACTGTCATTGTGTAAAGATCAATTGCATTCTTACCATTGTTAGTGAAGTACAAGACACAAATGACAACGTTGTCCCACACTCAATCACATCACTGCTAACCTTCAATAAATAACTAACAACCGGTTATCTGCCTATGATGCAACTCAACCATGAATGAACGTCGAAAAAAGCCCAAACCTTGCACTAAATGACAACTATGAATGAGGCATTTCGACTATGAGTAAACATAAGAAAAGCCTGCACTAGATCACTAGATAGTAGATAACCCTCCCCCCTCCCGGAACAACTTACAAAACCAACTCTTGAACCAATCATTGTCCATGAAGCCCCTTTCAAGAGCGGACTTGAAAGGTTCATTTACCCCTCAAATGTCTTGATGTGATTTAAACTATTGATGTTCAAATCCATAACCACCCCAGCTTGAAAAATGCCTCCAATGGAAAGCAAGCAATATTTTTAGAACTTGAAACGGTGAAATTTCACTGAGTCAAAGGCCAAGTGTTCCAGTTGTTGTTCTTCGATATGATTATTGGCCAAGTTTCAATTTGAAGCCATTGCCATTGACACGTACTGAGATCATGGATTTTCATATTGTTGCAATTTCTCTGTTGTACACATGCCTGAGATGTTATTTTATTTATATCTCTTATCCTGTCAATTAAATTTGTCAAACTATTGTACACTGTACTTAACGAGATGCTGGTCAAATTTTCTTTTCTTCTTTTGTGGCAATGTTTAAAAAAAAAGGAAAAAATATGAAAGTTGTAAAAAAACCAAAGAGAAAAAGTCAAATGAAAAAAACTGTCTAAAAAAAAATTAGAAAAACATTGTATCATGTAAGTCTTTTTATGACCATTCTAATTCATATGTATTGTTTATTATCGCAAGCTTTTCCTGTGTTCCACTTGGTCTAGACATAAAATTGAGTTTGTGCTTAAGTCTTTGCAATTTTTATGGTTCTGTTTTTCACCTCCACTCAGCAAGTTGAAAATAATTAGATAAAGGTGTTAATAGAAAATTGGAAATGATTAAATTTCTAGCAATCCAAAACAATAATGAATATACGCTCCAAATTCTCAAGTAGATGAAATAACGAAGATTCACCTGTAACTTCCCGCTACAAACTGTAGGTAAAACATTACCACTTTTAATATGCTTACACTTTTTAATAAGCATTTTTTCCTGGTGTGTGATACAAGGACTCATTCTGAGATAACTCCTTGTTATCATACTTATTGTAGCAACATGTTACAACCCAAAGCTTTCTGCAACTACGGGTCTGGATTTAATTAAGTCCTAATATCAAGGCCTCAAATCCACGATAACCACAATGTATTGCAACAGTTAAAATTTGTTTGTTGTAAGTGCAAAAGTGCACAATAAACCCTCAACATTTCGCGATTACCGACCATGTCTACAATACGAAAGATAAAATCTCATTAATACAAAATAAAATCTTCCCAGTCAATAAGAAAAAAAACAAGAAAAAATGCCACTTTAACTTTAGGCTGGTCTGTAGCTTCCCTCACTAACTAAAAACAGTTGGTCAAAAAACAATTTTATTTGTCTGCTATCTGGTGTTATAGGTCATTCCAAGAAACGCTTTTTCAGTGTTAGGCTACTTCGTAGGTTGGAAAGCCGTTCTTGTGATCTGTCTTGTTAATAAATAAGCCATGTGTTTGCCTTTAAGAAAGTCTATTTATATTCGTAGGAAGACGCAATGCAAAACCATTGAAAAAGGTGGTGTGATGTTCTTTATATGCCCTTGCGCCATCATTGAGAGAATTTAAGCTGGTCATGTGTGTAATTTGCTAGATTCAATACTATTATGTATGGTAATACAAGAAGTTATCCAAATCTATTATTTGCAACAAATTTAGCCATAACATACATTGCATTGCTGGTTGTGTTTAATTGTTTCAGACATAATTTTAAAAGTTTGTTTCTAACCTGTTAATGTTTAACAGAACTTTTTTTTTCGTGTAGCCAGGCTCAATTTCCCCATTCACGGTGAACCGTGACACCACCAGTAAAACCCTAGAAATCAACTCATTTTATTCAACAGCCTCTACGACCCAAAACGAAAACCGACCTTTTCAAATTACCTAACGAACAGCTTTTATAGGGCACAAAAGGCAAGGCGCCAAATTATTGATAATATAAAAGTGCTCAAAACGTGAGACAAATAACGGTAATTGCAACCAGTCAACGCACTAGAGAACAAACTCACAAAAACGGTAAAATACAAAGTACAGTGAATAACGCGTGACATAATTTCGTTACATTAATATCTTTCCTGTTATACGATTGGTTGTTCTAATAGTACTAGACTTGCTTGCCTTTTGTGGCGTAATAATGCTTGTGTATGACTTCATTCAGGGTTTCCCTTGCTGTTTTAGCCAGTGTCTTTGTGTAAATTTGTAATCTTGAAAGAGTAATTGCTCGTTAATTATCTAAATCTGCATCATTGTGTTTCTTATAGATCAGGGTGATGGCGCCTTTTTTTATTTCTTTGCAGATTTTTGGGCATTAAACCAATGTTTAAAAACTTCACTCATTTTGCGTATGATACTCCGACATGTAAAATTCTCCTCTTATTCCGTCTGGCCCAGGAGATTTACCCTTTGCGAGATTCTGCGCAACATTTTTGATTTCATCATTGCTTATCTCACAATCCAACTTTAAGGTATTTTCCTGTCAAACATGTTGCAGATTTGCAGGTTACTCGATATGAACAAGTTGTGTTTTTACATCTGTCTTCATAGACGAGTTAAATTTGGCGCAGTAATTTTTGGTAGCCTGCAGCATTTCTTTTGGTATGCTAATGGGTAAAGCGTTTTCGTGATATACATCTTCACTGAAAGTTTGCGATCGTTTTTTGTTAAAAATACGCAAAAATTTCACGTGAGCCGATCTTTTCCTAACTTTTTCTATTTTTTGAAATAGTTGCATAAATTTGTTCTCTTCTATAGTTTCTTAATGCTCGTTTGGCTTCAACGTACTCATGGTAGTGCGCCGAGTTATCACAAAGTCGAATTTCAGCGGATTTAAAATTAGTCAACAAGCATTCTTCATACTTTTTTCTTTAAGCATGGGGTTCTTTTGTGAAATCGACTACTATATTTTTTAATCTGCACTTGGAATCTATCCACCATGTGCTGGGGTTCATAGAACAAATCTTGCAACGTATGAATTGAACAGACAATTACAAATAATTGTTGTATCCTTTAATTAAATAGCTTTAATAAGCAAGAACTTAGCTAAGCTGCAACACAACAAGTAAATTTAGACAAAAGCATGAAAGGAAACAGGTTTTTGTTTTTGTTGTCTTGTTGTTTGTTGTTTTTAAGCGTTCGTTCTTTTTCTTTTAGAAGGGAATCCCTCGGTTTGGCCTAGGAAGTAAAACAAAGCTAAAGTTTGAAACCACAACTCAACTCGTCTCGTCTCGTGTTGAAAGGTTAAGCAATTTGGGCTTGAGTTAAAGGTTAACCAACTTTTCTCTCGACGTCCTCAGCTGAAGCTACACTTTTGCACGATGAGAGATTGTCTGTTGCATTTCATAAGCAATGATAACAGAGAAATGAAAAACTGCACAACAAATGCACAAAAACTGCGTAACTGGAAACGCGTTAAGGTGCTCTTAACTTACACTGTTTACTTCTTTTTCCTGTTTTTTCGTTCTTTTTCGGCCTCTTTTAGGCGATCGTTCTTTTTCTTTTAGAAGGGAATCCCTCGGTTTGGCCTAGGAAGTAAAACAAAGCTAAAGTTTGAAACCACAACTCAACACGTCTCGTCTCGTGTTGAAAGTCCTCAGCTGAAGCTACATTTTTGCACGAAGTAGTTGGCTTTGTTTTTCGAGTTGCTTTCGAAATCGGATTTTCTAAACATAGTCTAAATTAAAGAAATTTGTAAATGAAGCTGAGAGCTGGTGAAAGTTATTTTCCAACACTGACTATACTATAGACGATCATTAAAAATTAGGGTGCGATTTAGTTTTGTTGATAAACAAGAAGGTAGTAAAAAAATCATCGAAAGACTGGTGTAAACAATGGTTTGACAATCACCTAAATATACGTTTTGAACAAGTAATGTACACAAAAGCAATATATTAACTACCCAGTCAGAAAAATTTTCGTTAGCCATAGATAATTTAATTTATCATGGGTCCAAGTTAGGCCCCAAGATAAATGCCAATGAAACGCCCTAGATATATATCTGGCTTATGTTTGCAAAGTTGACCGGCCAGATATAGATGCCCAAGAAGTTTCTAAGCTGGCCCTAAGATAATCGCCCATGAAACGTCCATGATATATACCTGGCGTATGTTTGCAAAGTTGACCGGCCTTGTGTAAATCCGAGTGGTATTTTCTGACGAAGACTCTGAAGACACGGTTCAGCGCTTCCACCAGAATTACTGGATTTACTTCGTCTTTCATTTCTTCCCCCATCTTAGTCTCTACAGCCGGCCAAAACTTGTGAAACAGTTCTCTGTCCAATAGATACTGGGCCAGTGTTTGTGAACAGTACGCTGAAAAACACCTAAATAAGATATACATAGGTTTTAAAATTTGGGTAACAAGCATCCAAAATCATAAAAAATTGGGACACGTTAATAAAGTTGAGAACCCTTTGGGTAACCATATGAAAACTTTTAACAATGACTTAATCAGAAGAAGTTGATATAGCTTACTCTCTACAAATGACTTTTTCAATTTCTTCCTCCCATTTTCGGCCTCTTGTTTTGTTTTTGCTGTCTTTTTGTTTTTTACTAGTGTAACCAACGGTTTGATAAGCACCTAAATATACGTTTTAAAACAAGTAATGTACACAATAACAAATGTTAACTAGTGACATCATCTGCTACAAATGAAAAATAGCTAACAAATAGTACTGTAGTTATCAATGTCAAACCTTCGCTTATATCAGACGGTAGAAGAGTAGGAGGGTTTGCTGCTCTGTTTTTTCTTTAAGTTTTCTTTACCACCCTCTGTAAACATAAAAACGGTGTCGGTAGCCATCAAGAGCGTCTCGTGCGATGTTACCCACGTTTACAACTGGGACACAAGTTACATTGAAAAAAAAAACAAATCATAAGCCAGAAGTTTCACCAGCTTGAACCTGAAGGTATTCATCTGGAAAGTACTTTTCCAAAAACGATATATTCATGCGTCTGACCGTGACGCGACACCTAATCGAAAGACACTTTATCGAACGACACTTAATCGAACGACAGCTGATCGAAACGACAGTTGATCGAAACGACAGTTGATCGAACGACACTTTATCGAACCGACAGTTGATCAAACGACACTTTATCGAACCGTCAACTGATCAAAGCAACAGTTGATCGAATCGACTGTTGCTTCTCCCGCACACAGTCATAGCAAAACGTGGCGTACAATTGCATTGTTTGCTGTAGAGAATTAAAATTTAGTGACTTTTCATAAAAAATGTTCAGCTATCTGTCCATGTTTGTTTGATAAAGTTGGATTTTGTAATTTTTGAGATATTGTGATATTTATATAATTTTGCTCTCTCCGCATTGAAGCGTAACGTTTTCGTTTACTCATTTACGCACCAATAACTTGGCTAACTATTCTCTTTCGTTTTCTTCTCACAGCGGGGGCGCGGCGTAACAAGAAGAATTTCTAGAAATGTGTCACTTTTAGGAATACCTAATTTACACTAAATTCACGTTCTTTAGTTTTACAATTATGATGTATACAGGAAGCCAGATGATGTTTCTACTAACCTGTAAAAATCTCATCAGTCTACGACGCATAGTTTTCTAGTAATTAACGATTGCAAATGTGTGTGCGGGGTTGGCCACACCTAGTTTTTTTAATAAACTCGCGGGCCTGGTTAGGATAGGGTTAAAAGATCCACAATTTATCGAAACAACTGAAGATATGCACTGTTAAAAGCACGACAACTGACGAAGTGCACATTTCAATCGCATTCATTTAATTACAAGTTGTGTGCAATTGCTCGAAGATAACTTTTTATGTCAATATTTGTTGAGTCATAATTTTCGACTATGCTCTTCAGCCGTTGGTTGACAGCGTCGTAGCGCTTCTTCCGAGGTGGGTCAGCAATTCCAGCACTCAATTGCTCAATTAACATTTCGTTGGAACCTTGTTCCCGCTTAAATTTTTTGACGAGTCTGCGAAGCATCGGATGGGATATTGAGACACGCTTGCTGAACGCATTGTGCCATCCTTCAATACTATTATTCGTTCGTGGAAGGTCATCTTGAACCCGGTGGAAGATATTCCAAAACCGGATAGGAAATAGAGGTTGACGACGATTCCTGCGATACAATCGTCCAATCCAAGTAGTTTCGAAATAGTCAATGTATTCAGACAAGTGCTGCTCATCGTCGTCAATGAACGTGGCCAGGAAGTCCTCGAACCGTTGTACAACGTCTTCAGGCGGAACGAATGCCAGTGCCTGGAAGCATTTTATGCGAAGTTCTCGGTAACGGTGTATACGAGTGGCACCGTGCGATTTTCATCGACCAGCACGTGTATCGTGTACAGCTGGTATCCAAGTGGGGCAACATCAAATGTACCGTCACAAAACCAATTAGCGCAGTTGTTCAGTATATCCAGATTCTTTTGAGACGCAAACATATAGAATTCATTCTCATCGTCTTCCTCGACAACGGAGGCTTCTCCCCTCGGTGTCACGCGGAGTTCATCCATGAAGTCGTTTCCTTCTGGACATACGCGCTTTCGCTGTATCATCCGCTTTAATTATGTTGCTTTAGGGAGAGCACCAGCGGTACATACACCATAATTCATTAATGTACACCATTACAAAGACCGCACATCACAATGGCTTATTGTCTCAATGTTTGAGAAACACGTAAAAATCTTGCTTGAACTGTCGGTTCGATAAAGTGTCGTTCGATCAACTGTCGGTTCGATAAAGTGTCATTCGATCAACTGTCGGTTCGATTAACTGTCGTTCGATAAAGAGTTGGTTCGATTAACTGTCGTTCGATAAAGTGTCTTTCGATAAAGTGTCATAGTACCGCGTCTGACACTGACCTCTGATGACAAGTACTAGTTCTAGTACCATTCTGTTAATCATACAACAAATTTATTTGCCTTCGATAACTTGTTTTAAAGCGTGGATTTGGACTTTTCTTTTGCATATAAGGTAGCACTAGGCGTTCATCCTTTCAGGAGCCCGCACCTGCCGTTTTGTTACAGTAACTTTGTTACAATAACTTTTAATTAAGCTCCTATCACTTGATAAAGGCTAAAAACAGTTATTGTAATTACCAATTGTTTTGGTGGCATTCTTGGCCAGTTTTTGTGGCTTCCCGAATGAAAACATGGCTTGGCTTTGCGACTTCACCTTCAATTATAGTAACTTTGTTACAATAACTTTTATTATGTGTTTTGTGCTCTAAATAAATCGTCCACTACTACATTCATTCAAGTTATTGAAAATATTTATGACTTACCCATCTATTAAAATAATAAAAATTACAAAAAAACTAACACACAAATTTTACTTTGGTTGTCATTGCAGAGAATTTCACTGCGTGCATTGTTTCATTAAACGTTAATGCACATTGATTAACGTTAATTATCATGCAAGCTCTCTTTAAGTGTTTTGTGTTTTTAAATTAAAAGTTATTGTAACAAAGTTACTGTAATAAAATGGCAGGTGAAGGTTCCTAAATTGCGAAGGTCACAAGAACTGCTAGATGCCATTATGGCTAAGAAAGCAACAAAAGCTCGAAGAGCAATTGGTTGTGAGCAGGTTCTTGTAGAAGAATCTGATAAAGAATCTGCTGACAATTCATATCAGGAAGAAGACAGTAGTGATAAAGAGCATCATGATGCTTCCTGGAACAAAAGGGAGGTAAGATATTCAAAAAAGTTGGCAACACCTTTCCTATCTTCTATATGATGTCCATGCAACTCTTTGCATTTAAATATTTTACTGAGACCTGAAAATAAATATTTTATCGTTACGCTGATCTAGGTGGTTGGTTTCATCAATCTTTTGCAAGAAGCTTTAAAAAAAGAGATACTTTCGAACGTTGAAAGCAAGCTTGATCAAGCTAAGAAACTGGTAGAGCAAAAGGATGCAGGTTATTATTTGCAGGCAATTTACAACTTAAATAGTACTCTTGGTATACTATGAAAAACTTTATTTCCCAAAGCTTTTAACATCGTTAGATACATCTTCTTAGAAATTGGAGGCAGAAAACATACAATTATCTGAGAAGAAAAAAGATCTAGAAGGCCAAAATGAAAAACTCGCAGAAGGTCTTCGAGAACGTGACAGCGAATTAAAAGATATGCAGGACAAGCTTGCGGAGGAGATGCAGAACTCGGCTGATCTCCGTCACAAGATTAAGAACAAAAAAAAAGAAATACAAAAACTACGACAAGAGGTTTATGAATCAAAAAATGTCTTAAGCAATTGCTTATGAAATGCAACAGACAATCTCTCATACTTCTGTCTTATGATTTGTTTTTTTTTTAATGTAACTTGTGTCCCAGTTGTAAACGTGGGCAACATCGCACGAGACACTCTTGATGGCTACCGACACCGTTTTTATGTTTACAGAGGGTGGTAAAGAAAACTCCAAGAAAAAACAGAGCAGCAAACCCTCCTACTCTTCTACCGTCTGATATAATCGAAGGTTTGACATTGATAATTAATTACAGTACTATTTGTTAGCTATTTTTCATTTGTAGCAGATGATGTCACTAGTTACTATTTGTTATTGTGTACATTACTTGTTTCAAAACGAAAATTTAGGTGCTTATCAAACCATTGGTTACACCAGTCTTTCGACGATTTTTTTACCACCTCCTTGTTTATCAACAAAACTAAATCGCGCCCTAATTTTTAATGATCGTCCATAGTAAAGTCAGTGTTAGAAAATAACTTTCACCAGCTCTCAGCTTCATTTACAAATTTCTTTAACTTAGACTATGACTTTAACGAAAATCCGATTTCGAAAGCAAGTCGAAAAACGAAATCAACTACTTCGTGCAAAAGTGTAGCTTCAGCTGAGGACGTTGAGAGAAAAGTTGGTTAACCTTTAACTCAAGCTCAAATTGCTTAAGCTTTCAACACGAGACGTGTTGAGTTGTGGTTTCAAACTTTAGCTTTGTTTTACTTCCTAGGCCAAACGGAGGGATTCCCTTCTAAAAGAAAAAGAACAAACGCTTAAAAACAACAAACAACAAGACAACAAAAACAAAACAAGAGGCCGAAAAAGAACAAACAAACAGGAAGAAGAAGTAAACAATGTAAGTTAAGAGCACCTTAACGCGTTTCCAGTAACGCAGTTATTGTGCATTTGTTGTGCAGTTTTTCATTTCTCTGTTATCATTTTTTATTTGTTTTATTTATTTCTTTGTTTATTTATTATATTTTTGCACACCGCTCACTTAACGGAAGTTCCAGGGCATTGTCGTCACGCACAGCTCAGGGTATGAAGGCCGTCGACAAACTCTTTTACCATGTGAAAGCTGTCCACGCTGTACATTGTGTTAAGTATAAACCGGTACGCTCCTGTGACTTTGCGTAAAAGCAAGTGCGACTTTTATCTACATTTTTATTACAGCTTTTTTGCGTTTTTCATTGTCTTCACGTCGCCCCCCATGTTGCTTTTACGTCTCAATGGGTACGTTTAATTATTTTGGTGCAGCTTTGTCACATTTCACTGTAATGACCAAGTCTTGTTTTATTTACTTTCGTGAGCTCTTTTCGATTCAAAATAAAAATGCGCACCCTTTCTTCAGCAGCCAATTATAAAAATACATCAAAAGCCGAAGTGTGTATAAACCACACAATAACACAGCACATAAGTCAAACAATAGATTTCGTCAATAACCAAGGAAACCAAAACTTCAAATGTTGAAAACTTGCCACTGCTGTTTTTTACCGAAGTACGCGATAAGTCTCCAGCAACCTAATGAATATATGATTTATCTATAATAATCGCTTGTCACGATCATTGCACAGGTTTATCGCAAAACAGTGATATCAGATGAAATGCGAGTAAATATTTCTTGAGTTCGTTTACATTTCCGATTGAATGTTCACAGATTCAGCTGCACATTTAGTAGCTGCTGCTTCCAGCTGCCTACTGGAAACTTGTTTTATACAGTAGTGCTGAAGAAAAACATTGAAGAAATTTGAAACATTGAAACCGACTGAATTCATTGTTTTCTTCGGAAATAGATCATCTGAAAGCACTGGCCTTTAGAATTCAAAAATTCTTCATTTAAATAGAAAGAATAGGCTATTTTTTCGTTTAGGTATCAATATCCAACTTACATAAATATTATTTATAAGGTGAGACAATTCCATGAATTACTTGCGGTCAGAAGATTCTTATGTTGGCTAAGCAAAAGCAAGGCAGGCCTAGTTAGCTTAAACAACAACAAAACTGCAGTTGTATTGGCATCATTTCATAACGGAAACACATCGATATACCTACACCATAGAAACATAAGACCGTAAAACAAGGCAGTTAAAAATAGAAACTTGTCGATGGATTCAAACTTTTAGGAAAAATTTGAGAGTTTGGGCATTTGTATTGAGCAATACTGTTTAATAAAGACTAAAAAATTGTCAATTGCCAAAACATTTTAGTTAAGATTACAGTTTTTTTACTACAAAGTCTAGCCTACTTTAAACTATAGATTATTCCGGTTAAAACAAGGGCCAAGTCAAACAAGAAAACATGAAGTTTCTGTGATACACAATAAATATTATGAAAACCCATCCGTTATCCATAATCGTGGGAAATTTACGATAGAGTATTTTAAATGTAGAATAGCTTCGTGCGCTTAAATTTCAGCTTATGCGTAAAAATTCCTTCGTAAGATTTGACTTGGTTGACCTACCGTTCCTCTGCTTCCTTTTAGTTGACCCTGGCAAATGACGTTACGACTTTCCTCCACTTCCGGCCATCTTGTTTATCGTCGAGGTACTCGAGCTTGTTTTGAAAGAACCTTGACTGTCTCTCGCCGTTCAAGTCATTCATTCACAATAATTTCGTTGATGATGGCCAACTGTGTCAGAATAGAAATGACATTTAAATAAGGGCAATGGCTTCAAAGCTGGAAGAAGGCGGAACAAAAGCGACCTAATAAGGCAAGTAACTGAGCCGAGTTATAACTGTGAGTTCATAGCTTGTGTTTAAATTGAATTTTCGAGTGGCGCATCCTCAAGCAATCTTGCGATTAATTCAAGACATGACGTCATGAGATTACTCGAACCAACTCCCACCAAATCGACAATGACACCGTATTTAAACCACTGTCATTGTGGCAAAATCCTTGCAAAATCATACTACCCAAACGAACAAAAGTTTTCCGACTCCAAATTTTCAAAAACAAACTAAAGGAGCTTTTTATCAAAAAAAAAAAGTTTAACGTTTCCAATCAGCCAAAAAAAGCATTTTCAAAAAGCATTTTAAAATAATGCTTGTAACAGAACAAAAAAAAAACACAAAAGCAACAAAGTATACTCACAAAACGAGTTTTAAGAGTTATGAAATTTGTACACTTGTACTGCTTCGTCACAATTAAAAACAATTTGAATGTATGACGTAAAAATGGACATAAGAAAAAAAGACCTTATCAGAATCTTAAAAAAGAATTCCTCCTCTTCACGATGGTGACCTTGAAATGGATCCATATAGAACGAAAAGTTCCAAAATTTACAAAAACGCGACAGCGATAATTACTCCAAAACCTAAAAAATGCCGTACTTATCAAGTGTTTTACGTCGTTCTGCTGAGCGATCCCGGAACATGTGTGAATTCTTTATTGCAGAACAACATGTAAACGAAACCATGCATTTGAAAGTTAAAATTAGAAATTGCATTAGAAATTTTGGCCATATTGAAAGGTGCCGTACTATTAGACTTGCTAAAATTAAACTGAGGCTGCTGAATAAGAGCGGTTTTGACTGGGATATTTTTGATTATTCTTCTGTTGCAAGTATTCAAATAAACTTCCGAGCTACTGTATTGTGCGATATGTTATAATCTTTGTTATACAGGTGTTTGTTGTCTTTATGTGCTTCTCATGATTTTTTGAATTAGGCAACAACGACAACTACCAAAATATAACCTTATTGAGCTCTGGTAGAGGTCGGCTAATATATAATAATCATAAAATCAATAGCGGTAGGCCCAATTACCCAATCAACCTATTGTGTCCTATTCTTAGGTTCTAACATTAACCAGTTAACATAAAGTGAAATTGTAGCTGCGACATTGCAGCTATGCCTAACTAATTTATGTTTATGGACAATCACCTTTAAAAACGCACGCGCCATCGTAATTATGACGTAATCTAACTTATAGTGTGCCTCGTTGCTGCGCTTTTTAGTTGATTGGAATCACGGCTGTAAGTAGCCACGGTTTCAAATCGTTCCGCTCCTTTATTTCATGCATTTGAGTCCGGGCAATTTTGTAAAGAAATCTCAGTTTGTACATTGACGTCTGGATACACGAGAGGGTAACGAAGCAGAAATGTGTGAAAAAATTGTGGCTTCATCCGGATCCTGTAAAACCCACCCAGCGCTATTGGCATCGCTATTGGCTGGAGAGGTTTACATGGTTTTAAATCAGCTTATAATCCTGCTTGGCGGACGTCACAGTTTTTAATCCAGCTCATAGTAGGCTTACTGGTTTGTCATGTTGTCGGAGAGAGTTTGATTTTCTTTTAACTTTTCTCCATTGATGGCTGCCGGTCGGCAGGATTGGAAACCGGTTGAAAACATATTTTTAACGTTTTCCTTGCTTGGATTGTACCTTGGTCGCCTTCGGCAGGCTTATGTTTTGTTCAATACTTTGTGGAATGGCGTGTCGGAGTACGTTAATTAATTGGCGTTCATTCAAAACAGACATTTACATTTTTTGTTTCTACCTTGTCGAAGAGTATTTCTTGGTTGGAAACAATTGTCGTCATAAAAGGGATGAGTTTACACCATGTTGCTGTTTTTTGACATTGTTTTCGTTCGCCTCACTGGCCATTTTGTTACAGCAACCTAGTTACAGTAATTGCTAAAATCTGAAACCATGTTAGACAACATCACAAAAGCAGCATTTAGTTCCTATCATGTTAAAAACTGGGTTAAGGCAGACAAATCACCTTCATCGTAGTTACCCTTGATAGGAATTGCTACCGGCTTCCAACCAATTGAATACTTGAAACTCCAAGTGATACTATTTCGAGAAAATAAAAAAAAAACTTCACAATTTTTTGTTGTTAAAGTTATCAAAGCCTGGTTAATGTGGGTAGTTACTCATGGGAAAACACAAAAGCTATATTGTGTGTTGCTGTGCGTTATACTTTATGCGGTGCAGATCGTCCAACTCACTGGATTTGGGCCCTTCTTATATTCAGGACCTCACAAATTTGTAGCCTAATGCACTGCGCTTTGCTTGGATAAATTGATAGATAGCACCTTGCCCACTGGCGTAGGAACCCCCCTTGCAATACCTGCAGTCGCTGCAGGGGCCCGCACCTAAAGAGCCCCACGTTTAAGGGCCCCCTCACGAGGTGGAAGACTTTTTTGTTTTGAAAAACAAGTTTTTAGTGAAATCATGAAAGAAACCTGAAACAAACAACATCATGAAACAACATCATGAAAGAAATCTGAGACTTTTGTTATGTACAGTAAAATCAATTTTTCAGTTCCTTGCGTAAGGTAAAAGCAGTTTGTGTAAAATGTGTCTCTTTAGTTTTCGTAGTCTTGAGTTTTTTCCATGAAATAATGCATCTTCCGTTGTAACGAGTTGGTCTATCATTTATTTTGTTTTTTGGCGGAAGCATGTTTTCAGTTTGATAACATCTTGCTTCTTCGCAGCCATAATCGGTACTTGGCTGGTATAGCACTAACTAGCTTCTAAAGTAGGAAGAACGTCAGGCTTAAGGATCCGAAATTTAGTTCGAACGAGTCCCATCCTATTCTTTGAAACGTCAATTTCAAACGAATGCTTCTTCCTGAAACGGAAGCTTTTATATTCCAACACGAGATACTTCTCAGTTCCCCATTTCGTCGCTGTCTTGAAATATTCAGCGAAGTGTTCACGATAGTCTCTTTTATCAAGTCTTGGGTAACTCGAACCACATTACAAAAAGTGTATTTAGCTCCTATCACTTGATCAAGGCTGAAAAAACAGTTATTCTAATTACTAATTGTTTTTTTTGCGTTCCTTGGCGGTGTTTGTTTCTTGCCAGCTGAAATTGTAGCTTGGCTTTTTGACTTTACCTTCAATGACAGTAACTTTGTTACAATAACTTCTAATTATTTAAGTGTTTTGTGCTCTAAATAAATCATCCACTAATACACTCATCCAAGCTATTGAAAATAGTTGTAGCTTATCCTTCTATTAAAATGAACACACAAACTTTACCTGAACTGCAATAGCAGTGAACTTCATGACACTGAAATTTTCGTCAAAAACTGACGTACATTTATTTACGTTAACAATCATGCACGCACATTGATTCGCATTGTATACCTCGTATGCAATAGCAGAGAATTTTATCACTTTCATTTTGTGATCAAACATTGATGCACACGAGTTTTATCAGAAGCCTTGCCTAGTGTTAATCCCGGGATGAGACAGCATGGGTATTTTCCACAAATCAATCATGTAGAATAGATCATGCTTTTAAATTCCATATCTCTTGTATGCAATACATTGCAAATATCGATTACAGATATTGCAATCGCTATTGACTAGAAGGTTTTACATAGTTTTAAATCCAGGTCACAGCATACTGGTTTGCTGCCATGTTGGCGATATTAAATTGAATATGTTTCACAACTTTCCTCCATTGTTGGCTGCTGGTCGGCACGATTGGAATCCAGTTGGAAAGATATTTATTAACGCTTTTGAAAGGTTGGATTGTACCTTGGTCGCCTTTGGCAGGTTTAAGTAACTTTGTTGACTACCTTGTGGAAAGGTGAGTGTTGGAGTGTGAGTTGTTAATTGGCGAACAGACATTTTGTGTAAATATCTGGTGAAGTGTATATCATCTTGGTTGAAATTTGAAAACGTTTAAGTGTGCCTACCAATGAAGACGATTACCTTTTGTTTTTTGCTTATTGTATTTTTTTGCACAGCCCAGTTGTGTCATCGAAGCCAATAGGAACAGGTTTATTTGTGTTTCCCTGGTGGCATTATCAAGATGCTTCTTGTCAAGCATTAAGGTTTTCAACATCACTGGAAAACAGAGGTAGTTATAAGAATGGAGTATTGTATTCATAGAAACCTTAAATAGAAGGACTGGTATCCTCTATGCTCGGTATCTGGAACTTGGGTCCCATCAGTATTTGTGTTAAATACGGTGAGCAATTACTTCCTACTTTTAACCTTCTACAAGGTTATCTCACATAAAATTAATTGAAAGTTTATTTTTCTACAATATATATTTAACATGTTTAAGTAAAAATAGCTAGAACAAAGTTATTTCAAGGGACACATCGCAATGAAATTTGTAGAAATGAGTAATCAAACTACTTGTGTTCAAAATATCTAGCTAGAAAAATACATTTATGTTTGACTGTGTCGTTGACCGGTGAGCTGTAAAACACTGATCTCTAACTTCCGGTCCTTTTTCTCCAGTTGTGCAATACGGATTGATTTCATCAGTGTGTGGTTCTGTCGTTCCACCTCTGTTTGCTTGAGGCCACAATGGTGTAGTCTTCACATGATTGATTCCATACTCTATCCGAAAATTTTCAAATTCTTCTGAAACAAAATGTGGTCCGTTGTCCCGCAATGAAAATGGATACCCGAATCTCGAAAACATTGGTATCATAGCTTCAATTACCTTTGAACTTGTAATTGTTTTCATCACAGTAATTTCATAATACCTACTGTAGCAGTCCACGACCACTAGAATATTCTCTCCACTAGGCAATGGTGCTAGTATATCAGGGCACAATCTTGTCAAGGTCCACTTCGAGGGAAGGTTCTAGCAATAGCTTCTGGTTTGCTTGTTCTAGTTGTCACTTGGCATTCATGACATTTCTTACACAGCTCTTCGGCTTCTTTATCAATCTTTGGCCACCAAACTTTTGTGCGAAGTCTGTTTTTGGTTTTCACGATTCCCTGATGTTCTTCATGAGCCAAATTCAACACTTGTTTGGACCTGGACCAATCTCCTCGTCTGACGTTTCTTCTTATTTCAGCAAGTTTCAAGTTATTGGCAGACTCTTCTTCTATTTAGGTATCAAAGCAGTTGGTGTTCTGTTGATCACCACTGATCTCACAAAATCATACGAGTCTCCTTTGTCTCTGCATACCCTCGAGTTCAATCTTGACAAAGCACCTGCAATTTTTGTTTTCCCTGGCCTATACACGACGTTGAAATCATATCCTTCAAGTCTTAGCACCCATCTTTCTACCCGTGCTGACGTCTTGGATTTCCCGGAGAATATGTAGTCCAATGGCTTATGGTCAGTTTCCAGTTCAAACTCTTTTCCAAAATTGTACAAGTTAAATCGTTCGCAAACCCATACTAAATCTAAGGCTTCTTTCTCAGTTTGACTGTATCGACGTTCCATGTCTGACAAATTCCCGGATGCATACGATATGTTTCTCCATTCACCATCTTGCTCTTGCGTTAACACTGATCCTAAACCCACTGGCGATGCATCTGCTATAACTCTTGTCTTGCAATTATTCCTGAAGTATACCAAAGTTTCAGCTTTTGTTATTAGCGTCTTGAGCTTCTCGAAAGCATCATGTTGTTTCCTGCCCCATATAAACTTTGTTTCTTTCTTTGCCACGTCATAGATCGGCCTAGCAATTGATGCTAAGTCTGCAATGAATCTGGCAAAAAATTGTTCACTTCACTTACACTTAAAAAATGCAATTTTCTTTGACAACAGATTGCAAGCCACTCCCTCTGAGCTTCGTCCATCTCAAACTTTGCAGCCCTTCCCCATGGAAAGAAGACCCCTGACTGAGCCTCAGCTTAGTTCAGGATTTGTGAGTATGGCCAGGGGAAGAAACTTAAATCGGCCCGAACAAAAGCTGTCCAAGGACAACAGGTCTTTATGATTATTACGAAGGGTCACTATGTGCATGATTTTTATCGTACAGCATGATTTCAGCATTTCATTTAACATACAGTCAATTAAGGTCTCGTGAGCCGACGACCATGAAGTCGCTTGCCGACAACTTTTCAGTCAAACCAACTGAACCAGCTACCAGACCATCCCATCAACCAAAACGTAAATGAACTTTTTAGGGTTGTGCAGTTTGCTACATTTGTTTAAAATACAGTTTACTTTTGTTCCAATCCTGAAAAAACTTTTCAGCAAAAATAGACCATGAGATGTGATTGTTGCCACCCGTGAAGTGGCTGAGGAGAGAAACGATTATTGGAAGCCGAAACGCGGGCCGTTTCGATATCGGATACCGGAAAGTTCATGTGTTTAATGCAATGTGTCTAATTAGGAATTTAGTAGTTGCCGTTATGGGAAGTGTTACTTTTTCCAGTTTTACCGTGCACGTGTACTGGCCAGTGGCGACGTGCCATGCTAAAATCGCTGTAGCCTATTGGAAAATGTCGTTACATTAAAACCGTTGTAAGCAAAACAATGTCAAAGATTTTTTTTACTTTTTTCATCAAACAGACAGTCAGTCGTCCAGAGAAAAAGCACTTGCAAAGGAAAAAGAAAATTAGTCAAAATGATTCGACAGATTTGTTGCCATTAAATTTCCGTCAAAATGAATATGAACCCACGTTTTGTTACAGAAGTTAATGCATAACAAGCCCACATAGACAATATACATACTAACTTTCGAAAGCCTTGTTTAGTATAAATGAGCAATTTGCTTTAAATGTACAGATCAACAAACTCGACCAAGAGTCCCAGACCGGAGCTCAACTGAACGTCGAGCAACTGATAAAGTTGAGAAAAAAGCCAGAAATTGAGAGAAGAATTGCTGAAATAAACCAACAACTCAAACTGGAGAAATAGCTATAGATTAGAGAAATAGTTTTCTTTAGTCGTACTTGCGTCCCTAAACCACGTTTGGATTACTTCAAGGAAGCCACCTCCTATGATGTCCCAATATTGGACGTAAAACTCAATGCTGAGACCATCTGGGCCAGGTGTTTTGCCTTTTCCCATTTGTGTTAATGCGGTGAATATTTCTTGATTGCTAAGTTCAACGTCTAACGTCTCCCTTTCGGTGGGCGATAAATGAGCATTTAAATGTTTCAAGAAAAATCGTTGTTTCTCTTCAGACGTTTCTTCTTTCGAGTAAAGTTTATTATAAAATTTACGGGTTTCTTTTAAAATCGATGGAGACGAAATATGCTTTACGCCTTCCGAGTCGTTGACTTCCTATCTTGCATGAATCTTTGAAAAAATTCCTTGGTCGGAGTATCCAAGTTTCTTTGCAAACTTTTACGCAATTTCTTATCAGCGGCCTTGCGTTGAAAACACTGGTCAACAATTTTTCAAAAGTTGTTTGCTTCCGATAAGAAAACAGTTTATTCTTATGTCCTTTTGTCCTACATCTCGGCGGATACAAAAACTCAGCCAGGTGACCGGGCTTGTTTAGAAGCAAATTCAAATTGAAATATGGTACTTTGCATTGTTTTAGATAGGGCTTCGGATAGGCAGTACACATTATAATTTGTTCAAGACATCATAAACACAGATCTTACTTAAAACAATTTTATTCATAAAGCAAAAATACCGGTAGGTCACTCCACAGCGTTGTCTTGGTGTTGAAGGTGACAACACTTTGTTGGCAGTCCCATCCACCAATGATTAGTATCTCATCAGACTGACCTGGAAAAATATTCCATTTTCTTAGAACCAGCATGAAGCAAATACAGGCCGATTGCAGCCTGTGGACAACTATTGTGGCAAGCTAGCTTTTTGGCTGTGTGGCAAAATAATAATTCGCGCAATTGTTTATTTGCTTTTCGTGTGTTTTTCCACGCTTTATTTTTGTTAGTTATCAGTTAGCTTTTATAGTGTTTGTTATCATGATTTCTCTTGTCCACTGTTTTATTTCATGTTGTTGTTAGCATTGTTACATCACAGAAAGTTATTGGTCGAAGCTACTACTACCGCTGTTGCTATTAATACCATGAGGCACTTGGGCATTATCATCCTGGTCTACTTAACAGCATACAAAGTTAGTTACATGAAAAGTTCATTTTGGTGTTAGTTGTCAGAAGGCAGGAGTTTTGGTTTATGGAGAAAAGCGAATTGTCAAATCTACTGCTGTTGTTGCTGCTATCGCTAGTCGCTTAATCATTACCATCGTGGTCCATATAGTTTTGTATATTAAATGTCGATATTGCCATTATTCTCATTATTCTCATCATTATTCTCGATATTGCCATAATTCTGTTTAGTAAAGAATTAACTTAAATTAATTCAAAGCTGATTTTAAAACTTTCATCATTACCTTATTATATTATGCAGAGTCAAAACCATGAAACATTAAGTAGAGTTATTAGTTACAAGCAAAATTATGTTTAGTGTTGGTTTCAAAATGCATAGATTTATGATGAATAGCTTTGACGGCAACTGATAAAAAATGATCACATGTCAAAACAATTAAAGTTATTAACCGCTCTCTCACCTTGTTTTGACCCATACGCTGGAGCTTCACATATTCGAGAAAGGAGTGATGTCACAAGAAGTTGCATGCAATCCGTGGAGTTGAAAACCAGTTTCTAAATATTTGAAATAGCGAAATATAAGAAATATATATTTAGTATAAAATTAGTTTAAGGAAAAAATAAAACAACAGCTAGTTGCAAATATGTTACACTATCAGCTTTATGAGCTACGTCATCAAAGTGATTTCAAAATTAGTTTTACTCCTGGAGCAAAATGGCAAAACTTTTGCTGCCACACAGAACAATTACATTTTATTGAAAAATTCTTCTGTTTGTTTATGTTATTGCCATTAACATTGATAAAAGAAAAATCTCCACAATCTTTTTAAATTATTTCAAAAAATTATTCCAAACTTGGCCAGTTATCCAGTTGAATGAGATGAAACAAATCACTGAAGTTTTTCCGTCTTTCATCCAAATCCTGAAGTGCCCAAGCAACTGCACTTCTGTACTTGTCCTCATCGATCGAATCCTGAAATTTAATCAAGGCTAGGGTGATATCATAGGAACCTTTATATACGTCTAATTACAAGATATGACGAATGCTGAAGCTAAGAATGGTCAAAAAATGGTGAAAGAAACAAAACACTGCAGATGGTATGAACAACGACATTTAATTTTTTGATTTAATGTCTTAATTTAATAGCGAAAGTATGTTAACTGCTAGCAATATTTGAAAATTTAAATCGCGTTATCTTATTCGAGATAAGAAGTATCTTGCAAAATCTGGCAAAAAACATTTAAAGCATATATGAGCCAGCCTACATCATATATTTGTTTAAAAACAGACAACTTTAGCAACGCCTCTTCACTTTCACTTATAAATAGAGCGCAGGGTAATGTACAACTTCTAGACATGTAACTATTATACCGCAGTGTAACAATTATAACATGAAATTTTAGATAAATTACAATTATCTTCTTGCAATTACAAAATTTCACTCAATGATTTAACAACTATCTAAACAAAAACGTTAAAATGATATATTGGATAAAAATCATTACAAAAAAAAACTTTCTTAGTTTACTTCATCACTATCCAACTTCAGTATAGCCTTGACATCATCAACACCAAACTGAAGAAAATCTGAACTTTTTAAAACTGCTCCGAGATTTTTAGAAACAAATGTTTCAGCTGCTTGGAGAAGATCATCCATGTTGTAGCGGTTTGAATAAGATCGAATTTTCAAACAATTTTCTCCATTGAAAGATGTTTTGAAAAATGTCCTGCAGTATTCCTTCAAACCTTGAAAAATCTTCCGATTCAATTAAGAGTGAAATCTATCACTCAATTTTTCACTTATTTGAGCTTATTGAATTAAATATATTTGTAGCGGTTTGAATAAGATCAAATTTTCAAACAATTGTGGAATTCGATGCAGAATTGCTTCAAACCTTAAAAAATCTTCCGATTCAATTAAGAGTGAAATCTATCATTTAATGACCACATAAAATCTATTAACAGCCACTCATTTCTAATGTTTATTCAAGTTCCTTGAATTACATATATTCGATAAATTTCCAATTTTTACCGGTTTCTCAACATTTTATATATCTCTATGAAATACTGCATTGTACTTCTATATAAATTAAAAAACATTGATTGCTCATTTATATAGAAGTACAACGCAGTTTTACATCAAAACCTCATGCAATTACAATTAAATCCAGTGAATACATCCACGGTTCACAAAACCAACTGATTATTACATCCAAATTTCTGGGAACGAAATTTTCGTATTCATCATCTATTATAAAAACCCGATTTAAAACTTCTACTTTCGATTCCTCAAGGATACAAATTATTCTTTACTGTGTTCATACAATTGCCTATGATTATGGTAATGACCAAATGTTTATTGAACAAGTTGTGTGGAGCTGTTTACCGAGAAGAAACAAGGGCCGATTATGGACAAGTGGTGTGCTATGATAACCTTTATCCTCGGAGGGAGGAAAATCTTTCCACAACTTTAACCCAGCGATGAGCCCTCGTCGCTTGAGCTCCAGTTACTAAGCTTGCCATTGTCCTAGTTCCATTTGCAAAACTATTTTCTTCGGTTTGCTTTATTGATTTTAATGTCGAATGTTTTATTTTTACATCTATTTTTATATATGATTTCCCAAACGCAAAACTGTTCACCAAGACCACTGCACAAGAGCAAGCTTTGTTTAATGCTTTGCGAAATAGATTTATAAAGGTAGCGTCACTAGGTATCGAACACAGATCGCATTATGGGTAAGCCCTGAGCCTAAACCGCCCGAATATCAGGAACATCTTTTCATTATCGGACTGGTTATGCCTACAAGTTGAATAAATCAGATCATAGAAAAAGTTACATCGGAAAATAGGTTGGTTGCAAAGGTTAAATGTCCCGGGTTCTGAATCAATTAACCGAATTCTACTTAAAAGTATTTTCAAAGGCCTAAAAATCCAAACTTTGCACAGTTGCACATAAGAGCTGACAGTTTAAGTTACTTGTACATGATACTCAAAACCAGCAACCTTTATGCACAGCGTTATATCAATAAACACAACAAGTATCATCGAATCAGGGTTAAGAATATATTAATTACTTATTATTATCCATAGATATTCTGCTGCTTCCAGTACATCATAGACATTTTCATGAGTGAGAATTATGCGTGAAGTGTATATGAAGTTTATAATCGATGCCATTTTTGGACCACTGACTTTTTTAACGCTTTCTTTACTCAAATTACTTTCTCTCAACAACAAAGAAAAAAAAGTAAAGACTTAAAACTTTTTGGGAAATAGTAAGTTAGTAAGAATTTAATCCATTCCACCTTTGCAGTGATCATTTTTTTGAAATACTTATTAGTGTTGCTATATACTGTATACTACACGTTACAGCATACATAAACTGCATTAGTGTTACTGCAGTAGTTCCTTGATTATCCGTACCTCGTTTTACCAGTATTCGATTATTCAGTCACGTTTAAAAGCGACTTAATGACGTAAAATGCAATAAAGAAAATTAAACGCGAAGCCTTTCCCAGTTATATACTAAAAATGTGCGTCTGATATACTCTGTGCCATATACCAGATACAGCCTGTTCTCATTAGTGTTATTGCACCTTATTTATCTCTTAAATATAAGAACACATCATTACATGGAGTCCACACAGCAAAATAACGGCATCCAGGCCGGATAGCGACTGTCAAAACAGCGACTGTCATAATGGCGACTTCATAATAGCGACGTAATCAAGTGAGCGACATTCCAAACGGCGATTGTATAAATGCCGACCGCATTAAAACAGCGACTGTTATGATAGCGACTTAACTAGGCTTACCATATTTTTTTGATTGAAAAGCGGAAGAAAATGCAAACAAGTACCGGAACCGTACGAAATAAGTTCTTTCAATAACCTAACTGCAAAAAGATCATCTCCTCCTCCTCCTAGCCTACTATTACTGAACAGTGAACAAGCGAATGCGCTAACAATCAACTCACCACTGGACCAATTACCCGCTACAATGATGTAACAATTACTTTCACATTTAACACAACGAAACAACAACACGCATCGGGTATTGCTTTTCAGCAAATTGGCTAAACAAACCAATCACATCATGCTAATATTCGTGTAGTGTGGGGCAATGCTGGCTCAGTAAATGCCAAAGCGGGACTTTTAGTTGACTGATCGGGACGCCGGGACAAAGCCTTTAAAAGCGGGACTGTCCCGGCTAAAACGGGACAATTTAGAAATAAACGTGGCTTGATTTTTATTGCAAGACTTTTGGTTGTTTTAAAGTCCCTTTTGGTTTCAATCTTTCACTACGCAGTGTTTGCCTGTTTGTGCGTGCATACGTGTGTAGAGAGGTGTGGGGGATGGAAGGTATGTGTGGAGGGGGTGAAAGAGTGCGTGTGCGCGAAAGCCTTGGATTTAATAAAAGAAGTGAGGTCGCTGTTGTGGCAGTCGCTGTTTTTGATGAATCGCTGTCGTGTAGTCGCTCTATTGACAGTCGCTGTTTTAAATGAATCGCTGTCGTGTGGTCGCTCTATTGACAGTCGCTATTTGGAACCCGAGCCCAAAATAACAGCCTCTTCTCGATTGCGATTTAGCAAAATGAGTTACATCGGGAGTAAACGCTTCAATAGGATAAACATACACATTCGATAGGATTGCAAGCTGCGTAGAAATTAGACCAGTTTTTGAGAAATTTGTATCCTGTGAGCAGGCCTAATGCCAACATAGTTACTGACGTCACATAATTCTACTTAGTCTTTTTTCACTGTCGATTTGCAATTTGTCATACCTCTATACGTCATACTATATTAATATCAATAAATATAGTATGACGAGAAAAGGTTGTTTGTTTAATTGACGGTGAGAATCTACGTCACACTTGATTGTTGATTGCTTGTTGAGAAACTTGTGTCGTGACATAGGACGATTTCAAGTAGAAAATGCAAATAAGAACTCGAATATCGGCTCCAGGTATACTGCAGTCGCTTGCAGGTGCCGATATGGAATTACTATCAATACGGAACTAGGTGCAAATATGACACTTTATAGTCATGTGAGAGCAATTAAGGGCGTTGCTAATATCACTGGCGATATAAGTTTTCGTTGTCTGAAGAAAATCTGTTATTAAATCATCATCAAAACTCAAGCACCACTTAAATAATGTTCTAGCACGTAGAGCATGAAGGCAACATAGGGCATGCATGGTGACAAACTTACAGCAAGACAAGAAACAAACAAAATGGCGCACATGAGAAGCAATTTTCATCATTTCAAAACCAACCAATGTTGGCTCGTCTAATACCGAGTGACGTCACTACTGAACGCAAACCACGAGATTCTTTTCATCTGGTGCGTGTAGAGAAAAGACATAAATTTTGAAAAGAGGATTTTTCACTTCACTGCCCAGAAACTAATCGGTTTTTATTATAAAGCAGATATATCCACATGCATGGTTACTGTAGTATTTTGGTTAATCAACTTAACATGAAATTGGAAATGTTTTTAAGTGCTGAACTACCGCTAAATTGTATGATGCCCAGGCATAAATTGTATTTTTATTAATAAGGTCGATGCAAAAGTGAATTAAAAAAGAAGTAACGATCACACGCTACAAAAAAATAACAACCCACACAGAATTATCATAACAGTCACCATAACATCATAGGCAATCATAATAGGCAAAAGTTTGAGAAATTTATAATAAGTGTTAAAAAAAGAAAATTAAATAATCTTCGGGTTAAAGTGAAAATATTCGTTCATTGTCAACAAGAAATGAGCCCATATTTAAATCAATTTCATTTTTGAGACAATCAAGGTAGAGGGCCATTGTATAGATGGAAATACAAAGATATACAGGAATAAAATTTATAAATTGAAACGACAGACGATAAGAGCAGAAAATACATTTAATTGAAATCAAATATTCGTTTGTACAAAATAATTAGTTTAAGATGTGAAAAATAAAGAAAAAATTTTAAGCTGACGGAAACGATGTAAAAGAAATCCCAAGCACAAAACATCAAATTTGAAAATAATCGCTTCTATGACGTCGAAATCAAATTTCAAACGATTACTGATCGAAATGATCAAATAAAACAATAAAGATAAAAATATTTCGACGAATCACGAAACAAATTAAATGAATTGTCAAACATATCCAGATGAGGAAATCAAATTCCAACAAAACTTCAGATGGAAAGGACGCAAGGAAACTCTCGTTCTCTGTCCATGTTGGTCGATACTTGCCATTTGTTGGCGGCTGGATCATAGAACTCAACTGTTTCGGCACCAAGCCTATAACATATATAAAGTAAACTCTTAAACACAAAATGTTTGCAAATGATAGACAACAAGTCCATCAAAATATTAACTGTACCAGGTTATAAGCAAGTTAACTATTAGAAAGCATGTTATCCAGGATATATTAACCATAATAAATAAACTACGTAATCCACTTCGCAATAGACGATTACAAAACAATGTGGTCCAGATTTCACGCCAACTTGATCCCTCGCCACCAGTTGCAACCGAGGTTCAGGTTTTACATAAACACAAAACAATCGTATAAGGGAAACGACACACGATCTCATCGGGCCGAAAACTATTTTATTACATAATTTGAAACATTCTGGGGCTGAGATTAAGTTAGGAACCAAATTGGTTATAAGCTAATACAGCAAATATTCTGCCGACTCATAGCAGACTGCCTAACCATTCACAATCAGACAGTCACAAGCTACGTCTGCAAACTAAAACCCCTTCGCTTGTTATGTGAAGACTGCATTTGGCAAGACAATAACAATTGTTTTGTTCTATGATGTCATAATGACCAAGAAGCATCAAACCATATTGGATCTGTGACCAATTAAAACATGTCCGAGGCCTGCCATTGCAATTATAAAGCTATGGCTACACCGGTAGTAATTTAAAATTATCACTGCATTTTTCGGTAAAGATTTAAAAATTCGAACTGGTACTGATATTCACTGATCGTTGACAATTTATAAGGTACCAATTTTAAAATTGTTACCGGTAGAGATGAAATTACCACTGGAAATTATTACCGAGTGACAATGTAAATTTGTTAGTGGTGGAACAGCTGGTGATGATTTAACTCTGGGAAAATTAAATAAAAATGACAATTATCGTTTATTACGTAACATAAGCAAGGCTCATTACTCTATTGATCGTTTTCGAGTTTCGTTTAAGAGGCAAGACAGTCATTCAGCATTTAAAATGATTTGTGGTCACATCAACTTAGTTATAGCCATCGTCAAAACTAATCAGTGCAGCATTGAGGATGTTGAAAAACTGGCGGAAGAAGTTCGAAAGTATCCCTGTATATTTGATAAGAATGATTCGGGCTACAAGGATAAATTAGGCAAGCTGAACGCTTGGAACACGATGGATGAAACGCGTGAGAAACAACCTGGCACTTCTGTTCATGACTGGGCAGAGTTATTGAACAAATGCAGCTGAAGTCCTGCGGTGTGTCAGGGTCTAGTGCAGATCAAGTTGCGAAAGCTGAAAAAAGTTTGAATGAATAAAAATTTGCGCAGTGGTATAATCAGGGCTTCTATCGATTTGGAACCCAAAATAAGGACGAGTGGAAAAAATACGATTTTTCTACCAAAAAAGGAATTACCATTTTTTGAGAAAAAATCTTTGAATTAAAACGAGAAGTGTCAAATCATTGCTTTTATTTATCACCAGAAACGATCTGCTCCAACAACTTCCTGTTCTTTGAAACAAACTCGTGCATCTCATGGCTGCTCAGATCAAGATTTACTTTGACTTGTAACAATGATTTCACTGTCTTTTCTCTAAGATTGTTCCTTTCTGTTGTCCACTGAGCCGAAACAAGTGAGAATACCCTCTCTACAAATGAATTACTGACCGGAAGGGAAAATATAATGCTAACCAACCGTGGTTCAACCAACCAACCGTTCTCAGAAATAAGGACAATAATATTTTCTACAATGTAGACTTTCAAAATAATTAAGGAGAAATCTTAGAAATAAGGACGGTATGGAAGCCCTAGGTATAATCCTTACATTCTTCAAAAAGTTTCCAAAACTAATGTAGAACCAGTTGACATTCCATCTTTCCAGGTTGATGCCCATTCTTACGAAATTTTGCTTTTAGAGGAAAACGAAACCGAAAAGGCTCTTCCAGGGGTGGCGAGAATAATTGCGCATCAAGTCATTTAAACATAGAAAGTGTAGGAAAGACCAGTACAAAGAAACGTCGAAAAAAAAAGATGAAGTTCTTCACGAAATAACATCATTTCCAAAATACAAAAGTAGTAATACGCCAAAGCAAAGCGATACAGAGGATGATATCCTTGGCAAGATGGTTGCTGCAGAGTTGAAGATCCTTTGAGAAGAAACAAGGTGTGTTGCCAAGCATGAAATATCTGACTTGTTGTATAGATATCATAGAATAGCTGCATCAACACAGCAAAAAGACGTCTCAAAGCAAATCATCGACTTGTTTCGGGATGTACCAAGTTCAAGAATGTGTTATGGAAACCAACATGTAGAACACCTTTTTCAACTTTTTTCAACTCGTAATAAACATACTAGTTGTATACATTTCCTTTCAGCATGGTGCTGATTGTTAAGTTATTAATACATGTTTCGAAGTTTTACTTTATTTCATCACCGACAAAAACTATGGCAAAGAATCGTAAAGACATACTTCGACAGTGCTGCCATCAAGAATATTCAATTTATAATGAGTCAACTAGTTTTCTATATCACTTTTAAGTAATAAGCCATTGTCGTTGTTACTGCCAATATTGCCCGAATTCAAACAAAACAAAGTTGTAGTCGGCGTCACAAACAGCAAGAAGAACCAAACTTAAAAACGCTTTATAATTGTCATACAAACTCTCACTTTTCGTTGTACAGCGAATGGGTACATGCTTCCCATCTTGCGCCTCAATAACGTGTGGCAAGTTACAATTCTCTTCAAACTGTTTTGAGAAAGTTAGCCAATCTCCAGGTTATGCAGGTATATTTGCATAAGTAGGAGCTAGAACATTGTAGATGGCCTTACGAGTCTCCTGAATGATTGTGGATATAGTTTGACGGCCAATTCTATACTGCAAGCACAAAGACATGTGAGACCCACCAGTAGCTAGATGACGAAGTGTCAGAGAAAGTCTTTGTTTAGGTGGAATTTGTTAACGAGGAAATTACCACTGGAAGTGACAATTTTAAATTGTCAATAAAATTGTCATTGATAGAGCCATAGCTTAACTGAGTAAATTAATGAAATGAAATGTTTTTGATTGATTTCCCAAAACTCATCATGACCTTCACCTTCATCTGGTCTAGTGGTTCATGGACCCAAGGTTGGCAATCAATGCATCAGACATTAAGCTCTTAGTAAAGGTAAATTTATGGTAATATAATATATAAATTAAATAATATGTATTTAAAATAAGATAATTATGTACCATTGCTATGTATACTGTACATATAATTACTCACCCTCCAAACACCCATATAAAGCCATCAACTAGACAAGCTGATCCACCACATCTTTCCTCATTCATAGATGGAACATCAATCCAAGCTTTTGTGTCCAGGTTGTATTTTTCAACAGAAGAGAGACGATTTGAACCGTCAAATCCACCTGATTTAGTTTATTTAAATAACATGACAAGTCATAAATCTCCTTAAACTTTTGAAAGATATTTTCACTTGCAGCAAGACTCACCTATCGCGTATATTTCGTTGTTTAATACAACAGCAGTTAATCCAAATCTGCAGGTTTTCATCGGTGGAATACATTCCCACTTTCCCCTTCGTGGATCATAACATTCTGCTGTGTTTGTTCCATTAACTCCTCCAAACGCATAAAGCAAACCTTTCAAAATAAACCATGAATCAATCAAACACGTCACTTGTAAAATTAAATTCTTGAAACACTATTGACCACTTTTAAATGTTTCAGTAAATTAACTAAAATTTTTCATAATTTTATTATTATTAATGTTAATTAACTAATATTATATTTATACAACAAATAAATAAATAATATAATTAATATATAATAATTAATAACAATATAATATAATTAATATAATAAAGAACTTAATATTAATGTTTTATTGATATTATTATCCAAATATTCATGTTTTTTCCTTTTTAGTTAATGACTGCGCTTTAAGAAGCAAACAAGCGATATGCGGTTCAGTGCGGTGCAGCTGATTTATAAACCAACGACCTACGCACAAATGAGCTTACCCGCAACGCGATATCAAGGCTACTGGGTTAGAGCAACTTATTCAAATCTTTAACAGAAAATATCTCAAGTAAGTGTCTAAGCTTGTGCATGGATTTTTCGTTTCCATAGAAATCAATCAAGTCGTCAGCACTTTGTGGTATTGTGAAAATTATTTTGTAAACAGTCTCAACCTGCTTCCAAGCTCATCACCGTCTGATATATGATACCAGACAGACGCCAGCTAAACTCGCTTTAAGTTTTTACTTTTTAAACGAGAGAAAAATAGTGTTTCCAATTTGCGACGAAATTTCAAAGCCAAGGTTCCGGGTATAAGTGTCAAACACGGTTTTTGGGTTTTCAAAAAAAAAGAATTTAATTGTGCAAACTAACTCAATATTAAAGTAAAATCAACATTATTGCAATACGGTGGAATTTGCATAATTCGTATCCGTTTAAATGATTCATTCATTTATTTCGATCCTGGCAAAACTGTGAATATTTTCATGTTTTCTTGTTCGTTTAATTCGGTTTTGCGTGATTCGATTAGTTCGGCAATTTATTTTTACAACAATCATTTTGGTTGTCAAATTTTGTCATAAACTTTGCTTAAACCTCAGCATAAATACTCAAGGACATGAGAGAACTTCCACGATCAACGCATTTTCATTGAATGAATGTGTGAGTTTGTATAGTAAGTACATTTTAAATGTGTAATTAATGGTGTTCTTATGTTGTTTGTAAGCTCTGGAGGGAATGCACTGTGTGCGCCCATGTGTTATTACTTGTTTGCATATTGCGCAATTCATAACCTATAGTCCACCTGATCATGCGAGCTCAAGCTTGCGAAAGCTCCTGTTAAGTAAATAAATGGTCTGAAGTGCCAAGTTATATTCTGCTTGTTAATTAAGTTTAGAAAGTTTCTTTGTTTTCCTACTTATGACGCAATAAACATTAATACCCAGGTTACCAGTAAAAACATTGCGCACACTAACTATTGTGATGAAATAATCACCTAATATCAAACAATAAATTGCGTAAATAGTATACAGCGACACCATTTTGTGTGAAAATTGTGAACGCCAAAGATTTCCTGGATTCTTCCAAAAATCCAGACGTTTACATTTTAAAACCCAGGTTTCGAGTCGTAGAAAACGGCAGAAAACCCGTGTTTCGGGTTGGGGAAAACCCGGGTTGGAAACACTAGAGAGAAGTGCGCTCATGAAAACGAGTTGAACTTGCTTAAAAGCGCTAAGAAGTTAAAAGTGTTATTGCCATCAAACTATTTGATTGTGATGATGAACGCCAAGTACCTAGTTAAACTTTTAAAAGTATATCTAAGTGTCTGGATTTCTTTGAAGACCATGTGCTCGTAAGAACGAATATCAAGGAGATACAACAAAGATATGAACACGAATGAGAATAAAAAAACCGCAACTATGTGCACCTTATTGCGTTTTAAAGTGGACCTGTGACGTAGCAATGAATGATATCAAATAAAATATGCGAATAAGAACGCGACTATCAGCTTCACATATACTGCGGTCGACGGGCAGGTGCCGGTATTATTTTATCAATGTGGAAACGAACGATTGGTGATTGGCATCTCTCAATTTACTTCCAAAACTTTGACAAAAGTTTACTTTAAACATGAAAATAAAAAACTCACCTCGTGCACTGACCAACGTATGCGCACATCGCTTTTTATTCATGTTTCTTATCGAAGACCATTTCCTCTCTTCAGGATTGTAACTTTCACATGATGACAGACGACCAGTGTCATTCCTACCACCAGCACAATAAACAAGACCTACAAGACACAATCAGGTGAATATCTATACGAGAAGGTTTTTGTTATATCCTTCTATGACATCACAATTATTAAACCAATCAAGTGTAAACGGAGCTTATGGTGACGTGGTGTATTTTTTCAAACACTTTGTTGATTATCTCATAAGATTAGTGAGTGGTTGAGCACAGACTCGCAATTATGCGCCTGGGTTCGACACTCGATGGCGCTATCCTATCCTTACAATCTCCTTGTGCAAGGCATTTAAGTAAGCTTGCTCCTGTTCTGTGGTTCTGGTGATCAATTTCCATTCCAGACCAAATAAAAATAAAATTTCAAATTAACGTAAAACGTAAAAAGACAAGCTTAGTGACTGAGACAAGAGCAGTGACGGATCCTCGCCTAATTTAAATCTACCTTGCTATTGTGATGTCATAAACGGGAAAGAGACTAAAGATGGGCGATAATTTAAAATGGCTTTCACTGTTTCATCGGAAACAATCGTATGTTAGAAGTTATTTTTAAAGTTTTCTGCTAATCTAACTTAAATGTATAAAATTGAAACCTACGTCTATCCTCAAGTAATTGCTAAATAACTAAAATATCCATTTTCCTAACTCGGCTTGGTCAAAGTAGAATCCTAATGGTTTCAAGAATAGAGATAGCAAATCTGGAATTTGACAGCGTGCTATTATTTCTTTGCTGTGTTTCCCACAAATTACTTCGCTTTTTAGTTGGCAAGTGTCCAACGATTACTGCGTGTGACAATTCCTACTGTTAGGTAATAACTAATAACTAAACTATATAATAACGAAATCAAGGAAAGGCAAATGCCGGCGCTTTTCTGTTTAACTGTTAAGCAGTTTTTCAGTTTTACTTAACGTATATGATGCTTCTGCTAAATCTACCCCATGAAACACGACTTACAAATCTTGTATGGTGACTCAGCCAAATGACTGGCGGTTACGATCCAGGGACTGAAAAGCAATGTCCTAACCTAACCGACTATCTTTAACAACGGGTTGTGTGACCTACTTATGACAAAATAGTCACTTTCATTTGAAAATTACCCAAGGTTAATTACAGAACTACGATTATGAACTAACACTCACAATTACGAAAACAAACATATTTATGCGCTCGCCTGGTCCATATTACATGAAAACTCAACGTAGTTGGATTCTGCTGCATCATAAACCGATGTTAAATCGAGCGACGTAGTTACAACTACGCTGATGTTAGTGTCTAAAATCTAAAGTGCGAGCTCTGTATGGTCTAACAGTCATCACGACCATCATTACTGTCTGTCAGAGGTGGGCACTAGCGCGTTCCTATTATTCTATAATGTTGTATAATTTTTATAATTTAATCGATACATGCTTTGAAAGTAGTGTTGCACATAACTCGAACATTTAATTTCGTGATTTACTTGACCGTAAGTAACTACGTAATTTTTCCTGCTACCGCGCGCGTTGTTTCATTGTATAATATTGTGATATCATTGTTGTTTATTGGCCAATCAGGTTTATATCACAACTAATTGCTTAATATTTACTTTCAATCTTGTAAAATTTGCTTTTTTTTCGATAGCTGTCACCAGAAAAATTGTCTTTTGTCTACTTTATGTTACAGGCAATTTGAAATGTAAATAAAGGTTATTTATTGTGGTCGTTATTAATCTCACTTATTTTCTTACAAACATTTTCCCAAACGTAATTGCTTATCGTAACTTTATCGACGTAGCGTGTGGTGATCTACTTTTTCTCGAGATGCAAAAGCGATATTTCTCCTGGGCTTTGCGCAGTGTGATACAATTTGAACAGTTTAGCAATGTCACTGCCATACTTTCCATACTCGATTTATGTCATAACAATAGTTATCGAAGGACGGTGATTACGTCACAATACAATCTGTTATTGCCCGAGTGCAGATATCGCACGCACTTCAATTGCGTTTACACAGACAGTACATGCAGATTAAAAAGTGGATATCGATGTTTTGTGTGCAAACCATACCAAAAAGTAGGTTGCTTAATAACGAAATGAAATAATATGTACAAAACGTTCGTAACAGCAACACCATTACGTAATTACATAAGCATTTTCCTTATTGTCGATTAAGTGCAACACTGTTTGAAAGTGAAGAATGTTAAATTGCATCGGCATCTGCAATTTTAGAAGCTTGTTAATATTCAAATCATCTATTAATCGTTTGTGGCAAGTATGTCCGAATCAAAACTCTTCGGCATGTTATTCCATTAAATTTCCTATGCGATTTACAACAAACAAACGATAAGCAATTCCAGTTACAGTTCGACACAGCTTTTACAACGCAAATATGACGTTTGCAACACACGAATGCGATTGGTGTCCTGAAACGAGCCGGAGTGAAAATATTTTTAATCGCCAAAAAGAGCGGAACGTGAGCGACAAAACGAGTTCTATTCTTTATATAAGAAGGTAAACACGAATAACGTTTTTTTATATTGATGAGTGAGAGCGACGCTATTGTTACAAGAGCGGTTGCCCACAATCACTGTCTATAACTTCCAGGAACTTGAACTTGCTCATCATAATAACTTACCATTCAATAAAGCTGATGCATAGATATATCGCTTTTCTCCCATAGAAGGCAAGTTGCTATCCCACTTTGGATTCTCATCATTCAAGTCCAACATCTCAACAGAGTTGTAGTAAGGACCAAGCCGTGGCCAACCACCCATCAATAAAATTTGTTGATCGTAATTCACAGCAGATGGGTACCTCCGAGCAATGTTTGTATCCTGTGTGATGAAACATCATTGCATAAAGTCAACATCAACTGAAGTGAATTTACTAACAATATCAACTAAACACTGGATACGATGTTATTAATGGAGATGGACTGGCCAGAATCAGTTATAAAAACTATCTGCAGGTAACAACACAATATGAATAAATCATGGCCCATGTACATGGTCAATAAAGTTTTGTGGTTGAGGGGATTGTACAGTAACACTTAACAACACCGGTATAAACTTTCTGCAAGCGACAATTCATAACAATTGATTCAATCAAGAAACAACAATCTACGGCATTCCACAACCGCAAGGAATGTTTGTTAGCTCATAACTTTAACATTTATTCTTCTTAGCAGCTTGTCAATTCAAAATGAATTTTGTGCTTTTAAAATAAAATGGTTAGTCGCGATAATTAAAACACTTTAACATGGCAATATATTGTTGCTTCTCTGTCAATTCTATTTTGCCCCAATTAAGTTCATACTCGAGTAAAGAGGTAAAATTTGAAGGTGTATGAGCAGCTTGCCGGGCACCAAATGTCATTTACATTTATTTGTAACAAAAGACATTGTGACAAATAAATGTCCAAAACAATGGTCCATTTCTCACAATAGCAAGAGCAAGACGAGCAGTCTTGATGGAGTTTTGCTTGCTCTGAGTGGATTTTGGCGGTTTTTCGATTCAGCCTTTTTCAACAAAAACCTGATTGTTTGTTATGAAGGCAAAGAACGTTGTTAAAAGTAGACAGTTACGTCAGATGAAAATTTTCAAGTAAATTCGAAATAACACCGTATAAGGGTGGACTTGAGTTGGCGTATCAACAAATTTGTGCCTGTCTCATTGTTAAATGTTTAAACCAGCTTTGCCTGGTCCGCGCAACAATTAGTTTGCATGAAACCGGTCCGAGGTATACGCCATACGGCATTTAACCAAAACTGCTTCTGATCGGTTGATTTATCTTGTCCTTAGCTACGTAGTAGCAACCAAAATATTGTTGTCAGTTTGTGTGATTTTGATTTCAGTTTGAGCACGAGCTTGCTTGTCACCTTGACTTGTTTAAAATATTTAAAATACCAGCAAGGTAGGTTACTTGGACTTCTCTTAGGTCGACCTACTAAACATATTTAAAGCATGTTTGTAAATACATCAACTTAAATTTATCTTAGAGTAGGCCTTAAGAAGAGCTTTTTACCCAAGAAGTCAGGTCGACAAGCAAGCTCATGCCCAAACCGAAATCAAAATCATACAAACTGGAGACAACATTTTCGCTTCTGATTGAATGCCGTATAAAAAGATAGGAGACCGCTGATCTAGTGCAAGCACCAACATGGTTTTGTCTCAACACAGTTGTTTCACTTGGAAACTTTTCCTTTAAATTCGATCATTCTCGCCACTGTTCACGTTTTTAATCATTTGCGTAATAATTGCTTTGTTTTAATTGTTTTAATAAGTGCAATAATTAATTGCTTTAATTACTTTGCTCTGCAACCGCAACAAATTGAAAAAATATTTCAGTTCAAACTTCATCTCTTCATTTCTTGAATAAAAGTTTATTTTATTTTTACTTATGATAGAAGTCTACCCGATCCAATTGTTACCGACAGAAAACATAACGATTTTATCTTGGGTCACACTGGGTCATGCCCACACAGACATAGAGGAACAAATGATGCTTTCAACTCATTTCCAAGTGTCACAATACTGTCACAATAAGTATATGTCTATGACATCATAATCACAATTCTTTTTTGAAACAAACTCATTTATAAAGCAAACATACCGGCATGTTACTCCACTGGTTTGTCTTGGTGTTGAACTTGACAACACTTTGTGGGCAGTTCAATCCTCCAATCATAAGTATCTCATCAGACTGACCTAGAAAAATATGTTCGATTTGTAGTATTTGGTTTCAAGCATTGTTACAACAAAGAAATTCAGTTGTTAAATCTACTGCTGCTGTTGCTACTACCACTAGTCGCTTAATCATTACCATCCTGGTCCAATATATTAAATATTATTGGTTCAACAGCTCAATATTGCCATAATTCTGTTTAGCAAAGAGTTAACTTATATTAATATAAAGCTGAATTCAAAGCTTTCATCATAACCTTACAATTTTAAGCAGTATGAAAACCATGAAACGTCATACAGGGTTAGTTACAAGCAAAATTTATTTTAACAAAACCAACATGTACGGAGAAGCCTCGACAGCCACTGACAAAAAATGAACGCATGTCAAAACAATTTGAGTGATTAACCGCTCTCTCACCAGGTTTTGCTTTACAAGCTGGAGCTTCAGATATTCGAGAAACGAGTGATTTCACAAGAAGTTGCATGCAATCTGTGAAGTTGCAAACCAGTTTCTAAATAATTAAAATTGAATCATGTAAGTACTTTACATATTACAAAAATGTATTTTGTCACCATGTACGCCTATTTGCAAACAAAACATTTTTAAACTTAAATTTTTCAACATTGACTCATAACATAAAGTAGCAGTACTACATGTTAACCCTCACACAATTTTTAATTTCTTTCAAAAGTTGACACAAAACCTGGCGTTGCATGATGATGCAAAGAAATAAGCAATGCGTGCAAAACTTCATGCAAGGTACCTCCTTTTGAACAACTTTTATCAAAAAATCTTTAGTCAAATTTTCTAGTTGAATGAGATGAAACAAATCACTGAAGTTATTTTGTCTTTCATCGAAATCAAAAAGTGTCCAAGCGACTGCACTCCTGTACTTTTCCTCATCGATCGAATCCTGAAATTTAATCAAGGTTAGGGTGACATCATAGATACTTTTATATTATCTCAAATATATGATATGATCTTTGTTAAAGCTAAGAATGATTAAAAAATGGTTGAAGAAATGAAACATTGCAGATAGTTTGAACAATGCCATTTAATACTTTGATTTATTGTCTTAACTTAACAGCGAAATTATATTAACTGCGGGCAATATTTGAAAATTTAAATCGCGTAATCTTATTCGAGATAAGAAATGTCTTGCAAAACCTGGCAACAAACATTCAAGGCCATTCATGCATAAATGAGCCAGCCTACGTCATATGCTTTGTCTGAAAACAGATAACTTTAGTTTTGCCTCTTCACTTTCACTTATAAATGGAGCACAGGGTAATGCACAATTTCTGGAAGTGTAACTAATACACTGCCGTGTTACAATTCTAACATGAAAGTATGGATTACAATTAGCTTCTTGCAATTACCGCATTTCACACAACGATTTAAGAGCTATCAAAACAAAATTTTTAATTTAGATAGTGTATAAAAATCATTATGAAACAAAAACATTCCAATTCTAAGTTTACTTCATCACTTTCCAACTTCAGCGTAGCCTTGACATCATCAACACCAAGCTGAAGAAAATCTGCACTTTTTATAACTGCTCCGAGATTTTTAGAAATGAAAGTTTCAGCTGCTTGAACAAGATCACCCATGTTGTATCGGTTTGAATAAGATCGAATTTTCAAACAATTTTCTTCATTGAGAGATGCTTTGAAAAATTTCCTGCAGTTTTCCTTCAAACCTTAAAAAATCTTCCTATTCATTTATCGATAAAACCTGTCATTTACTTATGATACAAAATCTCTTAACAGTCATTCATTTCATATGTTTATTCAAGCTTCCTGAATTACGTACATTCGATGAATTCATAAACTTGATAATTTTCTCAACATTTTTTTGAAAGGAAATATCTTTATGAACTATTGCATTGTACTTCTATACAAATTAGAAAATATAGATTGCTCATTTAGACAATCCAGTATTAGATCACAAATTTACAGTTAAATCCAGTTAACACAACCAAACGCTTTATTACATCTAAGTTGCTGGGAACAAAATTTTTGTATTCTTCCTCCATCATAAAAGGCCCGTTTAATACATCCACTTTTGATTCCTCATGAAGGGAAGTTATTCTTTACTGTGTTCAAATAATGGCCTATGGTTATGGTAATGAATAAAATGTTAATTGAACAAGCTGTGTGGGTAAATGGAGCTGTTTTCTGAGAAGAAACAATGGCCGATTATGGACAAATGGTGTGGTATGATAACCTTTATCCTGGGAGAGAGGAAAATCTTTCCACAACTTTAACCCAGCGATGAGCTCTCATCGCTTGTGCTCCAGTTACCAAGCTTGCCATTGTCCAAGTTCCAATTGTTAAACTATATTCTTTGGTTTGGTTTTCTTGGTTTTAATGTCGAATATTTTATTTTACATCGATTTTTATATATTATTTCCCAAATTCAGAACTGTTTACCAGGACCACTACACAAGAGCAAGCATTGTTTAATGCCTTGCGAAATAGCATTATATAGGTAGCGTCACTAGGTATCGAACACAGATCACAGATTATGGGTGAGCCCAGAGCCTAAACCACTCGAATATCAGGAACATCTAATCATAAACAGACTGTTTCCGCCTACAAGTTGAGTGATTGCTGTACAACACATTGATTGGATTTTGATGCCATAAAGAATCGTTCATTTGCAGTTTTAGGAAAACAAGTTATTACAACCACTGCTTATTACATCCGATTGGTTGTGAGTGATAAATGTTGGAGGTTCTGATTGCATTAACCAAAATCTACTTAAAAATACTTTTTAAGTGGATAAAAATCCAAACTTTGCACAGTTGCAAGAGTTGACAGTTTAAGTTACTTTTGTATGATACTAAAAAACCAGCAACCTTTATGCACAGCGTTATATCAATAAATACAACAAGTATAACAGAATCAGCTACAATAACATTATAATTACTTGTAATCCATAGATATTCTGCTGCTTCCAGTACATCATATACATTGTCATTAGTGAGGATTATGCGTGAAGTGTATATAAACTTTAGAATCGACGCCATTGTTGGACCACTAACTTCTTCAACACTTCCTTCATTCAAATTACTTTCACTCATCTATAAAGAATAAAAAGTAAATACTTAAAAGTTTTTGTAAAATAGTAAATTAGTAAGAATTTAACCCAGTTCACCTTTGTAGTGAACATTTTCTTGAAATATTCTGAGAAGCTACCAACCACACATTTGTGAACAGGGAATTGTTTTCCTCCAGCTTTTATTGTAAAATCACAGAAGTCCTTTGTTGTTTTTCTTTCCCTTTGTGACATATAGATCATGAAACACAAAACAATTTTTTGTTTTGGCAAATAAAGTAGAAAATTTTTGACAGATATCAACCATTACAGTAATCACAATTAATGACATATCAGCACTTCATCACATTACAGTAGAGTAGAGACTTTGTTATGGTAGGCAGTGTGTAGTGATCATAGGCATAAGATTTAAAATCCTGGATCTGCTTAAGTCTGTGAGTAGCAAGCTGAAATATTCCTAAATGTGAGATTCGTATGAGCTAGCCACCCGAACCATAGTCAAGCAACCACTTGGTCATGCTTTCATTCGAAACTCGCAGGTCAATGTATTCCACAGGGACTGATGTGGGGACGCAGACATCCAGTCACAGTAGGCAAGGCGCAGGTTATGACGCTTGTCGATTTGGTGAGTGTGTGTACTGCCACACCAGACAGGTTCGCAGTCCTCAGCAGTGAAGTAAAATAGAAAACGAGCTGATGTACAAATCGTAGTAGCCAGGCCTGAGATCACCAGTTGTCCTATCAAAGGCAGCATGGGATGTAAGTTTGTTGTGTAACGACTCTAAGTGTCGGCGATACGTGAGCAATCCGTCCAAGGTAACTCTAAGGTAATTGAAAGCAGGACAGAAGGACACAGGCGTGCTGTTGATGTTAATTGTCAGCAGCACATTTGTGTAAAACGAAATGTGCAGGCATTTGGTTTTGGATGCACAGGCATGGGGTGGTCAAGGAATGCACAGAGATCGCGTATCATATCAGCCATAATTATGATGTTTAAAAATGACATTTTTATGAGGAAGGTATCAAATATACTTGTACAGATGAGTATTTCTTAAAATTAACAACTTACTCATTCAAATTGCTGAGTATTTCAGTGGCGTGATTGTTGCTGAATTCCATCTTTTCTAGTTCAATTTAAGAAACAAACAATAATTTACATGAGCCCAAAACTTTTTGTTTAAAATTCTGCAACCGTTTAAAACATAATTTAGTCATAAAACTCAGCCATTATCTACCACACTATCTAGAAATTATCATCTTGTACAAATAACAATAAGGTAGTAACAAAATAAAAGAATCACATCAGATCGTTTATGTTTTGCCGTCGAATGTGGGAAGCGAAATGTATATTGCTAACCTCGTTGTAGACTGGTCAAACAAGAATATGATCACAAACAATCAATGAATGGGAAAAAGCGGCTAAATCCTGGGACTTAAAACGCAAATTACAGTGGTGCTGCAACAATGGAAAGTTAGCATTCATAACAAGCTCAGCAAACATTATATCAAGGTAAAACATTAGCTTGCAGTAAGTAATGTTACCTGCCTGGTTCGTGGTAGATGTATTTTTAACAATAGGATTAAATAATATTTTTGTGCAAAGCTCAAGGTAGAATACATTATAATTCCACCTATGCCTGTGTTTACACATTTCAGATAAATTTGGTTTCTACATGCGTGCTAGAACACTGTTTAAGCTTAACCAGACTGTACTTTGGAAATAGTTTGTTTTGCATGGATCACCTGCTATTAGAACATTTTTACAATCTGCATAAAAATACACTTCAACTTATTATTTTAAAACTTTTATTCTAACTTACAAGTTAAGGTTTTCCAATTTTGTTGCTAAAAAGTACAATAATTTCTTAAAAAATACCTGGGAAGCACTGTACAAAAATGTTACCAACAAAAAATGGTCCAAACATTGAAAAACAATTGAAAACTTTATTCATCTATTTCGAAGCTATTCTTGATGCTGTGCTCAGTTTATTCCTTTTGCTACATCAAAATACTACAAATATTCTCGTAATCTTCTTGTAGTTTTACTAGTGTTGCCAAACAGTTATATACTGTATACTACTAGTTACAGCATGCATGCACTGTATAAGTAATACTACAGTAGTTCCTTGATTATCCGTACCTTTGCTTAACCAGTATTCGACTATTCAGTCACCTTTTGAACCGGCTTTATGAGCTAAATATGCAATAAATAAATGAAATGCTAAGCCTCCTTCAGCTATATTTAAACTGTGTGTCTGATATACTATATGCTATATACCTGATATAGCCTGTTCTCATTAATGTTATTGTACCTTATATATCTCTTAAATACAAGAATTCAATTATCTGTTTTTTGCATGTCAGTCTAAGTTTTATAGAAAAACATTGTCCTAACTACACCGCATAATCAATGAAGCTCGGTGTTATGTAGTTATGCTATGTTATTATAACTTTACTTTCACATCACTCATCATGTGCATTATATCATATATTACAACATTTGCCAGAAAACAACAAAGCAACTGATGCGACTAAGGATACTTATTAGCGTTGTTTAAAATATTTATTGTCTATTATTACACACTATCACAACACTACAGAATCTTTAACAAAATAACATTGTTGTGTTAGAACTTGTAACCATTTACTTGACTAGACGATCGCACCATCAGGCTTCAAAATTGCAGCAAGTGGTTGATTAATTGCTCATCTATTGATTATGAGTCTTCAAGGTCGTGTAAAATTTTCACAACCAGAATGTCTGATTGTTCGTGCTAATTTATTATCATCTGATCGCAGACATTACTAAGCAGTCACTTCAGATTAAATTGTTTGTCATTTCACTGCCTATGTAAGCTCGACCACTTACACGATTGATTTCATGTTGATTCTTATCCACCTGTCGCTAGTTGCTCTCTAATTGACTTGACATCAATAAGCACAAATGTCCACATTGATTAAACCTGGTTATATTGATCCTTCATTAGTTAAACATGATGAAAAATTACATTGAGTTGACAGAGCAAAATAACAAACTCTTCTCGACTGAGCTTTAGTAAAATGAGTTATATTGGGCGTAAACGTTTCGATAGGATAAACACAAACATTCGATAGAATTACAAGCTGCTTAAAAATTACAACAATTTCTGAGAATTTCATATCCTGTGAGCAGGCCTAATATAAATATAGTTACTGACGACACATAATTCTACTTAATGTTTGTTTCACTGTCGATTTGCAATTTGTCATACCTCTATACGTCATACTATATTAATATTCCTTAGTACAGTATGACGATAAAGAATTTTTTGTTCAATTGACAATGAGAATCTACGTCACACTTGATTGTTGATTGTTTGTTGAGAAAATTTTGTCGTGACAATGGACAATTTCAAATCAAAAATACAAATAAGAACGCGAATGTCGGATCAAGCTATACTGCGGTCGCAGGGCAGGTGCCGATATTGATTTATCAATACCGAACTAGGTGCAAATATGATACTTTATAGTCATGTGGGAGCAATTAAGGACATTGCTAATTATTGCTAATTGCTAATTATTGCTAATTAATTGCTAATTAATTGCTAATTTTGTTTTCCGCAGAAAACTTGTTATTAAATCATCATCAAAGCTCAAGCACCACTTAAGCATGTTCGCGCACTCAGAGCATGAAGGCAACACAGTGCATGCATGGTAACAAACTTGCAGCTAAGAAATACTGCAATGGCGCACATAAGAAGAAATCTTAATCATTTCAACACCAACCAATGTTGGCTCGCCTAATTCCGAGTGACGTCACGACTGAATGCAAACCATGAGATTATTTTTATCTGGCGCTTGTGGAGAAAAGTCAAGGATTTTGAAAGGAAGAATGTTCACTTCACTGCCCAGCAACTAATCGGTTTTTATTATAAAGCAGATGCCTCCACATGCATGGATACTGTAGTATATTGGTTAATTATAATTTTTGATGTGTAAAGCTATAAGGTGTGTAATGTGCAAGCGTAAATTATCATTTTATTAATGAATTTGTTTCTAAAATCAATTAGGAAAAGTGACAATCACATGATACAAAAATCAAACAACCAACACAGAATCGAAATAATTAAACTAATGAGAATAAAGTCACGTGAGAAAAACATACAATAACAGGTCAACGTTTGAGAAAATTATACTATGGGTTAAAAAAAGAAAATGAAATAATCTTTGGCTTAAAATGGAAATATTCGATCAATGTCAACGTGAAATGAACCCATATTTAAAAGAATTTTATCGTTTTAGATAACCAAGGTAAACGGCCATTGTATAGTTTGAAATACAAAGATACACTGAAAGAAAATTTATAAATTGAAACGAAGGACGATAAGAGCAGGAAATATTTTCAATGAATTTAAATGAAATATTCGTTTGTACAAGTTTAGTTTAAGATGAGGAATTTGATCAAAAAATTTTAAGCTTACGGAAACGACATAAAAGAATTCCCAAGCACAAAACATCACATTTGGAAACGATCGACTTTATGACGTCAAAATTAAATGCCAAACGATTATTGATCAAAAGTGGCAAATAAAACAATGAAGATAAAAAGATTTCGACGAATCAAGAAATAAATTAAAGGACCTGTAAAACATGTCCAGATAAAGAAATCACCATCCAAAAAAACTTCAGATGGAAAGGACGCAAGGACACCAACGTTGTCTGTCCATGTTGGTCGATACTTGCCATTTGTTGGTGGCTGGATCATAGAACTCAACTGTTTTGGCACCTTTCCTATAAAATTTAAAAAGAAACTTTTAAACACAAAATGTTTGCAAACGATAGACGATGAGTAAATCAAAATTAAAGCTTTACCAAGTTATAAGTAAGTTATTTATTGGAAAGCAAGTTATCCAGAATATATTAACCATAATAAATAAACTACGCAACCCACTTTGCAATAGACGATTACAAAAGCATCACGTCAACCTTATCTTCCTGTAGTTTCTGTAGTTTGTAAACTGATTTGTTTATACTGATTTGTTATTTGAGTGGCAACCAAGAAAAGCAAGGGCTCCAAGCGACGAAAGGTCATTCTCATATCGAAAGTACTTCTCTACTGTATCTTGAATAACGAGTTCTTCAATAAGCTTGTAGCTGCTAATATCTTTTTCTTAAACGCATTTCAAATCCACACTCTGTGCTTTCTTTGACTGTATGTCAGAGCAAAGGCTATTATCGCTAAACATTCTTCCTCGCTGCTTGAAGAACTGTCACTCTCCATGTCTCTAACTACGAATGATTAATTCTGCATGCTGGAGTACTGTTGCGAACTTTTATAAAATCAATATCATTATGAGCTAACAATTGACAATTTTAGTTATCACTTCTTATGTAATAATTATTTCGGTGCTGATATTAAATGAAGTATTTTTAATTGATTTCCCAAAACTCATCATGACCTTCACCTTCATCTAATCTAACGGTTCATGGACCCCAGGTTGGCAATCACAGCATCAGACATTAAGCTCTTAATATTGGTAAATTTCTGATAGTATAATATAAAAATTAAACAACTTGGTTACATATAATAGTTACTTATAATTTCTCACCCTCCAAACACCCATATAAGGCCATCCACCACACAAGCTGAACCAATCTGTCTTTTTTCATTCATAGATGGAACATCAGTCCAAGTTTTTGTGTCCAGGTTGTATTTTTCAACAGAAGGGATATTATAGCCACCTGATTTAATTCATTTAAATAACATGACAAGTCATAAATTTCCTTAAACATTTGAAAGATATTTACACTTGCAGCAAGACTCACCTATCGCGTATATTTCGTTGTTTAATACAACAGCAGTTAATCCATATCTGCAGGTTTTCATCGGTGGAATATATTCCCACTTTCCGGTTTTTGGATCATAACATTCTGCTAAGTTTGTTGTACGTTTGTCATGGCTTCCTCCAAGTGCATAAAGCAAACCTTTCAAAATAAACCATCAATCAATCAAACGCGTCATTTGTGCTTGAAATTCGAGCATTATTGCTCCAGCACATTATGAAGGAAAAGTCAAATCCTTTGCAGTGGTTGGATTTTCTTTGACCATTTCTCGTTGCTTCTTTTATCTTCTGCTGATTTTTATAAATTTGTTTCAAAATACAAGGAACATAATTCCAGGAGCCAAAATTAGAAATTGTTAGAAAGCATGATATGTGTGACGTCACACAAACTGTCATTTCAAATCATAGAAAATTTAAGACGTGACCCGCGGCTTAATCTTCTATTCTCTGCACTGAGTTTTGCATCTATTAAACTCTTGGACACAAAAGACCACATCGTTTGTTTCTGCGCTTTTTGTTGTGACACGTCATCAACCTTTTTACATGAGTGAGGCTAAGTGAGTCGAGTCAAGCCAGCGACGCGTATCACGTGAGAGTAAATATTTCTACTCGTTTTGATATTTAATTACATGAGTTAATTCCTGGTAATTGGAAACGCTTATTTTGAAAATCAACATTATTGCAAAATGGTGGAATTTGCGCATTTCGTCTCCGTTTAATTCTTTAATTTTTCCTTTTCGATCCCGGCAGAATTGTGAATATTTTCATGTTTTCAGGTTCGTTTAATTCGGTTTTGCGCAATTCCATTAGTCCTGCTCTTTTCTTTTACCCCAACATATATTTTGGTAGTCAAATGTTTTCATGATCTTTGCTTAAACCTGTGCAGAAATACCCAATGACTTGAGAGAACTTCCGACATCAACGCATTTTAATTGAATGAATGTGTGAGTTTTTAAAGTAAATCTATTTTAAAAGTGTAATTGATGGTGATTTTATGTTGTGTGGAAGCGCTGGAGAGAATGCACTGTCTGTGCCCGTGTGTTATTACTTGTTTGCATATTGCGCAATTCATAACCTATAGTCCACCTGATCATGTGAGTTCAAGCTTGCAAAAGCTCGTGTTAAGTAAATAAAAGGTATGAAGTGCCAAGTTATATTTTACTTCGTAATCAAGTTTAGAAAGTTTCTTTGTTTTCTTGCTTATGACGCAATACAAATTAACACCCAAGTTGCCAGTAAAAATATTGCGCAAACTCAATATTGTGATAAAATAATCACCTAATATCAAACAATAAATTGCGTAATTAGTATACAGCGACTCTGCTATGTTTGAAAATTGTGAACGCCAAAGTTTTCCTGGATTCTCCCAAAAATATGGATGTTTACATTTTAAATTCCAGGTTTCGAGAAATAGAAAAGGACAGAAAAATCCGGGTTTCGGGTTCGGGAGAGCAGTGCGCTCATGAAACGAGTTGAACTGGCTTAAAGCGCTAATAAGTAAAAAGTGTTATTGCCACCAAACTATTTGGTGGTGATGATGAACGCCAAGCAGCTATGTTTAGTTAAACTGTTAGCAGTATATCTAAGTGTCTGGATTTCTCTTGATATCATATTCTCGTAAGACCCCATATCAAGGAGTTACAACTAAGTGACGTGATAATGAACGATTTCAAGCAAAATATGCGAATAAGAACGCGAGTATCAGCTTCACATATACTGCGGCCCCCGGACAGGTGCCGGTATGGTTTTATCAATGTGGAAACGAACGATTGGTGATTGACATGTCTCAATTTACATCCATAACTTTGACAAAAGTTTACATCAAACATCAAAATAAAAAACTCACCTCGTGCACTGACCAACGCATGTAAGTACCGGTTGTTATTCATGTTTCTTATCGAAGACCATTTCCTCTCTTCAGGATTGTAACTTTCACATGATGATAGACGACCAGTGTCATTAAAACCACCGGCACAATAAACAAGACCTACGAGGCATAATCAGATGAATATTTATACAAGAAGATTTTTGTTATATCCTAAAGTGACTTCATGATTATTGGATCAACGAAATCTAAACGGAGCTTATTGTGACGTGCTGTGTTTTTTGTTTCAAACATTTTGTTGATTACGTCACAACATTAGTGAGTGGTTAAAGCACAAACTCGCAAGATGCTAGATGGGTTCGACACTCGATGGCGCTATCTTGCCATAGTAATGTCCTTGGGCAAGATATTTAACTAAGCTTGCTCCTGTAAAGTGGTTCTGGTGATCAATTCCAAGTCCGGGCAAAATCAAACATAATTTTAAAATTGAAAATCAAACAAAATTATTAACTAAATATACTAACTAAATAAATAACATTAATCAAAAAATGATATAAAACACCAGTAGTTACAGAACTATGATTATAAATTAACGCCCACAATTATGAAAATAAACATATTTATTCACACGCCTGGTCCATATTACATGAAAACACAACGTTGCTGGATTCTGCTGCATCATAAACCGATGTTAAATCGAGCGATGTAGTTACAACTACGCTGATGTTAATGCCTAAAATTTAAAGTGTGAGCCCTGTGTCTTATTTTTTAGGAGCTATCTTGGGAACGTCGCTCTTTTTTCAACGTCGGAACCGAACCACGAGCTTGCTCCTTTTTAGTTATTCGCTCGTGTTGTGAGCCGAGCCAATGGGCCGGGTTTTCAACTTGGTGTCGTAATTTGTTTCATGTTACGTATATTTTATCACCTTATCGATATATGCTTTGAAATTAGTGTTGCAGATTTATATGACAATTAATTGCTTAATATTGAGTTTCAATTTCGCAAAATTGGCATTTATTTTCGATGGCTGTCACCAGAAGAATTGTCTTTTTGTCTTCTTTATGTTACAGGCAAGTTAAAATGTAATTAAAGGTTATTTATTATGGTCGTTATTAATCTCACTTATTTTTTTTACAAACATTTTCCCAAACTTAATTGCTTATCGTAACTTTATCGACGTAGCGTGTGATCTACTTTTGCACGAGATGCAAAAGCGATATTTCTCCTGGACTTTGCGCAGCGTGACACCATTTCAACAGTTTAGCAATGTCAATGCCATATGTTCAATACTTGATTTATGTTGTAACAATAGTTATCAAAGGACGGTTATTACGTCACCATTTAAATTGCTATTGCCCAGTTTCGTAAAACGGCAATGTGGGCCAGGAGTCGAGTGCAGATATCGCACGCATTTCAATTGCGTTTACATAGAGAGTGCATACAAATTAAAAATTAGTTATCGATGTTTCGTGGACAAAACATACCAAAAAGTAGGTTGGATAATAACGTAATATAATAATATTTACCAAACGTTCATAACAGCAGCTCCGTTACGTAATTACATAAGTGTTTTACTTATTGTCAATTACGTGCAACACTGTTTGAAAGTAGAAAATTTTAAATTGTTAAACAACGGTATCTGCAATCGTAGAAGCTTCTTAATTCTCTACTCGTCTATTAATCATTTGTGGCAAGTATGTACGAAACAAAACTCTTCAGGATGTGATTTCATTAAATTTCCTATGCTTTTTGCAACAAATAAATGACCAGCAATTATAGCTGCAGTTGGAGAGAGGTATTACAACAAACATATGACGTTTGCAACATACGAATGCGATTGATGTCTTGAAACGAGCCGGAGTGAAAATGTTTTTAATCGCCAACAAGGTAAGCAGGAATAACGGCTTTTTTCATTGATGAGCGAGAGCGTGAGCGACAAGAGAGGTTGCCCAACATCACTGTCTATAATTTGCATGAACTTGAACTTGCACGTCATCACAACTTACCATTCAATAAAGCTGATGCAGTTCCATATCGCTTTTCTCCCATAGAAGGCAAGTTGCTATCCCACTTTGGATTCTCATCATTCAAGTCCAACATCTCAACAGAGTTGTAGCGAGTACCCGTCGGTTGTTTAGCACCACCCATCAATAAAATTTGTTGATTGTAATTTACAGCAGATGGACATTTCCGAGCAATATTTGTATCCTGTGTGATGAAACATCATTGCATAAAGTCAACATCAAACAAAGTGAATTTACTAACAATATCAACTAAATAATGGATATGATGTTATTAATGGAGATGGGCTGGCCAGACTTAGGTAAGAAAACTATCTGCAGGTAACAATACAATATGAATAAATCATGGCCCATGGACATGTTCAATAAAGTTTTGAGGTTGAGAGGATTGTACAGAGGCACGTAACAACACAGGTATAAACGTTACAAAAGGCATTGTAACTAAACAATGATCTTAAAATTTGCTTCATTTCTCATAATGGCAAGAGCAAGGCCAACAGCCTTGATGAAGTTTTGCTTTATCTGAGCGTATTTCGGTGGTTTCCGATGCGGCGATTTTTCAACAAAACCCTGAGCGTTCGTTATGAAGACAAAGCACGTTCTTAACAGTAGACAGTTACGTCGGGTGATAAGTTTTCGGGTAAATTCGAAATAACACCGTATAAGGATGGACTTGAATTTGCATAACAAGAAATTCGTGCCTGTCTCATTGTTATATGTTTAAACCAGCTTTGTCGATCCGCGCAACGATTGGTTTCCATGAAACCAGTCAGTGGTGTAAAAAGATTGGAGACCACTGATTTAGTGCAAGCACCAACGTGGTTTTGTCTCAAAACAGTCGATTTATTTGGACATTTTCTTTTAAATTCGGCCATTATCGCCACATTTCACGTTTTTAATCATTTGCGTAACAATTGCTTTGCTTAAATTGTTTTAATAATTACATTAATTAATTGCTTGGATTACTTTGCTCTGCAACCACAACAAAATGAAAAAACATTTCATTTCGAACTTCATCTATTCATCTCTAGAATAAAAGTTGATCTTACTTTTACTGACGAAACGCATGACTATATTTTGTGGAGTCCCACTGAGTGCTCAGCGGGCCATGAATACACGAGAAAACCAATTTTCCTTTAGCTCATTTTTGAGAGTCGCTAAAGTGTGGCAATAAGCATATGACTATGACATTATTATATCACATTGTTCGTTTCAAATCCTTTCATTTAAAAGAGAAACAAACCGGCATTCATTGAACGCAATCAGAAGCAATTAAAATTTGCATTGAAAAAAACAGCAAGTACAGCAATGTCCCACCCGAAAGTTATGTGCTGCCCTAGCGTTGGTATTGTTCTGTTATTCGTAAAGTGAATTTGTATGACATAGGTATGACATAGGTATGACATAGGTATGACATAGGTATGACATAGGTATGACATAGGTATGACATAGGTATGACATAGTGTATATGTATATGTGTATGAAAGTGTGCCGTAGATTATTGTTTTATTTATGTACAATTTGCTTGAGCGTCTTAACGTCCGTTATTGTGCGTGTTATTAGTGCTGTGTTTGTGTGATTAGAAGTGTAAGTTATTCATGGTGTCCAATTGAACTAGTGACGTAATTTTTGGGTCCACTAAGGTACTTCGGTTGGACATAACTAATCTAGTAAGAAGTAAAATGGTGATGATAATGAAATGACGAAATTGAAGGGAAATCATGTCTTAAAGCAGCGATAAAATCAAACACGCAACAAAACGTAAAATTGAAGCGGATATGCCTGAGTGACACGTGGGGGTCAATGGATCTACTGCAAACAGCAACATGGGTTTGCCTCCACACTGTCGTTTCACTTGGAACCTTTGCTTTTAATTTCGACAATTCTCACCACTTTTTAATCAGTTGTGGAATTTACTGCTTTGTTCTACAACCGCAAATAATTCAGACATATTTATTTCACACTTTATTAATTCATCCCTGGAAAACTGTATTTTTTTAGTGTCAATTCCTGTTGGGGACGTCTGTCTGTGCCAGATGTTTTTCACAAATATATGTGACTATTATAAGGTTAGAATTGGTCATGACCAAACCGATGAACATTGCTGGCTTTTAAGTTTTTTGTAAGTGCCGCAATGCTGTGACAAGAGGACGTATGTATAGTGTATAACAGTATAAAAACTTCTCTTGTTCTAAACTAAATAATTTAAAACACAAACTTACCGGCATGTCACTCTACCGCTTTGTCTTGGTGTTGAACTTTACAACACTTTGTTGACAACCCAATCCACCAATGATAAGTATCTCATCAGACTGACCTGTTAAAGAAATTACAGCAAACGCTGAAAGATCAGTAACTCGGATGTCACCAGGACACGAACTCGAATTTGATTAACTCGAAGTACTGTGTAAGATAAGCGTATTTTTCTTTCTTGTCATAATCAGCCTATAAGACGCGGTTTGTTGGTGCCCAGTAGTGACGTGATAGTATTGATTGTGACAAAATTCTATAACCACGATTAGAGTTGCAACTATTAATTAAAATATCTCCTCTTAGTTTTCACTTTTGCAGCATGAATACGTTTAACACAGGCGCATGTGAAACTTTTGTCATAAAGTCGATACGCGAATGATTTTAAGACTTAAGATTTTAAGAACGAAAGACGATACGATGACGCGAAGGACGGAAAGATTATTTTAATCAAAGCGATATTTGCGTCAAATCAAACTTCGTTTACTGCGTCATCAACAAAATGCTTGACAAGAAGGAGGGAGATTAAACAGCACATTTCCTTTTATAGATTCTTGATCGATTCATTATTCCTGATTCGTAACAAAGTTAAACAAAAATCTTGCACAAAGTTAACAATCTATTAAACAAAAACCAGCATCTGTGTAGTGGTTGAAGTTGAACGGAAGCCGAAATAATTCAACTTAAATCAAAAGTTTGGTTTTAGAAAAAACTCTGGAAGTAGTTTAGTCGTTTTTTGTCGAACTTTGTTATCTTGATCGAAAAGTTTGGTGTATGATGATTTAGACTTTACTCTCTGAGGACAGCAATTAAGATGTAGAACAAATATTCACCTTTGACTTGAGATATCAATGAAATTTATTCACAAGTGATAAAGGATTTTGTTTATAATTCTTGGTGAATCAGTTTGAAGTTTAGTTATTTAGTTGTTAACAGAAGTATTAATTTAACAATGTAGTCACTAAGCTAAAAATATCTTATTACCGGGAGCTTCTGCAATTTTCATTTTTTGAAGTTTAGTTTCCACTTTTCTTGTCATTTCGATACCGGGAATGGATTCTGAAATAAAACAAAAATAAAACAAATCTTAACCAAAGTAGTTAAAGAATATTTTCAAGCGTATGGTGATTGAAGTAGTCATGCTGTCTTCATAAAATAATAGTATACAGTTGGTAATTACAGACAGAAATTAGAATTTAAGAAAAACGATAAAAGCGTTGAGATATTTTGGTTCGGCATACACTGTGTAGATTTTTTGCGAAAACTAAATAATGGAAATAACGAAATTGAAGCTTAGTGTTTGAAAATAAGAACCGATCATTTTTGTCCAGATGAGCAGTAAAATTAAGACCTTAAGTGATTCAGTGCAAATTCTGATAAAACTTCCGTCCCTTCAGTTCAATTATTACGTCATTGGCGAATTTCTGATAATAATTTCATCACGTTTACCATTATCGCTACTCTGATGTGCAGGAACGAAAATGATCTCAAACTTGAACTCTCTCAAGTGATCTCTACATATTCAGTGTAAATTAGGCGTTTTATTGTTCGTTTAATTGTTTTAATTGTTCGGTGTAAACTTGAAATACATGAGTTTTAGTTATAAACAGAAGAATTAATTTTAAAGTATTTAATATTAACCAGGTTCAAAAATAAATTATTACCGGGAGCTTCTGCAATTTTCATTTTATGAAGTTTAGTTTCCACTTTTCTCGTCATTTCGATACCAGGAATGGATTCTGAAATAAAACAAAAATAAAACAAATTCTAACCAAAGTAGTTAAAGAATATTTTCAAGCGTATGCTGATTGAAGTAATCATCCTGACATCATCAAATAATGATATACAGTTGATAGGTACCGACAGAAATTAAATCTTAGAAAGACCATAAATGAAAAATGTTTCTTTGAGCATGAGTGTGTGCCGTTTCTTAGCCTGTCTGCATCTGTGACTGTAACTCAGTCTGTTCGTCGAGCTATTATGGTTCTGCAGACACGGTCTAGATTTTTTACGAAAACTAAATAATGGAAATGACGAAATTGAAGCTTAGTAGTTCTAAATTAAGAACCGACCTTTTTTGTTCGGATGAGAAGTAAAATTAGACTTTTAGATGCAGTGTTAATTCTGATATAACTGCCATTGCTTTCAGTTCAATTATTACGTGTCCAGCGAATCCTTAATAATAATTACATCACGTTAATACTTTTATTTATCATTCTTATTACTGTGACGTGCAGGCAGAGAAATATACTCAAACTTAAACTTTTACATATTCAGTGTAAATTGGTGTGTTCAGTGTTTAACTGTTTTAGTTATTCGGTGTAAACTTGAAATACATGAGTTTTGAGTTTTAGTTATAAACAGAAGTATTAATTTAAAAATATTTAATATTAACCAGGTTAAAAAATAAATTACTACCGGGAGCTTTTGCAATTTTCATTTTATGAAGTTTAGTTTCCATTTTTCAAATCCTAACCAAAGTAGTTAAAGAATATTTCCAAGTGTTACATTTGTTTTGTCCTGTATATGTTACATTTCTCCCTTGCGGCCGATTGCGCGTTTCCGTGGTTAATTAAGCACATGTGTCTTTTTATCGACGTGTGTCCGACAAGTAGTTGCACTGACAGTTTTGTATTGGAGCTCCTGAGATGAGCTGTGTGAAGACAAACTTTACTTAACTGCTTTTAAATAAAACATGTCCCTGTAATTCTAAGAGTGAGAACAGCAAAACGTAACACTGGCGAGCACGGCACGACCTCTTAGAAGTACAGAAGATTTTATCAAGTTTTACTGAAGTATGAATTTTTTTACTTTCCGCCTCGTTACCAGCGTGGCAATAGTTTTTCGTCTTTTCTCAAAGAATTCGAATCCTTCTGCGATAGCGTTAATGCATCGGATGCGGCGAAGAAACATGCATTTCTACAAAGCTTGCCGGAAGACATTAGATTCTCCATGACCGATGGTCGTAAAGAACTCTACGAGCTTAGTTATGCCAAACTAATTCAAAAAGCAAAAGACACGGTTTCAGGACTATCTTCACAAAAGCATGCCATGCAACAACTCTTTCAGCGAACTCAAGGTTTTGACGAATCCTCTTGAATCTATAGCTCAATTGGGAAAAATGGCTTATCCAAACGACGAACAGCATGAAATGCGCAGCAGTGTGCTGTATAACCTATACTCGTTCGAGGACTGAGAGATCGTCAACAAGCCTCTCAAATCTTACGCGATAACTCTAAAAATGCACAACCGGATTTTTACGCCACAGCAAAGAACATTATTGAAAACGCAGAACGGACGCATCATGAACCACGTATAATGACGTCAGAAGAAGCAGCAGCGGTTACAGGAAATCATCAGGACGTATCCCAATTAAAAAGAACTGTCGAAAAACTTCAGGAAGAACTTTTCCAGCTGCGAAAAGAAATGAAGACAGCAAGAGAACGTCGTGAAGAGAGAAGAAGACTTCAGTGTTTTAACTGTGGGGAATATGGTCACATTGCTCGACGCTGTCACAGGCAACGTGCAAGAAACTTTCGACGTGCTTCTGACATACACGGAACTCACAGCAATCCACCACGGGAAATCTACCAGGTTCAAACTATGGATCCGGACTTGCATAGGTATGTAAACATAAACATTAATGAGAGTTCAGTGTTTGCTTTGATTGACACTTGGGCTACCGTTACAGTTATAAGTAAAAGTTTGTATGATACGCTACAAACAACATTAACAAAATGCCCAACCGGAATTGGTTTTGTGGGTGCTGGAGGTAAGCCTATAAATATGTTGGGCAGAAGTAAGGTTAAAATCTCAGTCGCCGGTTGTATAGAAACTTGCGACGTTTATGTCTGCGACTCTATCGCTGATCATTGCATCTTGGGAATTGATTATTTGCAACATAACCGGTGTATCGTGGATTATGAAAAAATGTTTTTAAAAGCGGGAGGTGGTACCATCCCCCTACTGAAATTTCCAGGCCTAGCAAATAGTCATGTTGTTAAGTTGTTAGATTTTGCACGTATTCCTCCCTTTACCGAACTGCTACTCCCTGGAACATTTGACGGCCAACCAAACATGCCAGATGTGGAAGTTTTGATCGAACGCCTTAACAACGTCCAAGAGAAGTGGAATGTTGCAGTCGCGGAGTATGTTACCTCTACTCAAGCCAATTTAGTCCAGTTACGCTTGGCAAATCCATCAAACGTCGAAGTTGTAATTCCAAGCGAGTCTTCCGTTGCAAGAGTTGTTCCAATTGCAGGTGAAAGCAAAATTCAATATACAAACGCTTACTCAATTCTTCCTATTACAGAGAACAAGTTGTCCAACAATGAGTTGTCGGCACTGCACGATGAGTTATGTTTGGATAAATTGGAACTGTCAAAAGTTGAACGCCAAAAGCTGTTTTCCGTAATCTCTTCCTATCGTGATGTATTTTCGTTGCACCCGTACGATATTGGACAAACAGAACTGGTCGAACACTAAATCGAAACTGGAGATCGCTCCTTGTACGCCAGCACCCAAGACGCTTGTCTGAACCCCAAAAGCAAAAGGTAAATGAACTAGTTGAGGATATGTGTGACAAAGAAATTATTCAACCTTCTCAATCACTCTGGGCTAGTCCAATTGTATTAGTTCGCAAAAAAGACGGTGATATGCGTTTTTGCATCGATTACCGTAAGCTGAATGACTGAACAAAAAAATATAGTTATCCATTACCTCGAATTGATGAGAGCTTAGACCAATTGTCTGGTTGCCGTTACTTTTCAACTTTAGACCTTCGTTCGGGCTACTGGCAAATTAAAATGAAACCCTCCGATAAACCAAAAACGGCCTTTACGTGTTATAAAGGACTCTATGAATTTAATGTTATGCCATTTGGACTCTGTAATGCACCGTCTACCTTCCAGCACTTGATGAGAGTGGTGCTTAATGGCGTTGAGTGGAACGGTGCGATTGCTTATTTAGACGATATTTTCGCAATCGGCCGCAATAGAGAAATGTAACAGATACAGGGCAAAACAAATGTAACACAAGCATATACTGATTGCAGTAGTCATCCTGTCATCATCAAATAATAGTATACACATGTACAAATATTATTATTCTGCAATTATCAACATCTACCGACCCAGATTATTATCAACTCAAACCGGATTTGTAAGTCGGACCTGGATTCTCAGGTCGGGTTTGGGCTTAAGTTTGAAACCAATTTCGGGCCAGATTCGAGCTCGAATTCATACTCACACTCTGCCACATTTACGTCGTAGTTTCACTTTCTCTACAGTGCAGAGAACCAAAGTCATCTTTTGATGTCACACTTTGACTTTTATCCTTTTCTTAGTTGAGTTTGTTCACTGCGGCAGGTTTTTGACAGTATGCCCGCATGCACACTTGTGTACTTAGAAAAGGATAAAAGTAAAAGAGTGACATCAAAAGATGACTTCGGCTCGTTTAGTAAAGTTAACTGTCGGGCTTAATTGGAGCTTTAAATAAATTTTGGATTCGGGCCGACTTTGGGTTTACAATATAAGGCCCGTTTACAACTATCACTTAATAAATTAAAATTAAATTAATAAATTTACAATAAGTTGCAATTTTGATTTGACCAAATATCTGAGAAACAAGAGTAAAGCTTGAAAGATAAACTCACCTATCTCATGAAGAAGTTCTTTGAAGTTGTCATCGAAGGATCCTTTGCTGAAGTTGTAGTAGAGCAAGCCTGCTGTCATCATGCCTAAGAACATCATCACGCAGTTATACAAGTTTTATGGAATAAAAACAAGACAACTCTTTCAAAATTGTTATTCTGGGTATTTAAGTTTTATCTCGATCTTTTTACATTATTTCAAGGATGCGACGAGCACGAGCCCCAACCAATTTTAAGCGTTTTCTGTTTCAAAAAACTACGACTTTAGTATTTTCTATGCGCGAGTGTGTGCACGATGTAACTTACAACTAATTTGTGTTCTTAACATATCGATCTCACAGTTTGTGTTTGTCAAATGCTAAAGCAAATGTGAAGCAAGCATCAAACGTGAGATAAACGTGACGTATACATTCTCGATGAAGCCAACACTATAACGGTATTTTGCTCGGATTTAAACATCTTTTAATATGACGTCATACGAGCTCGTCTCGGGCACTCACGAAGGTTATAGTCGAAAGCTCGGCTTGCCACGAGCCGAAAATTTTTTGCGTTTCCCCAACCTAATTACTGTAATTACTAAGTTTTAATTTGTTACCAATTTTGGGGTTTGGTTCGTATTCTTTCTGGACACGAATTGGGATAATTTTCTTCTTCAGGTCTTTTGCATAGTTCGCTTCACTCTGGCAATTAGCACTTCTCTCGTAGTTGGAAGAAGTGAACATCAGAACCACGTGAGCGTTGTTAACAGCTCGGCCCATCATTTCGTACATATCTCCTTTCATCTGTTCCTTGTCGATCCAAACCTGGTACCCAGCATCAGACAAACGATCATTGATCTAGAATAAACCACGTCGTGTTGATGAAGCAACAATTCACGAATGAAGGGAATTTTTCTATACAGTGATGAAAAGACATTGAAAAAAGATTTGCCTAGTTCTTATTTTACACCGGTTTGTAACCTATTTGTAACCTATTATTACGTGTTTCACGTCACATACCACGTTGACCACGTAACGTGACCTCATGTCGAGCAAAGCCAATGAGTAGAATACAAACCACTGTAAACAAAAATCCAGGCAACTTTTTTCAAATGTTTTTATCTTTTTTATGTAAACATACTATGTGAAAAATGTTACAAGCTACCGACCTGAGCGAAATATTTACAGGTCGATGTCTAGAACGTTTGCAATTTAAAAAAGAATCAAAGTGGGTCGACATTTTCTATTGTGAAGTATCAGCGATCAAACATATTTTGCCTTCAAAAACAAAATGGCCGCTGTAATTCAGAAAAGAATCTGTTGTCTTTACAGCAGTTACCGGGACCAAACAAGGTTAGCACCAACGGCAAAAACTGAGCTGAACAAAACATTCTTGTTATAAAGTGAACTTTAATTATGCTTATTGCTTGTTGACCACACAAAATATTCCATTCATACTTGATCTTGATACCTTAGTTATACCCGTTGATTTTATATTGTGACGTAACACTGTAATGGCCGCCATTTACGTCATAATAAGCAATGATTTAGATTTTTTGGCACTGATTTATCTGACACCTGTTGTTTGATTTAAGACAAATTTATTTTTGGATTTACTCCCATTTAAATAAACTGGGTCACTGGGCAATGATAATAATCAAATGTATAAAAAAGCACAGCCATTCCACGCAGATAATTAAAAAAAATATGGCTCACACTCGAAAAAAGATTCATCAAGCAACAGTTAATATAAATTTTCAAGACATCGCAACATAACTGGGCACAACCCACCTTATGCGCCAGCTCCTTCGAGTCACTCCAGTTGTAGCTGATCATGATGTGCTTGCTTGGGCTGGAAGTCTACAAAGACAAGATTTCTACTAAAAACAAAATGAAATTTTAACGCTATTCCCAATGACAACCCAATGCCTACGTATGGAGATGTTTCTTAATTTTTTCTTGCTTGGGTTAAAAGTTCGTGTACGTCCCAAACTAACTGAGTAAACAAACATAAAAGTTTGTGATATGATGTTGCATAGAAAATATGAAGGTTATTGAACAACCAAATGCTCACAATAATATGCGAGTCAAGAGGGTTTTACCGAATTCTCACATAGCCACCAAAGATTTATCGAAGTCATTTACTAAAAATTTTAATCATCTTGACAATTCATTGAAGTCTTAACCGACCAGGTGATTCACAAAATTACAAGAGGAATTCTTACGTCACAACGAAGTGACTCGTAAAGAAAATGTCGAACTTTCAATGAACGGAAAAAATTTGTCCACAAATTAAAAGCCAAATAATAGAAATTATTTCAGCTGCGTCAGTTGAACCGATGCCGAATTGAACCGGACACACAGCCACAATGACCGAAAATCTTTTATAAAGGACAATCCATCTACCCCACTATGATCTGATGCCTGGTGTTAAAACCGATTTCAGGAAATAAAATAAAACAAAATCTCTGCTATAAACCCGATTGCAATTTACTCAGAAGCACAAAAGTATTTGTGTGTTGTGCTCGACATTTCTTGAATACATCAGCAGCAGTTAATAAACGTTGTTAAAGTTGTCGAAAATTTAAAAATAATGGTCATAAGTAGTACAGTAATAAAGTGACAAACAATTAATAAAAAGTTAAACTGATTTAGAAGTAACTAAATTCACACTTATTCACAATTTCGTCAATACAAATTTCGCGAAGACACATCAATCTTCGTGACATCATCAAATTAATTAATCCTACGCACTATGACAATGTTAATCACGTCATTATTTCACTTACGTTTGGTGATGTCATGTTGTTGCGATGACGTAGTCAATTTAACAATTGAGCAGGAAAAAACTGAGTTAAATCTAGGCTATAAACGTCTAAAACTGATGAGACAAACAAACAAATAGTTCAACTTGAAATAGTTTGATGTTTCAATTATTTACAATAAAACCTTCATCCGTAGACAACCTACAGCCTCAACAACTGATTACAACAGACCATGATAAAGAATAGAACATATTTCAAATAAAAAAGATGCCTTCGTCACGCCATTGTCGTAACTAGATGAACTAATACCTTTGACCGACTAGGTACTGTATCATGGTTCGCTAAACTTCATAAATGTGTCCATGCTAGAAAGTATAACAAAGCAAATATCTCATAAAAGACTACAAGAAATCAAGAAGCGACTTTACTTGAGCATTAGCAGAGTGAAGTTTGTAAAGTTCGTAGCGAGTCGTGGTCACTAATGTGAGGTAGGCTTGCTACTGGATCACGTGTTTCGGGATCGCCAGTGGGGTTTCGGTGTAAGAGTTAGACTTTGTAGCAATCTGACTTCAGCCTAAATATATTATTTTGTAACTTCGCACATACAGTACTAGTCTAACATCAAACAATTGTTTCTCTGCCTACTGTGAATAAAAAGACAACAGCCCAGCACAAAGTTGATCCCGTCAAAAGGTGTTTTTCACGGCAACTAAAACGTCGCTTCTCTGTTGCGTTGGACGTCACATCCGTGTTATGTCATAATTGTTAGTGTAATCTTTTGGTGGCTTAACGCCAACCCATAGGGTCAATGCATAAAGAGCATAAACATCGCACAAGACTTTTTCATTCCCTCCTGTCTCTGCTCTCGTTTATGTTTCTTTCTTTCTCTTCGCGCGGCGTCATTTTCTTGGTTTTCACTGATGGCAAACGTTTTGATCTAACACTTGTCGAAGGAGTAAATATCGTTATGCTAGTGGCGTAAATATCAGCTTAGACTTTTCTGACGTGAAGTCATAAAATCATGTCACAAGAAAAGAAACACGCGCATACAAAGATTGCAAACGCAGTCAAATACCCTTTAGTTTTATCCAGTTGTAACTTGTCAGTGGCAGTGACACGGATGAGCAGGGAAACGAATGCCGTATAGAATCGACTTCATTATATTTATAGTTAATCTAACAGTTAATATTTTTAGTGCTTTTTTCTTATTTTTGTTGAAAACACTGAGAGCTGTGCAGTGTACCTGAAAGGTTTGAAGGTGGTTTTACACAGTATCAACAATTCGCTTTTGTACGCAAAACGTATACGCATATATACTGGGGATGGGCCGATACGAACCCAAACCCGAATAGATTCGCCGAATATCGCCTTTATGGAAGATTCGGGCGAACACGAATACCAACAATGGCGAACCCGAATACAATATTACTTATAAATTTATTGTCTTTCGTAAAAAATGATGATCTAGTTTCCCGACAAAGCTTCACTAGAGTCAGCAGTACTTACAATGAAGGTCGTTTTCCAAATGATTTTGCTTTTTCAATCGTTTTTTTAACACTATTTTTCGAAAGAAAGCGATTTGTTTATCGATCATGTTTTTTAGAAACAAGACTTGACAACTTTTGGAGGAAATTTTATTGTGTGGTTCTAATACGAATAGATTCGAGATTCGTTCGTGTCAACCTTCATGATATTCGGGTTCGTGCGAACTCGAATAATCTTCCTCGCGGCACATCCCTAATATATACGTACAACTTCATTAACTTGTAGCGCACAAAAACGGATGACTTGTTTTTATCCGCTTTACCCATACACAGTATATACCCAGCAACGTGTGTGTAAGGCTTAAGGGGTCATGACCTAATTTAAAGAGATAGGCTTTTCAATGCAAAGTACAATAAATCAAGAAGTTAGTATCCCAAAACCACATCATAAACCTTCCCTGAATTTTAGCTTGCAACGAGTTCTGGGCTAGAACTGCCTACAGTCTTAGTTTGGACAGAATCCTTTTCCTAAAAATTCTACAACAACCACCTCAACTTTATAGCAAGTTTTGAGCTTAACACTTTAGGACAAATACTTCAAAAAACAAAATTTCCAACACACAGCAAATTTACAACTTAACCTGGACCTGCAGCCAGCTATCGTCAAAACCGTAACATACCCACAACGACGTCACATGCGCTTTGGACCGGAAAATTTCCTATTTTTTTGTATGACGCCACATCGTCACAATCGCCGTGTTGCTGGCTTAAAATTGTCTTCCTAATGGAAACTGGCCCCTTAAGATGTTGTTGCTGACACTACGGCATTTAGTTTTCAACATTCATCTAGTTGTTTTTCGGTTACGACAGAACCTAGTCATTATAGTAGTTAAGCCAATGTGACGTAATCGTCACGGTGATTAGCTTTGCTTCGTTACCATGCCCTTATTTGGTTGCATACCGTAGACTTACGTCACTAGTTACCCTTACCCTCGGGCAAATTATTTTTTAAAAGATTTTATCGCTTGTCTTGACACACTCAAGTTATGGTGAACGAGTTAACAATATGGAAAATTCGCTTTAACCACCTGACATGTTGGGCCACTACAGCCCAGACGGTCAAATTTAATAAAACAACTGAAAATTAACGTGTATTTATTTGAACGTATGAAAGTCATTGTTAGGACAGCTACTAACCTGCAATAATCTACGCCTTAAAATGAGATTCGTCAATATCGAGAAATAGTCGCGAAATAGCATCAATTTCACTGGTTACCTCGCTAGATTCGGAATGACAGCCGCAAGTCGGCAAGTAACATTGACGGATTGCTCTGCTATACGTCCAGAAGCGCAGTAGACATCGTTAACAAGTTACACCAATTCTGACGTCGGCAATCGAAATATCAAGCTCGTTGGTAATAAATACTGCCTGAAGCCCATCTTGTGTTATCATGTTTGCCATCATTTTAGTAAACTATGTACAATAGTAGTGAGAATAATTCATTTATAAACCTTTTATAAATGCTATGCGCCACTTTTGATGGCGTAACGCCAACCGCCACAGGGTCAATACAAAAAAAACGTAAACATCGCACTCGCGGTCATGGTGGAAAATAGTTTAACTTTCTGGTCAGAACTTTATATCTCAAAACAAACAATCAATTTCACTTATAAATGCGATCATTTGCTTTATATTTGGTCTCTAAATGTTTTATGGGTTTATGAAATTATCAAACGAATTTTTCGAACTTATTGTAGCGGGTCCCTTACCGCTACTAGTTTAAAAAGTACCACAAATACAAAGTCTATTGTGTTCATTCATAGATGAAAGTGCAACATGCCCCCATCTCCTTGCCATAATTGTACTTACCGATAAATTATTTATCAGTGATGTCAGTTCGCGTTTTAAATCCTAGTTTCGGTACAAGACTTTGTCCTCTCTCTCCTTCCTTTACTCTCGTTTTTGTTTCTTTCTTTCTCTTCGAGCGCCGTCAATTTCTTGGTTTTCACTGACGGCGAATCTTTTGCTCTGACGCTCTGGCGATTGAGCAAATATCGTTACGCTACTGGCGTAAATATCAGCTTAGACTTTTCTGGCGTGGCGTCATAAAATCATGTCATAAGAAAAGAAACGCGCAAACAAAGATTGCAAGCGCAGTCAAATACCCTTTAGTTTTATCTCTTGACAGTTGTAACTTGACAGTGACACGGACGAGCAGGCAAACGAATGTGGAATAGAATCGACTCCATTTATTGAAATAAGAACTAGCTGTGGCGGAAAAATAATTAATTAGGTTTTCAAAACTGACGTGGCGTAAAACATAGACTCTAATGTTTTCGGAGTAAAACTCCCTGTGTTTAAATGCAAGTCTCCCATACAAGACACAGGCCTATGGTTAGCCTAAGTGAGCGCCATAAAAATTGCTGGTGTGGTATGATATCGTAGTTTTTATCCTCGGACTTTTTATAACACTAAAAAATAGTTAATATTTTTAGTGATTTTTTCCTATTTTTGTTGAAAACACTGAGAGCTGTGCAGTGTACCTGAAAGGTTTGAAGGTGGTTTTACACAGTATCAGCATCAGTATCACGGTATTTACGTACAAGTTCATTCACTAGTAGCGCACAAAAACGGATGACTTGTTTCTATCCGCTTTTACCCATACACAGTATACGCAGCAACGTGTGCGTAAGGCTTAAAGGGTCATGACCCAATTTAAACAGATAGGCTTTTCAATGCAAAGTATATTAAATCAAGAAGCTACTATCGTAAAACCACATCATAAACCTACTATGAATTTTGGCTTACAACGAGATTCGGGCTAGAACTGCCTACAGTCTTAGTTTGGACAGAATCCTTGTCCAAAGAGATCTACAACAACCGCCTCAACTTTACAGCAAGTTTTGAGCTTGAAATTTTAGGACAAATACTCCAAAAAAAAACAAAATTTCCTACGCAAAGCAAATTTACTACTTAACTTGGACCTGCAACCAGCTATCGCCAAAACCATAACAAACCTACATCGATGTCACGTGCGCTTTAAACCGGAAAATTTATTTCTATTTTTAATATGACGCGACATCGTCACAATCGCCGTGTTGCCGGCTGAAAATTGTTTTCCTAATGGGAAGTGATCCCTTAAGATGCTGTTGCTGACACTATAGCATTTAGTTTTTAACATTCATCTAGTGTAGTTGTTGTTCGGTTACGGCAGAACCTAGTCAATATAGTAGTAAAGCCAATGTGACGTAAATGTCACGGTGATTACCTTTCCTTTGTTAACATCCCCGTATTTGGTTGCATACCGTAGACTTACGTCACTAGTTACCCTTACCCTCAGGCAAATTATTTTTAAAAGATTTTATCGCTTGTCTTGACACACCTAAGTTTTGTTGAACGAGTTAACAATATGGAAGATTCACTTTGACCACCTTACATGTCGGGTCATTATAGCTCAGACTTTCAAATTTAATAAAACAACTGGAAATTAATATGTGTTTATCTTATCATATGCAAATCCACTACGCTACTGGACGTATAGCAGAGCAATCCGTCAATGTTACTTGCCGACTTGCGACTGTCATTCCGAATCGAGCGAGGTAATCAGTGAAGTTGATGATAATTCGCGGCTATTTCTCGATATTGACGAATCTCATCTTAAGGGGTAGATTATTGCTGGTTAGAAGCTGTCCTAACAATGACTTGTATACGATCAGATAAACACATTTTAATTTTCAGTTGTATTAAATTTGACCGTCTGGGCTATAATGACCCAACATGTAAGGTGGTCAAAGCGAATCTTCCATATTGTTAACTCGTTCACCAAAACTTGGGTGTGTCAAGACAAGCGATGAAAATCTTTTAAAAATGATTTGCCCGAGGTTAAGAGTAACTAGCTTCTATTCAAGGGTGGTTTCTATTCAAGAGCTGCTTTTAATCAAGAAAATAAAGTATTGGGAAACTTTCCAAGGAGATGCTAAAAATCAACTTGGGGTTCGTTTGCCTTGTTTCTGGAGGTGGCGAAATTTTGTAAACTTTTTGATTTTTCCTAGAAAGTTTTTCTTTCAATTTCCTTTTATTTTAACTAAGATGATTTTAATTTATAACTGTTTTTAATTCGTTACAGAAAATGCGACGTTTAGGCGATTGTTATTTGAGGACAGAGATAATTGTAGTTGCACCTGCTATAGCTGACTAATAGTGGTGAGCATGAGCGAAGTACAGCTTTTAACATTAACAATGTTTTAATTTCAAAACGGAATGTTCACTTCACTGCCCAGCAAGTAATCGGTTTTTATTATAAAGCAGATGCCTCCACATGCATGGATACTGTAGTACATTGGTTAATTATAACTTTTGACTTATTGATTAACTTATTATGAAAAGGCAAATGTTTGAAAGTGCTGAACTACTGTTTAAAGTGTATCAAGTATCATCTGGCGCTTGTATTATTACTACTGTCATTGCTGAAGTGTATGATTTCCAGGCATAAATTATCATTTTATTAATAAGGTCGATGCTAAAATGAATTTAAAAAAATCACAATCTAGCTACAATAATCAAACAACCCACATAGAATCGAAATAATTAAACTAATGATAATAACGTCATGTGAGGAAAACAACCAACAACAGACAAACGTTTGAGAAAATTTATAATAAGGGTTAAAAAACGAAAAGGAAATAAACATCGGGTTAAAATTAAAATATTCGATCAATATCAACAGGAAATGAGCCCATATTTAGATCAATTTCATTTTTTGAGACATCCAAGGTAGAGAGACATTGTATAGATGGAAATATAAAGATATACTGGAATAAATTTTATAAATTTAAAGGACAGACAATAAAAGCAGGAAATACATTTAATTGAAATCAAATATTCGTTTGTACAAACAAAGTAGTTTAAGACGACAAATTTGATTAAAAAATTTTAAGCTGACGGAAACGACGTAAAAGAATTCCCAAGCACAAAACATCAAATTTCAGAATGATCGCTCTTATGACGTCAAAATTAAATGCCAAATGATTACTGATCAAAATTAGCAAATAAAACAATGAAGATAAAAAAGATTTCGACGAATCACTAAATAAATTAAATGAACTGTCAAACACATCCAGATAAAGAAATCAAAATCCAACAAAACTTCAGATGGAAAGGACGCAAGGGTATCGTCGTATTCTGTCCATGTTGGTTGATACTTGCCATTTGTTGGTGGCTAGATCATAGAACTCAACTGTTTTGCCATCACACCTATAAAATATATAAAGTAAACTATTAAACACAAAATGTTGGCAAAATGATAGATAAGTCCATCAAAATAATTACTGTACCTGGTTGTATATAAGTTAATTATTGGAAAGCATGTTATCCAGAATATATTAACCATAATAAACAGAAAAGCGAACCAAAAACGATTTTTATCGCGTTATTTGAAATACTCTGGAACTGAGATTAAATTAGGTACCAACTTGGTTATAAACTACTGCAGCAAATCTTCTGCCGAATCATACCAGACTGCCTAACCATTCACAATCAGACAGTCACAAGCTACTTCCACAAAGTAAAACTCCTTCGCTAGTTATGTGAAGAATGCATTTGGCTAGATAACATAATTGTTTTGCTCGATGATGTCATAATGACCTAGAAACATTTAACAATATTGGCTTTATGACCAATTCAAACATTTCTGAGGTCTGCTATTGCCACTATAATGCTGTGGCTCCACCGGTATAGTAATTTAAAATTATCACTGGATTTTTCGGTAAAGATTTAAAAATTCGTATTGGTACTGAAACGCACTGATCGCTGACAATTTCACTCAGTGACAATTTAAAATTGCTAGTTGTGACACAACCGGTGATGATTAAATTGTCATAGAGGTCATTCTCATATCGTGACGCGACACTTAATCGAAAGACAGTTTATCGAACGACACTTTATCGAACCGACAGTTGATCAAATCAACCTTTTCAGAGCTAACAATTGACAATTATAGTTATCACTTTTTATGTGATAATTATTTCTGTGATGAAATGAAATGTTTTTAATTGATTTCCCAAAACTCATCATGACTTTCCCTTCATCTAGTCTAGTGGTTCATGGACCTCAGACATTTAGCTCTTAGTAAAAGTACATTTATGAAATCATAATATATAAATTAAACAATAAGGTTACGTATAATAATTACGTATACATACAAATACTCACCCTCCAAACACCCAAATAAGGCCATCCACTACACAAGCTGATCCATCCCATCTTTCCTCATTCATAGATGGAACATCAATCCAAGTTTTTGTGTCCAGGTTGTATTTTTCAACAGAAGAGAGACCATATCCACCTGATTTAATTCATTTAAAGAAAATGACATGTCATAAATCTCCTTAAACATTTGAAAGATATTTACACTTGCAGCAAGACTCACCTATCGCGTATATTTCGTTGTTTAATACAACAGCAGTTAATCCAGATCTGCAGGTTTTCATCGGTGGAATATATTCCCACTTTCCATTTCGTGGATCATAACATTCTGCTGTGTTTGTTGCATAGTTGCTAACCCTTCCTCCAAGCGCATAAAGCAAACCTTTCAAAATAAACCATCAATCAATCAATCACGTCATTTGTGCTTGAAGTTCGAGCATAATTGCTCCAGCACTTTATGAAGGAAAAGTCAAATCCTTTGCAGTGGTGAGATTTTCTTTGACCATTTCCGTTGCTTATTTTATCTTTTGCTGATTTTTGTAAATTTGTTTCAAAATACACGGAATATGATTTTAGGCGCCAAATTTAAAATTGTTGGAAACATGATATCTATGACGTCACACAGACTGTTATTTCAAATCATAGAACATTTAACACGTGACCCGCGGGTTGATCTTCTATTCTCTGAGCTGCGTTTTGCATCGATTAAACTCTTGGACACAAAAGACCACGTCGTTTGTTTCTGCGCTTTTTGTTGTGACACGTCATCAACCTTTTTACATGAGTAAGCCTAAGTGAGTCGAGTCAAGCCAGCAACGCGTGTCACGTGCGGGTAAATATTTCTACTCGTTTTGATATTTATTTACATGAGTTAATTCCTGGTAAGTTGAAACGTTTTTCAAAGTTCAGCAACAACACTGGACCATCGTCTGGACCTGAAGTAAAATAAATTTCTAAAATTCCTAAACGCCACAATTTTTTCTCAAGAAAGCGACCAGACAGTCGCGGAAATCGTTTTCATTTTTCACTTTTTTAAACGAGAGAAAAGTAGTTTCCAATTCGGGACGAAATTTCAAAAACCGGGTTCCGGGTATAAGTGATGAACCCGGTTTTTGAGTTTTGAGAAAAACGAACTTTTTGCGAAAATCAACTCAAAATTAAGGTAAAATCAACATCATTGTAATATAGTGAAATTTGCACAATTCGTCTCCGTTTAATTTATAAATTCATTTTTGTCGATCCTGGCAAAATTGTGAATATTTTCAAATTTTCTGGTTCGTTCAATTCGGTTTTGCCAAATTCGACTAGTTCGGCAATTTTCTTTTACTCCAGCAATCATTTTGGTTGTCAAATATTGTCATGAACTTTGCGTAAACCTCAGCATAAAGACTCAACGACATGAGAGAACTTACGCGATCAACGCATTTTAATTGTATGAATGTGTGAGTTTGTACAATAAATGTAATTTAAATGTTTAGTTGATGGTGTTTTTATGTTGTTTGTAAGCCCTACAGAGAATACACTGTGTGTGCCAGTGTGTTATTACTTGTTTGCATATTTCGCAATTCATAACTTATAGTCCACCTGATCATGTGAGCTCAAGCTTGCGAAAGCTCGTGTTAAGTAAATAAAAGGTCTGAAGTGCCAAGTTATATTCTGCTTGTTAATCAAATTAACAAAGTTTCTTTTTTTCCTGCTTATGACGCAATACAAATTAATACCCAGGTTGCCAGTAAAAATATTGCGCAAACTAACTATTGTGATGAAATAATCACCAAATATCAAACAATAAATTGCGTAAATACTATACAGCGACTCTGCTATGTTTGAAAATTGTGAAGGCCAACGTTTTCCTGGATTTGTCCAAAAATCTGGATGTTAACATTTTGAAACCCAGGTTTCGAGAAATAGAAAAGGACAGAAAAATCCGTGTTTCGGGTTCGGGAGAGAAGTGCGCTCATGAAACGAGTTGAACTGGCTTAAAGCGCTAAGAAGTAACAAGTGTTATTGCCACCAAACTATTTGATGGTGATGATGAACGCCAAGCAGCTATGTTTAGTTAAACTTTTAGGAGTATATCTAAGTGTCTGGATTGCTCTGAGGACCATGTGCTCGTAAGAACTCATATCAAGGAGTTACAACAAAGACATGAACACGAATGAGAGTAAGAAAATAGCAACCTTGTGCGGTTTATTGTGCTTTAAAGTGGACCTGTGACGTAACAAGGACCGATATCAAGCAAAATAAGCGAATAAGAACGCGAGTATCTGCTTCACGTAAACCGCGATCACCGGGCAGGTGCCGGTATGGTTTTATCAATGTGGAAACGAACGATTGGTGATTGGCAACTCTCAATTTACTTTGCCAACTTTGACAAAAGTTTACTTCAAACATCAAAATAATAAACTCACCTCGTGCACTGTCCAATGCATGGTAAGTTCGCTTGTTATTCATATTTCTTATCGAAGACTATTTCCTCTCTTCAGGATTGTAACTTTCACATGATGATAGATGACCAGTGTCATTAAAACCACCGGAACAATAAACAAGACCTACAAGTCATCAGGTGAATATTAGTAGAAGGTTCTTAATATTCTATTTATCTATTAATCAGTTATGGCAAGTGTGCCGGAAACAAAACTCTAGAGCATGTGATTCCATCAAATTTCCTATGACATTTACAACAAATAAATGATAAGAAATTCCAGTTACAGTTCGACACAGCTTTTACAACGCAAATACGATGTTTGCAACATGCGAATGCGATTGGTGTCCTGAAACGAGCTGGAGTGAAAATATTTTTAATCGCCAAAAAGAGCGGAAATGTGAGCGACAAAACGAGTTCTTTTCTTTATAAAAGAAGGTATAGGCCTACACGAATATAGCACGAATAACGGCTTTTTTCATCGATGAGCGAGAGCGTGAGCGACAAGAGAGGTTGCCCACCATCACTGTCTATAATTAGCATGAACTTGAACTTGCACGTCATAATAACTTACCATTCAATAAAGCTGATGCAAATACACCTCGCTTTTCTCCCATAGAAGGCAAGTTGCTATCCCACTTTGGATTCTCATCATTCAAGTCCAACATCTCTACAGAGTTGTAGTAAGGACCAAGCAGTGGCCAACCACCCATCAATAAAATTTGTTGATTGTAATTTACAGCAGATGGAAATCCCCGATCAATTTTTGTATCCTGTATGATGAAACATCATTGCATAAAGTCAACATCAACTGAAGTGAATTTACTAAAAATGTCAACTAAATACTGGATATGATGTTATTAATGGAGATGGACTGGCCAGACTTAAGTATAAAAACTATCTGCAGGTAACAATACAATATGAATAAGTCATGGCCCATGGACATGGTCAATAAAGTTTTGTGGTTGAGAGGATTGTACAGTGGCACATAACAACACAGGTATAAACTTTCTGCAAGCGACAATTCATAACAATTGATTCGATCAAGAAACAACAATCTACGGCATTCCACGAACGCAAGGAATGTTTGTTAGCTCGTAACTTTAACATTCACTCTTCTTAGCAGCTTGTCAATTCAAAATGATTATTGGGTTTTGAACATAAAATAGTTTTTCGCGATAATTAAAACACTTTAACATTTCAATATATTCTTGCTTCTCCGTCAATTCTATTGTTACGTTGTTACTTGTCTACCTTGTTACTACTTGTTACTATCTATTGGCACTAGTTATTGTTACGTTGTTTTACGCTTGATTTGTCATTCCGCAGTCTTGTCTGCCTCCGGATGAAAGCGCTTGTCGATTTGTCTGCGCCTTGTCTGTTGCTACAACGAGTGATGATGAGATTCTACCGATACGGGTACGGTTGTGTAGACGTGCCTAGTTTTCATCGTTTTTGAAATACAATCCTATAGTTAACTGCAGGTTTCTTCGAACCAGTACTAGGAAAAAGCCGGTAACACTATTTTATCCAAATTAAGTTAACACTCGCTTAAAGAGGTAAAATTTGAACGTGCATGAGCAACTCGCCGGGCAACAAACGTCATTTACATTTATTTTTAACAATAGACAATGTGACAAAACAATGATCTTAAACTTTGCTCGATTACTCACAATGGCAGGAGCAAGACGAGCAGCATGGATGGAGTTTTGCCTTTTCGGAGCGCATTTCGGTGGTTTCCAATGCTGTGTTTTTCAACAAAAACCTGAGTGTTTGTTAAGAAGGCAAAGCACGTTGTTAAAAGTAGACAGTTATATTAGACAGAAAAAATTTTCAGGTAAATTCGAAATAACACCGTATAAGGGTGTACTTGAGTTTGCGTATCAACAAATTTGTGCCCGTCTCATTGTTATATGTTTAAACTAGCTTTGTCGATCCGCGCAACGATTAGTTTGCATGAAACAGGTCTGTGGTGTAAAAAGATTGGAAACCGCTGATCTAGTGCAAGCAGCAACATGGTTTTTTCTCAAAGCAGTTGTTTCACTTGGACACTTTTCTAAATTCGATCATTCTCGCCGCTTTTCACGTTTTTAATCATTTGCATAATAATTGCTTTGTTTTAATTGTTCTAATAATTGCATTAATTAATTGCTTTGATGACTTTGCTCTGCAACCACAACAAATTGAAAAAATATTTCAGTTCGAACTTCATCTGTTTATCTCTTGAATAAAAGTTTATTTTATATTTACTTATGAGAGAAATCTGCCCGATCCAATTGTTACTGACAGAAAACATAACGATCTTATCTTGAGTCACACTTGGCCATGAACACACAGACACAGAGGAACAAATTATGCTTTCAACTCATTGCAAAGTGTCACAATACTGTGACAACAAGCATATATGTATATGACATCACAATCACACTTCTTAATTGAAACAAATTCATTTATAAAGCAAACATACCGGCATGTTACTCCACTGGTTTGTCTTAGTGTTGAACTTGACAACACTTTGTGGGCAGTTCAAGCCACCAATCATAAGTATCTCATCAGACTGACCTAGAAAAATGTATTCGATTAGTAGTATTTGGTTTCAAGCATTGTTACAACAAAGAAATTCAGTTGTTAAATCTACTGCTGCTGTTGCTACTACCACTAATCGCTTAATCATTACCATCCTGGTCCAGTATATTAAATATTATTGGTTCAACAGCTCAATATTGCCATAATTTTGTTTAGCAAAGAGTTAACTTATATTAATGTACAGCTTATTTCAAAGCTTTCATCAAAGCCTTATAATTTTATGCACTGTCAAAACCATGAAACATTATACAGGGTTAGATACAAACAAATTTTATTTTAAGAAAACCAATATGTACAGAGAAGCCTGGACAACCACTGACAAAAAACTGGACGCATGTCAAAACAATTTAAGTGATTAACCGCTCTCTCACCAGGTTTTGCTTTACAAGGTGGAGCTTCAGAAAGTCGAGAAACGAGTGATTTCACAAGAAGTTGCATGCAATCCGTGGAGTTGCAAACCAATTTCTAAATAATTAAAATTGAACCATGTAAGTACTTTACATATTACGAAAATATACTTTGTCGCCATGTGCGCCTTTTTGCAAACAAAAACATTTTTAAACTTAAATTTTTCAACATTGACTCGTAACATAAAGTAGCAGTACTACACGTCAACCCTATAACAATTTTTAATTTCTTTCAAAAATTAACACAAAACTTGGTGCATGATGCATGATGATGCAAAGAAATAAGCAATGTGTGCAAAAAATTATGCAAGGTACCTCCTTTTGAGCAACTTTTATCAAAAAATCTTTCGACAAATTTTCCAGTTGAATGAGATGAAACAAATCACTGAAGTTTTTCCGTCTTTCATCGAAATCATGAAGTGCCCAAGCAACTACACTCCTGTACTTGTCCTCATCGATCGAATCCTGAAATTTAATCAAGGTTAGGGTGACATCATATGTACTATTATATTATCTCAAATATATGATATGATCTTTGTTAAAGCTAAGAATGGTCAAAAATTGGTTGAAGAAATGAAACATTGCAGATAGTTTGAACAACGCCATTTAATATTTTGATTTATTGTCTTAACTTAATAGCGAAATTATATTAACTGCCAAAAATATTTGAAAATTTAAATCTCGTTAGTTTATTCGAGATAAGAAGTGTCTTGCAAAATCTTGTAACAAACATTCAAGGCCATTCATGCATATATGAGCCAGTCTACATCTTATGCTTTGTCTAAAAACAGACAACTTTAGCAATGCCTCTTCACTTTCATTTATAAATAGAGCACAGGGTAATGCACAATTTCTGGAAATGTAAATAATATACCGCAGTGTAACATTTCTAACATGAAAGTGTGCATTACAATTAGCTTCTTGCAATCACCGCATTTCACACAATGATGTAAAAACTATCAAAACAAATTGTTTGATTTAGATACTGCATAAAAATCATTATAAGTCAAAAACATTCCAATTCTAAGTTTTCTTCATCACTTTCCAACTTCAACATAGCCTTGACATCATCAACTCCAAGCTCAAGAAAATCTGCACTTTTTAAAACTGCTCCGAGATTTTTAGAAATGAAAGTTTCAGCTGCTTGAACAAGATCACCCATGTTGTATCGATTTGAATAAGATCGAATTTTCAAGCAATTTTCTCCATTGAGAGATGCTTTGAAAAATTTCCTGCAGTTTTCTTTCAAACCTTAAAAAATCTTCCAACTTATTTAGGAATAAAACCTGTCATTTAATTATGATACAAAATCTCTTAACAGTCACTCATTTCATATGTTTATTCAAGCTTCCTGAATTACGTGTTACGTGTGTTATGCTCGGTTGACGTGTTTGTGCCTTGCGTTTCTGCCTTCGGCCGGAGGCGCTGATGTTTGTAATTGCGCCTTGATAGTTGGCGAACGTGTCAGTTTTACCGTTGCCTGAGCTGTGAGCAGACGTGCCTGTTTTTACCCTTTATTTTATCAAATACAATTTTACAGTTTAACTGCAGGTCTATTCGAACCAGCATAAGAAAAGGCCGGTAACATTTGGCGAGCACGGCAGGACCTGCAGTTAAAAAACGTGAAGCAAGAGGGTGACCGAGTTTTATCCAAGATGAATTTTTTTTGCTCTCCTTCGAAGTTTGAACTTGGAGAAAGTTTTATCTCGTTTTTATCAACGTTTGAAAGTTTCTGCGACAGTGTGGACGCAACAGCAGCTGCTCGAAAACATGCTTTTATGGTGAGTTTACCTGAAGATGTTAAGCTGGAAATGATATGCAACGGTGCACGGTTAGGCACCATGAACTATGAAGAACTAAAGTCCAAAGCTGAGGAAGTTACTTGTTGCTCGCTTCGACGTAACAAGGCTAAACAGCAGCTTATACAAAGAGCCCAAGCTCTCGGCGAAACTAATCGAAGTTACGTCAACGCCCTTGTCAATTTCGGAGCAATTGCATACCCGAAACCGGAAGATGAAGGTACGAAGAATGACGTCTTGTATAACGCTTTAATAGCTGGACTGCGTAACAAACATGAAGCAGAAAGGCTGGTCACGTGCAACATGGAGGTGCAGTGTCCAAAGTTTTTAGATGCTGTCAAAAAGCTATTGATGATGGAACCAGCGCATGTGCAACAACACGTTTCCAAAATACAGCCAATCGAGCAGGTCCCATCAGCTTGCGAGGAAATGAAGCAAATGATCCAGGGTCTGCGGCAGGAAGTTGACACCTTGCGTGAATCACTATCGGAGATATCGCGGAGGTCTCGTCTTAACCACAATCATCCCTTTCGCCCCCGGGAATCACGCACGTGTTTTACATGCGGAGAAAGAGGACACATCAGTCGATATTGTCTTCAACGCAACCGCCAGGGAAACGCCAACGGGGCGGGCACAGGTGTCCGCCCCTGAATCCATCACCACAGCCAGAACGAGAATTGGTCACTTACAACCTACATACCGTCTCTGCAGAACAACATAGGTACGTTAACGTTATCATTAATGGTAAGCCCTTGTTTGCGCTTGTTGACACTGGTGCATCAATTACCGTCATATCCCATTTGGCTTTCCAACAATGTTCCGCTCAAGATTTAAATGACTGCCCTTCAAATGTTCGATTTATTGGCGCAAGCGGAACCGTTATCGCGATGGCAGGAAAAGCAAAGCTAAACTTCACCGTTGCCGGAATAGAGGCCACTCGCGACGTTTTTGTTGCGGAAAACTTGTCGGAGTCTTGCATTCTGGGTTTGGATTTTCTTCAAGACCATGGTTGCATCGTTGACTATGATGTGATGACACTCAAGGCTGGTGGAGGAACATTACCACTATTGAGAGAACCAGGTATTTTGCACAGTTCATCGATTGCATTAATTGAGTCACTGCTTATCCCCGCGTTTACTGAGGTTGTGCTGCCCTGTAGTGTTAAACGCCCGACAAAGTCCAAGTCTAACAACGTTTTTATACAGAGATCTGAAAGCCTACTAGACAAATACGAAATCTTAGGCGCAAACTACGTAACAAAAACTAAGGAAAATTTGGTGCCAGTTAGACTTGCCAATTTTACGAATAAAAGCAAATGCATTCCGGCTGGGACAACTGTTGCAGATTTAATACCAATTGTTGGCGAAAATGTTTCGTACATTAATGCCTACTCATTATGTTGTATATCGGAAGAGGTTGACAAGCCAGCGACCGATGATGACGTGTCGTCTCTCGTTGAACAACTGCATCTAAATGATCTTAATTTGTCCGATGTTGAGCGGGAAGCTGTAATCGAAGTAATTCGAAGACGGAAAGCTGCGTTTTCACTCTCTAAACGTGATCTTGGCAAAACCAATATTCTTACTCACAGTATCGACACGGGAGACGCTGCACCCATACGCCAACACCCGAGAAGAATGTCAGAAGAAAACAAACGAAAGGTAGATGAGTTGCTAAAGGACATGTTAAATGATAACGTTATTAGTCACTCACAATCGCCTTGGTCTAGCCCAGTTGTGTTGGTAAAAAAGAAGGACGGTAATACGAGGTTTTGCATTGACTACAGGGCTGTCAATAATTGCACTAAGAAGCATAGTTTTCCTTTGCCACGGATCGATGACAGTTTGGATCAACTCTCGGAGTGCAAATATTTCACCACACTAGACCTTAAATCTGGTTACTGGCAAATACCGATGAGTGAAGGCGACCGTGAAAAAACAGCGTTTACTTGTCATCGAGGTTTATTCGATTTTAATGTTATGCCGTTCGGACTAGCAAACGCACCTGCCACGTTTCAGCACTTGATGCGGATTGTGCTCGATGGGGTTGAATGGAATGGTGCATTGGCTTACCTGGATGACATCATTATATATGCACGCACCTTTCAAGATCATCTGCGCAACTTGGACGACGTGCTTTCCCGATTAGTTGCAGGTGGCCTCAAACTTAAACCGACTAAATGCAATTTGTTCAAAGAAGAAGTTAGATTCTTGGGTCATGTAGTTTCAAAATCTGGTGTATCCTGCGATCCGGAGAAAATCTCTGCGGTTTCCAATTGGCCTGTGCCCTCGTCGATAAAGGATGTAAGGCAGTTTTTGGGACTCGCATCATACTATCGCAAGTTTGTCAGAGATTTTTCCAAAATTGCGGCCCCACTGTACGATTTGACGAAGCCTCAAAAACAGTTCGGCTGGAATGATAAATGTTTACACTCATTCAACTTGTTGAAAGACGCACTCGTGACAAACCCAGTATTGAGATACCCGGACTTTACGCAGCAGTTCATCCTCGATACAGATGCTTCAAATTTTTCGCTCGGCTGTGTTTTGTCACAGATTGTAGATGGTGAAGAGCACCCAGTTTCATACGCAAGTAGGTCTTTAACGAAAGCAGAAAGAAATTATTCCACCACGAGGAAGGAACTTCTGGCAATTGTTTATGGGGTGCAGAAATTTCGTTGTTATCTTGGCACACCTTTTCTTCTTCGCACGGACCACGCTTCGTTATGGTGGCTGTGGACAGCAAAAGAGACATACGGTCAATGTGCGCGCTGGTTTGAAATATTGGCTGATTTTGATTTTAAATTAATACATCGCTCTGGATCAAAGCACTCCAATGCAGACGCACTTAGCAGAAGGCCACAGAGCAGCAAAACAAGTGATTCTAATAGCGTCGAAGTGAATCCTGAGAGGTATCCGTTTGAATTTGAAGAAAACTTTGAAACCTGTAAGACCTCAACGGAAAGTGTTTTAAGTATTGATCTTCGTGAGGGTTTCGGTTGGACTCCTGATCAAATTTCACAAGCTCAAATGTCCGACGAACATCTTTTCGTAGTACTAGGTTGGATTAGATCCGGTGCAAGACCCCCTTTTAAGAAAATTAAGAAGTTGAGCAGTGAGGTTCGACATTACTGGTCTTTGTTTGGAGAGTTTTTTTTAGTACACCAGTGCTTGTACCGCAGTCTGGAAGACACACTGGAAGGAAAACGTCTTCAGCTACTGGTTCCTAAAGAAATGCGTCCGAGAGTCCTGAAAGAGTTACATGACGCATCACATGGAGGAGGACACATGGGTGTTGATAGAACAGCTGAAAGAGTTTCAAGACGATTTTACTGGCCACGCTGGAAAACGGATGTCCGTGAGTATTGTGAGCGTTGCACACTCTGTGATTTACGTAAAGCTCCTTCTAAAACACCAAGAGCGCCCTTGGTACCTTCCGAGGAGTTGGAGCCGATGCAAAGAATAGAGATTGACGTCCTTGGAGGACTTCCTGTGACACATTCAGGAAATCGTTACATACTGGTAGCCACTGATATGTACACTAAATATATGCAGGCTTGGTCTATGCCATCACAGACAGCCCAAGAAACAGCATTTGTTCTCTATCATAACTGGATGACGATTCATGGTGTTCCGGAGCGGATTCACAGCGACCGAGGAGGAAACTTTGAGAGCCAGTTGTTTAAAGAGCTTATTGATCTTCTCGGCTGCAAGAAGTCAAGAACTACAGCATACCACCCTTCTGGAAACGGAGCGGTTGAAAGAGCCAACAGAACCATCCTTTCCATCATGAAGAATTATGTCCAGCGCGATCCACTATCCTGGGATAAATCCCTCTCCTCAATTTGTGCAACCTATAACGCCAGTCGACACGAAGAGACAGGTGTTTCTCCACATTTCCTTCTGACTGGACGAGAATTGAGATTACCAGCAGATTTGATGACTGGACAGCCTTCAAGTCGTCCATCATCATCGGCAATGTTCGATTTACAAGACCGTATGCGACTTGTCCACGAAGTCGTGAAAACGAGACTCGACCAACGTCGGCAATCCATGAAAGAACGTTACGACAAGTCGGTATCGAGACAAGCTGAGTTTCAAGTAGGAGATAAGGTCATGCTGCGAAACACTGTCATATCAAAAGATGAAAAGCGAAAGTTTCACCTCCCTTATTCAGGACCCTACGAAATTGTTGAGACTTTTCCGCCGGTAAATTATCTGATTCGCAACCACGAACGTACGTTAAGAGTACATTTTAACAGGCTAAAGCTAAGCAGAGGAGACCATCATACAGGGATGCCTTCCTATAATCAAGCTAGTTGCCCAGAAGATGTCCCCCAGCAACTAGACATGCCCTTGACTGGAGCTTACTTTTTTAATAGGCCTAACCGATCAAATGCAAATCATCACGAGAGTAACAATTTTAATAACGTTTGCAACTCCCGAAATAACGGTCGACTTCGCCGAAGCCCACGTCGCACTATTCATTACCCAGACGTCGAAACGTATTAATTGTTTATTGTGTGATGCTTGATGCTATGTTGTTGACTACTTTCCTATGATTTGTGTTTTATATATACCACAGTTTCACATATACCAAGTATGATGGTATTTTATTTCGGATCTGTTATATATCGTCTAATTTAGCTATCAATCTCACGTTTTTATACCTTTTGTTGTGTTATTGGCATGAAGGATTATTTGTAACCCACCTTTATTGTGTTTGTACTATTGTTTTGGTATAGTCAAAAAATGTTTGAATTTCTTTTATGACAAGTTATTTAAAATTTTGCTGTGGTTTTCAATGTAATGTTTGTATTTATATTATTTACATAGAAATGCTTTACCTTGATTTCCGTTTGTTTTTATTGGTGTGATAATCATAATTTTTTCGCTACTGCACCGTTTTGCTGTGTTTGAGGAATCGTTTTTGTAAAGTTTTTTTTTGTGGCCCACTGTGGCATACGTGGTCGACAATTTTCTTCAAGATTAACACATTATCTGGGTAACAGAAGTATAGAGGTTGCTTCGTGATTATATTGCAATTTGTCGTTTTATTTTCCATATATTAGCTTATAGCCAGTTATGCTAATGTCGAAGAGAAATTTATTGGAGGGGGAGGAGTGTTACGTGTGTTATGCTCGGTTGACGTGTTTGTGCCTTGTGTTTCTGCCTTCGGCCGGAGGCGCTGATGTTTGTAATTGCGCCTTGATAGTTGGCGAACGTGTCAGTTTTACCGTTGCCTGAGCTGTGAGCAGACGTGCCTGTTTTTACCCTTTATTTTATCAAATACAATTCTACAGTTTAACTGCAGGTCTATTCGAACCAGCATAAGAAAAGGCCGGTAACATTACGTACATTCCATGAATTCATAAACTTGATAATTTTCTCAACATTTAATTGAAAGGAAATATCTTTATGAACTATTGCATTGTACTTCTATACAAATTAGAAAACATTGATTGATCATTTAGTATCAACTTCAGATGGAAAGGACGCAAGGACACCATCGTTGTCTGTCCATGTTGGTCGATACTTGCCATTTGTTGGTGGCTGGATCATAGAACTCAACTGTTTTGCCATCACACCTATAAAATATATAAAGTAAACTCTTTAAAACACAAAATGTACACAAATTACAAACGATGAGTCAATCAAAATTAAAGCTGAACCAGGTTGTATATAGGTTAATAATTGGAAGCATGTTATCCCGAATATACTAATCATAATAAATAAATTACGTAATCCACTTCGGAATAGACGATTACAAAACAATGTGATCCAGGCTTCACGCCAACTTGATACCTCGCCACCAGCTGCCACCGAAGTTTAGGTCAATCACTGTGACCATTTATCGTATCCAATTTTTTATCGGTGTCTATAGTTACAATTTCTGCAGAACTCAAACATTTGACATAAACGCAAAACAATCGTATAAAAGAAACGACACACAATCTCATCGGGCCAATAATGTTTAGTTAGTTTTTTTATCACGTAATTTGAATTATTCTGGGGCTGAGATTAAGTTAGAAACCAAATTGGTGAAAAGCTACTACAGCAAATCTTCTGCCGAATCATACCAGACTGTCTAACTATTCACAATCAGACAATTACAAGCTACGTCTGCCAAGGTAAAAACCCCTTCGCTTGTTATGCGAAGTTTGCATTTGCTGGTAAAGCAATAATACAATTGTTAATATGCTTTATGATGTCATAATGACCAAAAAACATTTCACAAGATCGGCTTTGTGACCAATTAAAACATTTCCGAAGCCTGCTATTGCCACTATAAAGTTATGGCTCCACAGGTAGTAATTTATAACTATCACTGGATTTTTCGGTAAAGATTTAAAAATTCGTATTGGTGCTGGTTTTTTTTCTAAAAACTAGATAACTAGAACGACTAAAGGTCCTTCTCATATATCTAATGTACGTTTCTCTATACCCAATAGCGAGTTCTTCAATAAACTTGTAGCTGCTGATATCTTTTTTATTCAACACATTTCTAACCCACACTCTGTGCTTTATTTGTCTGTATGTCAGAGCAACAGCTATTACCGCTAAACATTCTTCCTCGCTGCTTGAAGAACTGTCACTCTCCATGTCTCTAACTACGAATGATCTGTTCTGCATGCTGGAGTGCTATTACAAACTTTTATAAAATCAATCTCATTATCAGCTAACAATTGACAATTTTAGTTATCACTTTTTATGTGATAATTATTTCACTGTTGAAACCGTATTTTAAAACACTGGTAATTGAGCGGCCCCACCAGTTGTAATTTACATTAAGAAATTGTTACTGAGAAAATTATCACTGGAATTTTAAACTGTCATTGTTCGAGCCATAGATTAACTGAGCATATTAATGAAACAAATTTTTTAAATTCATTTCCCAAAACTCATCATGACATTCACCTTCATCTAGTCTAGTGGTTCATAGACTCCAGGTAGGCAATTACTGCAGCAGACATTATAATATGGTATTATAATATATAAATTAAATGATATAAATTTAAAATAATGTGATTATGTATACCTATAATTACTCACCCTCCAAACACCCATATAAGGCCAGCCACTACACAAGCTGATCCACCACATCTTTCCTCAGTCATAGATGGAACATCAATCCAAGTTTTCGTGTCCAGGTTGTATTTTTCAACAGAAGAGAGACGATTTGAACCGTCATATCCACCTGATTTAATTCATTTAAAGAACATGACAAGTCATAAATATCCTTAAAATTTGAAAGATATTTGCACTTGCAGCAAGACTCACCTATCGCGTATATTTCGTTGTTTAATACAACAGCAGTTAATCCATATATGCAGGTTTTCATCGGTGGAATATATTCCCACTTTCCGTTTCGTGGATCATAACATTCTGCTGTGTTTGTTGTATTACCATCCCATCCCCCAAGCGCATAAAGCAAACCTTTCAAAATCAACCATCTATCAATTAAACACGTCACTTGTGCTTGAAATTCGAGCATTATTGCTCCAGCACTTTATGAAGGAAAGTCAAATCCTTCGCAGTTGTGAAATTTTCTAGGACCAATTTCCGTTGCTCAATTATTTTATCTTTTGTTGATTTTTATAAATTTGTTTCAAAATACATGGAATATGATTCCAGACGCCAAATTTAGAAATTTCTGGAAAGCACGGTATCTGTGACGTCACACAGACTGTCATTTGAAATCATACAACATTTAACACGTGACCAACAGCTTGATTTTCTATTCTCTGAGCTGCGATTAAACTCTGAGCTGAATTTTGCATCGATTAAACTCTTGAACACAAAAGACCACATCGTTTGTTTCTGCGCTTTTCTTTGTGACACGTCATCAACCTTTTTACATGAGTAAGCCTAAGTGAGTTGAGCTAAGTCAGCGACGCGTGTCAGAACAACGACCTACGCAAAAATGAGTACACGCAATGCGATATGAAGGCTACTGGGTTAGGGCAACTTATTTAAATCTTTTTAAAATACTATCTCAAGTAAGTGATTAAGCCTATGCATGAATTTTCCGTTTCCATAAAACCAATCGAGATATTAATATTTTGTGGTATTGGCATAAAATGTCTCAACAGGTTTCCAAGCTCGTCAACGAGTTCACTTGACACGACCAGGCAGCGTGAACTCGCTTTGAATTTTTTTTTTGTTAAAACGTTTTAAACGAGAGAAAAGTAGTTTTTCAAATTAGGGACGAAATTTCAAAACCCGGGTTCCCGGTGTAAGTGACAAACCTGGTTGTTTTTTAAGGTTTTGAGAAAAGCGGATGTTTTTGTGAAAACTAACTCAATATTAAGGTAAAATCAACATTATTGTAATACAGTCGAATTTTTGTAATTCGTATCCGTTCAATTCATTAATACATTTTTGTTGATCCCGGCAGAACTGTGAATATTTTCATGTTTTCATTTTCGGTTATATCGGCTTTACGTAATTTCATTAGTTCGGCAATTTTATTTTACAACAATCATTTTGGTTGTCCAATTTTCTCATGAACTTTGCGTAACCTCAGCATCCTAAAGACATGAGAAAACTTTCTCGATCAATGCATCAAATTATTATTTACAAATTAATATCAAGGTAACCAGTACAAATATTGCGCAAACTAAATATTGTGATGAAACAATTGCCTAATACCAAACAATAAATTGCGTAAATAGTATACAGCGACGCCATTTTGTTTGAAAATTGTGAACGCCAAAGTTTTCCTGGATTTGTCTAAAAGTCCGGATGTTTACATTTTGAAACCCAGGTTTCGTGTCGTAGAAAAGGGTAGAAAAATCCGGGTTTCGGGTTGGGGAAAACCCGAGTTGGAAACACTTGAGAGAAGTGCGCTCATGAAACGAGTTGAACTCGCTTAACAGCGCTAAGAAGTAAAAAGTGTTATTGCCACCAAACTATTTGATGGTGATGATGAACGCCAAGTAGCTATGTTTAGTTAAACTTTTAGGAGTATATCCAAATGTCTGGATTCCTCTGAGGGCCATGTTCTCGTAAGAACGAATATCAAGGAGTTACAACACGGACATGAACACGAATGAGAATAAGAAAACAGCAACTATGTGCACCTTTTTGCGTTTTTAAGTGGACCTGTATCGTAAAAATGAACGATATCAAAAAAAATGTGCGAATAAGAACGTGAGTATCTGTTTCACGTATACTGCGATCACCGGGCAGGTGCCGGTATAGTTTTATCAATGTGGAAACGAACCATTGGTGATCTCTCAATTTACTTCGACAACTTTGACAAAAGTTTACTTTAAACACTTTACTTTACCTGAAACATCAAAATCATAAACTCACCTCGTGCACTGACCAACGCAAGCCAACTTCGCTTTATATTCATGTTCCTTATCGAAGACCATTTCCTCTCTTCAGGATTGTAACTTTCACATGATGATAGACGACCAGTGTCATTCCAACCACCAGCACAATAAACAAGACCTACAAGACACAATCAGGTGAATATCTATACGAGAAGGTTTTTGTTACATCCTTCTATGACATCATAATTATTGAACCAATGAAGTCTAAACTGAAGTATTTTGTCAAAAACTTTGTTGATTATCTCACAAGATTAGTGAGTGGTGGAGCACAGAATCGCAATTATGCGCCTGGTTCGACACTCGATGGCGCTATCCTACCATAGTAATCTCCTTGGGCAAGGCATTTAAGTAAGCTTGCTCCTGTTCAGTGGTTCTGGTGATCAATTTCAAATCCAGACCAAATAAAAATAAAATTTAAAATTTAAAACAAATTAATCAGCAAACGTAAAAAGACAAGCTGAGTGACTGGAGGAAGACGACGGATCCTCGCCTAATTCCTCGCGTATTAACGAAATTTAATAACATGTAACAAACGTTCGTAACAGCAGCTCCGTTACGTAATTACATAAGTGTTTTACTTATTGTCAATTAAGCGCAACACTGTTTGAAAGTGTAGAAGGTTAATTTGTTAAACATCGGCATCTACAATCGTTGAAGCGTCTTAAAACTCAAATCGTCTATTAATCATTTACGGCAAGTGTGCCCGAAAACTCTTCAGCATGTGATTCCATCAAATTTCCTAGGCCATTTACAACAAATAAATGATAGGCAATTACAGCTGCAGTTGGACACACATTTTACAAAGCAAATACGATGTTTGCAACATACGAATGCGATTGGTGTCTTGAAACGAGCCGGAGTGAAAATATTTTTAATCGCCAAAAAGAGCGGAAACGTGAGCGACAAAACGAGTTCTTTTCTTTATAAAAGAAGATAAGCGCGAATAAAAGCCTTTTTTCAGCGAGGGAGAGCGTGAGAGACAAGAGAGGTTGCCCACCATCACTGTCTATAACTTCCAGGAACTTGAACTTGCACGCCATAATAACTTATTAACTATATTATTGTTATGATAGTTTAATAACTTACCATTCAATAAAGCTGATGCAAAGTTACATCGCTTTTTTCCCATAGCAGGCAAGTTGCTATCCCACTTTGGATTCTCATCATTCAAGTCCAACATCTCAACAGAGTTGTAGTAAGTACTAATCATTCCTTTACCACCAGCCATCAATATAATTTGTTGATTGTAATTTACAGCAGATGGATATCTCCGAGCAGTGTTTGTATCCTGTATGATGAAACATTATTGCATAAAGTCAACATCAACTGAAGTGAATTTACTAACAATATCAACTAAATACTGGATATGATGTTATTAGTGGAGATGGCTTGGTACAAAAACTATCTGCAGGTAACAACACAACATGAATAAATGATGGCCAATGGACATGGTCAATAAAGTTATGTGGTTGAGGGGATTGTACAGTGGCACATAACAACACAGGTATAAACTTTCTGCAGGCGACAATTCATAACAATCGATTCGAGCAAGAAACAACAATCCACGACATTCCACGACCGCAAAGAATGTTTGTTAGCTCATAACTTTAACATCCACTCTTCTTAGCAGCTTGCCAACTCATAAATGAATTTTGTGCTTTTAAAATAAAATGGTTATTCGCGATAATTAAAACACTTTAACGTGGTAACGTATATTATTGTTGTTTCGGCAATTCTATTTTGCCCCAATTAAGTTCATACTCGAGTAAGGAGGCAAAATTTGAAGGTGCATGAGCATCTTGCCGGTCACCAAATGTCATTTACATTTATTTGTAACAAAAGACATTGTGACAAATAAATGATCTTAGACTTTGCTCCATTTCTCACAATGGCAAGAGCAAGACGAGCAGAGTGGAGCGAGGTGGAGTTTTGCTTTCTCTGAGCCATTTCGACGGTTTTCCATTTTGGTTTTGTTTTTTAATTAATTCCACTAAGGTATTTGGGTTGGACATAGGTGACCTAGTAATAAGTGAAATGGTAAAGATAATAAAATAGCAAAGTTGAAAAGAAAACATGTCTTGATGCAGCGATAAAATCAAACACGCAACAAAACGTAAATTTAAAGTGGAAATGCCTGAGTGGCATGTTGGGGTCAATGGATCTGCTACAAACAGCAACATGGGTTTTCCTCCACACAGTCGCTTCACTTGGAACTTTGCATTCAAATTCGAGAATTCTCGCCATTTTTCAAACTTTTGGAAAACTGGTTTATTTTAGTTTTAATTCTTGTTGGTGACATCTTTCTGTGCCAGGTGTTTTTGATAAAAAGACGCCACCTATTCTAAGGTTAGAATTGGTCATGACCAAACAGATGAACATTGTTGGCATTTAACTTTTTTGTAAGTGCCACAATGCTGTGAAAAAAGGACGTATGTCTATGACAGTATAAAGACTTCGCTTGTTGTAAACCAAAGCATTTAAAACGCAAACATACCGGCATTTTACTCCACTGCTTTGTCTTGGTGTTGAACTTGACAACACTTTGTGGACAACCCGATCTACCAATGACAAGTATCTCATCAGACTGATCTGTTAAAGAAATTACAGCAAACACTGAAAGATCATTAACTCGGATCTCACTAGGTCACGAACTTAAATTTGTTTAACTCGAAGTACTGTGTAGAATAAGCTTATTTTTCCTCTTGTCATTATCAACGTCAAGAACGCGGTCAATATGTTCCCAATAGTGACGTGATGGCATTGGTTGTGACCAAATATTATAACCACGGTTGGAGTTTTCATTAAATATCTCCTCATGGTTTCCACCTTTGCAGCATTAGTGAGTTTAACACAGGCGCATATGAAACTTTTATCATAAAGTCGATACGCGAATGATTTTTCAGAACACGGGAAGGAAAGATTATTTTATCAAATCGATATTTGCGTCAAATCTAGCATCCTTTATTGCGTCATCAACATAATGCTTGACAATAAGGAGGGAGATTAAATAGCACATTTTCTTTTACAGCTTCTTGATTGATTTGTTATTCCTGATTCGTAACAAAGGTAAAAAAATCTTGCATAAAGTTAACAATCTAATATACAACAGCCAGTGTCTGTGTAGTGGTTGAAGTTGAAAGGAAACCGAAATAATTCAATTTAAGTAAACACAAAAACAAAAAAAGAGTTCGATAGAACTGTTTTTTAATGAACACTAATGCAGCCTAAACAAGCAATCGACATTAAACCGTTTTAGAAAAAAGTCTGGATTAGTTTAGTCGCTTTTTGTCGAACTTTGTTATCTTGATTGAAAATTTTGTACATGATGATTTAGATTTCACTCTCTGGGGACAGCAATTAAGATGTAGAGTAAGTATTCACCTTTGATTTGAGATATCAATGAAATTTATTCACAAACAATAAAGGATTTTGTTTCTATTTGTTGGTGAATCAGTTTGAGTTTTAGTTATTTAGTTGTTAACAGAAGTAATAACTTAAAAATGTTGTTACCATGTTAAAAAATAACTTATTACCGGGAACTTCTGCAATTTTCATTTTACGAAGTTTAGTTTCCACTTTTCTTGTCATTTCTATACCAGGAATGGATTCTAAAACAAAACAAAAAATAAAAACAAACCTTAACCAAAGTAGTTGATGTATATTTTCAAGCATATACTGATAGAAGTAGTCATCCACTGATCATCAAATAATAGTATACACATGCACAAATATTATTATTCTGCTATTATCAACATCTATACCGAGTCGATGATTGATTAATCTACAACGACAATTTACAGTTTAGGTCGTAGTGTCCTCCATATACAATTTAAATAAATCCACAAGAAGTTGGGGTTTTCAGTTGGCAATATGGACAAAGTATCTGGGAAATTTGAAGAAAGTAATATTTCAAGGCGAAACCCACCTATCTCATGAAGAAGTTGGTTGAAATTGTCATCAAAGGATCCATTGTTGAAGTTGTAGTAGGTCAAGCCTTGTGTCAGCAAACCTGCAATTATCAACATTGGTATAACAGCAAAATGTTGAAATGAGCAACTTATGGCAACGTTGCACTCATAAAACTAACAAGAAAAAGCTGACCAAAAACTTTAGGGATAACTAACTCCTAATTAAAGGCGACCACATTAATTTCTCCTCAGAAATGAGGTCAACAAGGGAACAAAATAAAACTATTAGAACAATTAAACGCCATCTTTAGTTATGTGGAAAAAAAGGCAAGAATTTATTGCTTAGATGGACAGGTTCAGGCAGCTTATTACGATTGATGATATTCCTATAGATTATCATAGATTATAGATCTACATATATCGTAGAATATCATACTCACGAAGCCTGGTTGAAAGCTGGTATTCATCAGGAAGGACTCGAATTGGGACGATCCTTTTTGCCAAATCAGTTGTGAGCGAAGATTCCCTTATACAATTTTCGCTGGTCTCGTAGTTAGGAGAAAGGAACATCAGAACCACGTGAGCATTCTCAACTGCTTGCCCCATTTTCTCATAGATATTTCCTTTCATCTGTCCCTTGTTGATCCAAACCTGGTACCCAGCATCAGACAAACGATCATGGATCTAGAACAATCCATGTCAAGTTGATGAAGCAACAAATCTCTTACGTATTCACTTCACGTGCTTTGCTGACCACGTAACGTGACTTCGTATCGAACTTGCCCAGTACAGTACGTAAGATTTAAATTACTGTGAAATAAAAACTGAACAGCATCTTTTCAATATTTTTTTCGTCCTGTATATGAATGCATATGCTGCCCAACTGGGCGGCTTAATCTTTACAGTCCGAATACAAAAACGCTTACAACTTAAAAATGAATCAAAGCGAGTTGATAATTTTCATTGTTAAGTATAAGCGATCGAAAATATTTTGCCTCTTCGACGGTATTTGGGAAAGGGTGAATAGTTGTCAGTAAGAATGCTGCAGAAAGAATGTTCAATAATACGTAGTAGTTGAGCAGTTATTGCCAAATTTATGTCGCAATGTCGGCCTACTGGTATGATGGAGAAGGCAGATGTATGCTCCATGAATAGGGTTTGAATTAAGTGTGGTATACTATAGTAGTGCTAGGCTAGCTAAAGCGTATTGAACGGACCAGACTCTCACCGAGTTAAGGTTTGAATGTAAATTTGTTTTCAATGGCGTTTACGTAACAATGCTAATTGTCCTGCTGCTTTTATTCTTTTTATACAAGTGTACAAGCGTTCTGTGAAGCAGGTCGTGCCGAAAGTATTGAAAAACGTTTTCCCAGTTTGTATGTTTTTATGCTTTAAATCCTACGCACTGGGCTAGTTCGATATGACGTCTGCATGATCAGCGAAGCGTGCGACGTCAAATGAGTAAATGTTTGCATGTTATCTGTGGCGCGTGTAAAAAGCGATTCAGTTTATATTTACTACTGGTCTCGTATTTTACATTTTTTTGAAATGAAAGTTAAAATTCCTTTTGTAATGTTGCGCAGATACCACGCAAACGTTTACGCATTTCACGTCGCATGTTTCGCTGATCACATCATAATGTGACCACACCACAGTTATCGCTACTGGACTAGGGTAGCAACAAAAATGAAGATTAAGCTGTAAGTTCGCTTCGCCTTATATCACGAAAAACATTCCTGTTACAAAGCAATCTATTATGATGCCTTATTTTGTTTGTCAGTAACATAAAATATTCTGTTGATACTTGATTTAAATATCTCAGTTATACCCGTTGATTTTTTTATTGTGACGTAATACTATAATGGCCGCCATCTACGTCACAATAAGCAAGAACTAGGCGGCGTTTACCATTGATTTGTGGCAATAACTGCTTAATCACTACAGTATATCAGCACAAATCCTTTCACCAGTATATTTAATCACAACTAATACTTGATTTAATACAAGTTTGTTTTTGGATTTGCCCCCACTTAATTAAACTTGGTCACTGGGCAATGATAATAATCGAATGTATAAAAAAGCAAAACGATTCCACGCAATTGGTTAAATAAATATGACTCCCCCTCGAGGAAGATTCATCGAGCAACAGTTGATATAAATTTTCAAGACATCGCAACATAACTGGGCACAACCCACCTTATGCGCCAACTCCTTCGAGTCACTCCAGTTGTAGCTGATCATGATGTGCTTGCTTGGGCTGGAAGTCTACAAAGACAAGATTTCTACTACAAAGAAAATCAAATTTTAACGCTATTCCCAATGACAACCCAATGCTTATGTAAGGAGATGTTTCTTAATTTTTTCTTGCTTGGGTTGAAGGTTCGTGTAGGCTACGTCACGAAATAACTAAGCAAACAAACGTAAAAGTTTGTGATATGATGTTGCATAGACAATATGAAGGTTATAAACAACCAAATCCTCACAATAATATGCGAATCAAGAGGGTTTGACCGCATTTCTCACCGAACCACAAAAGATTGATCGAAATCATTTACTAAAGATCTTAATGATCTTGACAATTCATTGAAGTCTTAACCGACCAAATGATTCACAAAAGTACAAGAGGAATTCATACGTCACAACGAAGTGACTCGTAAAAAACTGTCGAACTTTTGAATGAACAGAATCAAAAAAAGATGTAAACAATAGAAATTAGTTAAGCTGTGTAAGTTGAACCGGTGCCGAATAGAAGCGGACACACGGACACAATAACAGGAAATCTTTTATAAAGGACAATCCATCTACCTCGCTATGATCTGATGCCTGGTGTTGAAATCAATTTCAGGAAATAAACTAAAAAAATCTCTGCTTTAATCCCGATTGCAATTTACTGAGAATCATGAAAGCATTTGTGTGTTGTGTTCGACATTTCTTGAATATATCAGCAGCAGTTAATAAACGTGGTTAAATTAAAGTTGGTCAAAGTTTAAAAGTTAAAACTGCCATAGTAAATGGTCAATCAATAATAATCAACAATAACTAAATAGTACAGTAATAACAAACAATAATAATCAAACAAACAAATTAACAAGTGACAAACAATTAACAAAAAATTAAAATGATTTATAAGTAACTAATTTCACACCTATTCACAATTTGAAGATTACAAATTTCGCGAAGCCATATCAATCTTTGTGACATCATCAAATTAAGAAATACATCCACACTTCGCAAATATAATTGACGTCATGATTTCACTTACCGATGGTGATGCCATGTTGTTGCGATGACGTAGTCAATTTAACAAGCTGAGCAAGAAAAAACAGATATTAAAATCTAGGCTGTAAATGTCTAAAACTTACGAGACAAACAAACAAAAGGAAATAGTTTGATGTTTCAAATATTTACAAGAAAATCTACATCCGTAGACAACCTACAGCCTCAGAAACTGATTACAACAGACCGTGATAAAGAATAGAACATATTTCGTTTACAAAAGATGCCTTCGTCACGCCATTGTCGTCCCTAGATGAACTAATATCTTCGCTATTCAGGTGTGTGAGGTTAGTGGTGTGGTGTGAGTGTGTTAGTGGTACACTTTTGTTGTTCAGGTGTGTGATGTTTAGTGACGTGCGATGTAATTGATACCACCACAGTTCAAAGATTATATTGACGATCTGACCATGCTTTGATCGACAATATATTATTTTATATTATTTATTAAGCTTAAATATATTATTTTGTAACTTCGCACATACAGTATTAGTCTAACATCAAACAATTGTTTGTCTCCCAACTGTGAATAAAAACACAACAGCCGAGCACAAAGTTGTTCCCGCCATAAAGTATTTTTCACGGCAATTAAAGCGTCGCTTCTCTGTTGTGTTGGACGTCACATCTGTGTGATGTCATTATGGGTAGTGTAAACTTTTGTTGGCGTAACGCCAAGTCCATAGGGTCAATGCATAAAGAGGGTAAACATCGCACATCGCGGTCAGGGTGGAAAATATTTTAACATTCTGACCGAAACTATAAATCTCAAAACAGACAGTCAATTTTACTTATAAATGCGATCGTTTGCTTTATATTAGGTCTCAAAAAGTTTTATGGGTTTATGAAATTATCAAGCGATTTTTTCGAACTTGTTGTAGCGGCTCCCTTACCGCTACTATTTTAAATAGTACCACAAATACAAAGTCTACTCACTGGTTCTCAACCGGTGGTCCGCGGACCCCTGGTGGTCCGCGAAACGTTTTCAGTTGGTCCGTGAGAACTTCGAAATTTGCAACATAAAGTACGAGTTTTAAAAAAATTTTTGCTGTTTATCATTGCTTTTTGAAATAGGCTTGAACATTTGCTTAATTGCCTATTGTGATGGGACAATACAAAAGCTTATTGAGATTTATCACCAGCAGGGAAGGCCTATTGTGATGCACTAGATTGCGGATTATATGAGAAGACAGCAGGATACAGTGATTTTAAGTAAAAATATCCGCATAGTTTGATGTTATTTTGAATGAATAGCGCAGTTGTGCACCAAGACTATTAAGTAAAACTAAGCAAAGAAACATTTAAGTGCAGTCTCAGAACCCTTAGTTTGCTTAAACTTCAGGGGTCCGCCACTGCTTTGACAGCAGCAAAAGGGGTCCGCCAAGATCAGAAGGTTGAGAATCACTGGACTCTACTGTATTCAATGGAATAAAAAAACTCAAAGCTACACTTAACTATGAAAGTGCAAGATGGCCGCATCTCCTTGCTATGATTGTGATGTTATTATTAGCAATTTATCAAGTGATGTCAGTTCGCTTTTTCAATCCAAGTTTTGGAACAAGACTTTGTTCGCTCTCTCCTTCCTTAGCTCTCGTTTTTGTTTCTTTCTTTCTCTTCGCGCGTCGTGAATTTTTTGTTTTTCACTGACGGCGGATCTTTTGCTCTAACACGTGGCTAAGGAGCGAATATCCGCCCGCGTGGCCGGCGCAACGGAGTCAAAGACAATTGTCGGGGAGTTCTAAAAGAAAGACTAATAGCCTTTG